>NW_028270145.1:57213464-57527682 GCF_037043375.1 Chiloscyllium plagiosum
CTCATCTTTCTGAAATTTAACACCAGCCCTTGATACCAAACCCACCATCAGGATCCTGCACACCATAATTTGAACAAGCTCAAGTAAATTCCTTCTATTCCCGAAAGTACACAGACATTTCTTACATAGACTGTTGTTACACACCTTCCCCTTCCTCAGCATTATTGACTGCCCAGATCACCGTAGTATAACAGTCTATCTCCCAGAAACAGATCCCCAATGTTGAGCCATCAATAAAAATCTTCAGTCAATCCACTGGGAATCTGGCATGTACAGTGGTGCTTGCTGCAATACAGTTACCGCCCCATCAATAAAGCGATGGAAGGTGTCATCAACAATGCTATCAAGCAACATCCTCCTCAGCAATAACCTGCTCAACGACGTCAGTTTGGATTCTGCCAGGGCCACTCAGCTTCTGGCCTCTCTACAGCCTTGGTTCAAACATGGACAAAACAGCTGAATTCCAGAGCTGAGATGAGAGTGACAGCCCTTGACATTAGACTTGCATTCAACAGAGTGTGGCATCACAGAGCCCTAGCAAAACTTGAATCAACGGGTACAAAAGGGGCAAACTCTCTGGTGATTAGAGTCATACCTGACACATAGGAAGATGGTCGTCGTTGTTGGAGGTCAGTCAGCTCAGCTCCAGGGCATTGTACAGGTTCCTTAGGATAGTGCCCTCGGCATAACCATCTTCAGCTGTTTCAATGACCTTCCCTCCATCATAAGGTCAGTGGTGGGGATGTTCACTGATAACTGCACAATGTTGAGGACCATTCGTGACTCATCAGATACTAAAACAGTCAGTGCCCAAATGCAACAAGATCTGGACAGTATCCAGGCTTGGGCTGACAAGTGGCAAGTAACATTTGCACCACACAAATGCCAGGCTATGACCATCACGAACAATAGACAATCTAATTACTGCCTCTTGGCATTCAATAAATCCCCCACCAACAACATCTTGGGAGTTACTATTGATCAGAAACTCAACTAGACTCACCACATAAATGCTGTGGCAACAAAAACAGGTCAGTGACTAGGAGTACTGCAGTGAGTAACACATCTCCTGACTCCCCAAAGCCTGTCCACTATTTCCAAGACACAAGTCAGGAGTGTGATGGAATACTCCCCACTTGCCTAGATGAGTGCAGCCCAACAGCATTTAAGCAGCTTGACACCATCCAGAATAAAGCAGCCCGTTTGACTGGCACTGCATCCATTCCTTCCAACACTTAGTAACAGCAGCAGTGTGTACCCCCTACAAGATTCACTGCAGAAATTCAGATTCAAAGATCCTCAGACAGCACCTTCCAGACACACAACCACTTGCATCTAGAAGGACAAAGGCAGCAGATATATGGGAAGACCACCAAGTTTCCCTCCAAGCCACTCACCATCCTGACTTGGAAATATATCACCATTCCTTCACTGTTGCTGGGTCAAAACCCGGAAATTCCCTCCTTAATGACATTAGGGGTCAACCCATAGCAGGTGAACTGCAGCAGTTGAAAACAACAGTTTGCCATCTTCTCAACAGCAACTAGAACTGTCAACAAAATAATACTGGCCATCCAGCCACAATCATATCCGATAAAATGAATAAATAAAAAAAAAAAAACAGTGATGCAGCAGGCATAGAGGAAAAATAGCTGGAGTTTTTGTACGAGATGGCAGTCACAATTCATAATGTTGGGTTGTCTGATTTAGTCAGTGTTCAGGTATGGGACAGTGTGACCGTAAACAAACCAGGTAAGGAGATACAGAGTGCAACAGTCTTAACCTTTACAACTACCAACATGTCTACAGTTCTTTCAGAGATGGAGGGCTGCAGTCTGGTTCAACTAAGTACCCATTCAAAATGGCTGTGGGGTTGGGGAGGGGGAGGAAAATAGAAACAAGGTAGGAAGAAGCATGGTGGCAGAAGGGGACACAGTGTGATCAACCCCATTGCCTGTAAAAAGCACAGGTCCAGGTGGTTGTGCTGCCTACCTAGCAGGACATCTGCTCAGGAGGTGATAAGTGAGAAGGGGAGCATTCGGTCATTGTAGTCCAACGTCATAGCCAGGGCAAAGAAGTTGGTTCTGCATTTCCAGTATGAGGAGCTAAACCCCTTATGTTATTAAATGAACCATGTGAAAATTGGCCTAGGGCAAATCAGACTAGGAGGATTAATGAGGCACAAAGACTAATGCAGCACAAAGACTAATGCAGAAGTAGCCCATCAACACCAGCTTTGATGGGATGGTCTCTACCCAACCAATTCTGGGACCAGCATTCTTGCTAATTGAAGAACAAGGGAAATAGAGAAAATTTTGAACTCACGTGATGCGCCAAAAACAAAAATATTAGTACATTTCTATACACACGTAATGAAACGAGTGTGGATTCTATAGAAAGTGCACTTGGAAAATTAATAATGGAAAATAAGAAAACGGCTGATAAATTGATCAGGACAGGAACTGACACCAAGTTAAAATCCTGGAATTCCCTCCCTAAAGGGCATTGTGGGTTTACCTACAACACAGATTGCTATAGCTCATGAAGGCAACTCCATATTCCATGAGTGGAAAAAAAACCAAGTGGCACTGAGTAAATTATTGGAAGTGTGGCCAACAAGTGATGCGTCCTGATAGACCTCATCCTCAAGTCTTAAAAGAAGAGGCTAACGAGCCAGTTGATGCATTTGCTGGAATTTCTAAAACTTCCTTAATTCAAGGACAGTCCCCTTAGATAGAAGATAATGATTGGAATACCTTTATCAAAAAAGGTGATAGGTCAAAAACAGAGAATTCTAGATTAGTTAGTTTAATCTCGATTAGAGAAAAATGTTAGAAGCTATAGCAGGACACTTGGGTAGATACAAGGTAATCAGGCAGAATCAATGTGATTTAGTGAAAGGGAAATAGTGTTTGACGAATCCATTAGACTTGTTTGTGGAGGAAACCTGTTCTGCATCATAACTGGATTTCCAGAAGGCATTCGAAAAAACACAACAGAGGTTCTTGCACAGAATAAAAGCTTTAGAGGATTACAAAATTGGCATAGTTAGAAGACTGGTTGGGTAACAGGAAAAGTAGACAAAAAAAAACTCTACTTTTGGCTTGACAAGATGTAATAAGTAGCAAGTTGCTGGGATCTCACTGTTTACAATTTAATAAATGACTTGGATAAAGGACAGAAGGCAAAAATCAAACTTGCTGACAACACAACTATAGGTAGGACAGTAAGTTGTGAAGGGGACCTAATAAAGCTACAGACAGATATAGGCAAATATGGGCAAAGGTCTGGCAAGTGGAATATAATGTGGGAAACTGCGAAATTGGCTATTTTGGCAGGAAGAATAAAAAAAAGCAGCACATTAGCTGAAATGGCGAGAGATCGTGGTGCTTTAAGGTGTAGAGGGATTAGTGCTCGGGTGTGAAATTGCGAAAGATTAGCATGCAGGTATAGCAAATAACTAGGGAAGTTATATAGAATTTTATTGTTTATTATAAGGAGGGTTAAATATAAAGAGTAGTGAGGTTATACTTTAGTTATACAGGTGAGGCCATGTTTGGAGTACTGAGCACAATAGTAGTCATCTTATTTAAATGAAGGATGTAAATGCGTTGAAGACAGTTCAGAAAAGGTTTACTAGATTGATAACTGGAATGGGGAAATTGGTGTGCGTCTTGTGAGGAAAGGTCAGGAAGGCTCAGCTTGCATTCGTTGAAATTCAGAAGAGTAAGAGGCAGTGTGAAACATACAAAGATTCGAAGGGGTTTCAGCAGGGTAGATGAGGAGATAATGTTTCCTCTTGGAGGAGGATCTAGAACTAGAGTCGCTGTTTAAAAATTGAAGTTGCCCATTTAAAGAGAGATGAGTTTTTGGAAGACTCTCCCAGAAAAAGGTTTAGATTAGATTAGATTACTTACAGTGTGGAAACAGGCCCTTCGGCCCAACAAGTCCACACCGCCCCGCCGAAGCGCAAACCACCCATACCCCTACATTTACCCCTTACCAAACACTACGGGCAATTTAGCATGGCCAATTCACCTGACCTGCACATCTTTGGACTGTGGGAGGAAACCGTAGCACCCGGAG
Source organism: Chiloscyllium plagiosum (assembly GCF_037043375.1). Taxonomy (NCBI): domain Eukaryota; kingdom Metazoa; phylum Chordata; class Chondrichthyes; order Orectolobiformes; family Hemiscylliidae; genus Chiloscyllium; species Chiloscyllium plagiosum. The sequence continues at coordinate 57,217,551 of NW_028270145.1, forward strand.
GAAACACACGCAGACACGGGGAGAACGTGCAAACTCCACACAGTCAGTCAGTTGCCTGAGACGGGAATTGAACCCGGGTCTCTGGCGCTGTGAGGCAGCAGTGCTAACCACTGTGCCACCGTGCCGCCACAGGTGTTGGAACAGAGTCCTTGAATATATTTTAAGGCAGAGGTGGATAGATTGTTATTAAGCAAGGGTAAAGGGCTATCAATGGTAAGATGGAATACAGATTGAACGTTGGTATCAATCATTTAACTGAATGCCATAAAAGGTTTACTACTAGTCATAATTCAGAAGTTTGTACATTTTTCCTCTCAGGGTATAAGCCCAAAATATTGCAGTGGTTTCCGAATGATCATTTGTAAAAATATCAGCACGCCTGAATTCTTCGAAACTTCATTAGTTGTGCTTTACCCAAGTAATCCGAATCACACCTCTCAAAGCAAATTACATCTCCCAGACCTGCCATCTTCAACATGCAGAATGAAAAGGGCACTGGTGCATCAACTAATTCCAACTCTCACACTATTCTGACTTGGAAATGCATTCCTTCACAGTCACTGGATCAAATTTCTAGTGTCGCATACCAAATAGCATTGATGGAAACCTCACATGAACTGCAGTGGTTCAAGAGAATGGCTCATCACTACGTTCTCAATGGCAATTTGGGAAGGATAATAAAAAAGTGCCTTGAAAGCAAAGCCCATATTGAGGGAATTGGTAGCTGGTGTCAAACCAACATCCTTTCAGGTAATGAGGACAAGATTCTTAGGAGGTCTGATAGTGCAAACACCCACCAGTCTTTGTTTTCTTGGTTTTATTTCTTCTAAGATAGCTTTGAGGTCCAAACCTGTAAAATTTTGGGTAGGCTTCAATACTCAGTTGAATGCCCAACAGTTTTCTTGGAAAACATGGGAAAGTATTGATGAGATACAAATTCACAAGTTTCCCGGCAGCTTAGATCTCAATAAAGAGAGCAGTAAAGGTCAAGTATCTATAGTTACAAATACAAACAGAACGGGGACTACGGTACCATTGTGAATTGTTGTCAAAACTCATCTCGTTTACAGATATCCTTTGGAGAAGGAAATCTCCCATCCTTGCCTGTTGGCTCCTAAGTGCTCACCGGCAAATTAGGGATGCATGATAAGTGGTGGCCTTGCCAATGATGCCGATGTCTCCCAACAAACAAAAAAAAATCCTACAAGTAGCAAGCAGATTAATGAGACCATAAGACAAATAAAGCACTAGAGTTCATTTCCAGCAGGGGAAAATTGAAAAGTAGAGAAATTATTAAATGTGCATTGAATCTTGATTAGAACAATTAGCCAGTCAAGCCTATTCCATCATTCAAACTGGTCAAGGCTGACCTAGCTCTGCACCATCTTTCCCCATTATCCCCATTTCACTTTATGTCATGAGTATCCATAAATCTATTGAATTATGTCTTGCGTTTCTCCGTGAATGAGCTTCTCGGGGTAGTGGAGAATTCCTAAAGATCTCTCTACTCTTGGTTTGATATAAAAGGACCCATCACACTTGTGAAGAACAACAAAGTGTTCTCCTGGAGATGCTCATCCCTCAACTAACATTACTAAAACAGGTTCTACAGTCATTGTCACACTAGTCTACAGAGTACCTTGCTATAAGCAAATTACCAAAATGCCAATGTCACCCCAGACGAGTAACACCATGCTCTAGGGTTCAAATCCTACCATGGCTAATGGCAAAATTTGATGTCACTAAATGCGGAATGAAAAAAATCTCTCCTCAACCTCAATCCTTAATGGTTTACACTTTATTCTGAGATATGTCCCTAAGTTCTAGACTCATCACCCAGGAGAACCATCTTATCCACGTTTATTATCATGCCGTGTAGTAATTTGAAGTTTCAACGAGATCTTTCCTCAATCTCCGAAACTCTAAAGAATACAGGCTCAGGTTCCTAAATCTTTCATCGTAAGACAATACTTTGAACCTCTACGGTTAAGTACATTACTCCTTAGATACAAAATCAGAACCCAACACTTTATTCCAGGTATGGCCTCACTTAAGCTCTACTAACTGCATCAAGACATTTATATTCCTACACAACTCCCCTCATGACAGTAGCCAAAGTAATAATTACCTCCTAACTGCTTGCAGCCTAGCTTTTAGCAAATCATGATCAAGGGCAGCCTGGTCCCTTTGGACATGGACCTCTCACAATTTAAAGAAATAGTCTACATTTCCTACTCTCATACTCTGTACTAACATCCTCAAAACCCTCCAGTCTTTCCAACAGGAGTTCCCTTTCATAAATCCATGTTGATGCTATCCGATTTTACCATTATTTACAAAGTATCCAGCATTTCAGTCTATATTGTCACTCCTACAGACAAACCAATAGTTTTGTGGTCCTCCAATCTCCTTCCCTTCTTAAATGGCGGAGCTACATTTGTTCCAGAATCTATAGAATTATGAAAAAGGTAACAATTAACACATCCAAATCTCTCTCCAACCACATTCTGGAATGTAGCTTATGAAGACGAAGAGATGCGAGAGGCAGCTCATGGACAACATATGTCAATCTTTTTCAAAATTTGTTCATGGGATACAAGCACTGTCTGGGCCTGCATTTGTTGCCCATCCCCAAATGCCCTTGAACTGAGTGGCTTGCTCAGCCATTACAGAGGGTAGTTAAGAGTCAGCCACATGCTGTGGGTAAGGGGTCACAAATAGATCAGACGAAGTAAGGATGACAGATTTCCTTCCCTGAAGGAAATTAGTGAGCCAGATAGGTACTACTTGCAATCAAGAATATTTACATGGTTGCCATTAGGTTATCTTTAAACCTTTTTAAAAATTGATACCAAATTTCACCAGCCATGGTGAAATTTGAGCCCATATTTGTTATAGCATTAATCCAGACCACTAGGATTGTTAGTCCTATGACATTTCCACACGTCAATTGCATGGAGTGAGGTGCCAGATAGAGCACTGTGACAGTGACCACAGAATCAGTTTTAATAACTTTGGTTGACACATAATCACCACCTACAGTACTTTCTTGGTTCTCCTTCACAAGCGTGATTGGACCTTTAACATCAAACCAAATATTTGATTTGATTTTATTGTCACGTATATCTTGTTTCAATAAAAAATGAAGAGTGTTGCACAGTATCATCACTCTCCAGCACCAACTTAAACCACAGGAAAAATAAACTAAAACATAGAATATAAAAGGGAGAAAAATGAAGAAATAAAGAAAAAGTGCCCAATTTTAGAGTCCTTCTTGTTAAATGCTCCGTCAGGGCCTGGTAGCCATGCAGTCTCCTTTTCTGCACCACCACCGCTGGAACAAAAGTCACTAATCTTCAATGCCATCTAGCCTCTGTAGAGACACCCTTGCCACTAAGAGTCCAATACTGCTGACGTCACTAACACTGTTGGGTATTAGACCAGCTCAAACTCTACTCCACCACTACCATGAGTCTGCTTCGGGCCCACCTCACCAATGCAGTCACTGCTGATGTCATCAGGTCTTGTATTAGGCCCAAACCCACTTCCTGGAATCTATGCTGGATAGAGATGCCATTAGGAACCCAAACACGCCTTTGCTGCAGCAGCCATGAGTCAGAGCTAGGACTGCCTCAACAATGCAGAAGCCAACAGGAACCCAAACACACCCCTGGCACTGCAGCCACAAGTTTGTGCTGCTGGGCCCACTCGTCACCTCCGTGACAAAGCTCTTCACCAAGAGGTAAGTAATATGAAAGAAAATAAAAGGAGAGAAAATACAAAGAATCAAAAAGCAAATGGCGCAGACAAGCCCCAGGCTCAGAAGCCCTACTCACCTGCCATCTTACTGGATGCTGTAGGAAATCTTGGATGGGGGTCTCTAGAATGTTCAACATTCCAATATTGAAGTATGATCAGTTTATACTCCTAAAGCAGTTCAGATCACTTAAATAATTATAAGCAAGAATGCTTTCAATTTTTCCACATACTGCAGTTTATTATGAGCGCATCATTGGCAGTCCCTTGCAGACAAAGAGGACTCTTTTCCACTCTCAGGGTGAGTCCATAGTTAGCTGTACAGACTGATGCAACTTCAAACTCTGTTACACTGGGACAGAAGGGGGCTGAGGAAAGGGGCAAGTGGGAGTTTGGTGCATCAGGGCGCTCCTTCTGCTATTTTTGTCTGGCTTCTACTTTTTCCCAACAGCAAGTCGAGGTGCTCGACATCTTCCCAGATGCTCCTCCTCCACTTTGGATTGTCTTGGGTCACTGATTCGCATGTGTCTGTATCTGAGGCCTTGAGGGTATCACTTCCTCTGTCCACCTGGGGCTCATGTCGGTCATGTCGACTACATTCCCAGCCCATTGTAGGCCATTAAGAGTGGTCAGTGTCTCAATGCTGGGGATGGTAGCCTGGTTGAGGAGGCTGGTGCTACTGCATCTTTCTTCCCAATGGATCTGCAGGATCTTGCAGTGGCAGTTGGTAGATTAGATTAGATTACCTACAGTGTGAAAACAGGCCTGTTGGCCTAACAAGTCCACACTGACCCTCTGAAGAGTAACCCACGCTCCTCTGACTACTGCTCCAGCACCTTGAGGTGTCTGATGCAGACAGTCCACATCTCAGAGCCATATAGAAAGATGGGAAACATCCATAGCTCTGTAAATCATGATCTTGGTGTTGGATCTGATGTTGTTGTCCTCTAACACATTTTTCTTCAGGCAACCGAAGGCTCCGATACCACATTGGAGGCGGTGCTGGATCTCTTCATCAATAGCCACTTTAGCCAACAGACACTTCCAAGGTATTGGAAGTGGTCAATGTTCTCTAAGGCCTTCCCGTGGACCTTGATGATTAGGGGTTCACACCACAATGCCAGGCCAGGTTGGTCGAGGACCTTCATCTCGTGAATGTTAAGGGTGACAATGGTCTGGAGTATATAGTCACACTGCAGCTCGATGACACTGGTTTGGGTGACTTTAGTTGTGGTTTGAAGGTGCCAGAAGTTGAATAATTTCCTGCTGGTTCTGTAAGTTAGCTCCACTCCAGCAGGGAGCTTGCCGGCGGTGTGATGAAGCACTGTAGCATGGTAGATCGAGAACAGTGTTGGGGTGATGATGCAGCCCTGCTTGACACCAGGCTAAACAGGGGATGAGTCGATGGTGGAGCCATTTGTCATTGCCACAATGTCTATGCTGTTTGGAGCAGGAAAGGATAGTGACAAACGTCATGACATAACTATAGCAGAGAAAGACGCTCAATAATGCTTCCCAATTGATAGTGTCCAAGGTCTTCGTAAGGTCCAAGGTGGCCATGTACAAAGGTAGGCTCTTTTCTCTGCATTTCCCCTGCAGCTGCTGCATAGTGAAGACCATGTCCATTGTGTCCCTGTATGGCCGAAAGCCACACTGCAATTCCAGGACTTCCTCAGTCACAAAGAGGTGGTGGTTGAGGAGGACCTTAGTAATTACTTTTCCAATAGTCTAAAGCAAGGACATTTAAAAAAAAAAGAAAAGTCTGATTGTGGTAACTAACATGACAGCATAGCTCTACAGAGCAATCAAGCACTGAATCAAGGGTAGAGACAAAGTTAATGTTCATCCAAAAGGCAGCACCTCTAAAGTGCAGGTTTTCCTTAGTGCAACAATGTAACAGGCTTAATTTGCTCAAGCCTGAGGTGAGATTTCTATCACAACTTTTTCAGAGTATCATAGAATCCTTTCTACTTAAGGAATAAGTGTATTACCACTGGGTCACTACTAATGTAGTTTAAGGCCAAATAGCTCATTTGGTGACATCACGTACAAAGTCCATTCTTATACACAATCACAGTTGAGGGATGCTTCTGGAAATTAATGTCCCCTTTCTTCCAGAAAGTCCTTCTGCCATTATTTTAGTTTTCCAGAAACCTCTTGAAATCTATTTAGCAAGGATGGCAAGAAAGGAAACAAATTATGCACTATTCCACATACACACAAATCTTTCAGAAGTCTTAATTATACCTTCCCAACACAAATGCAAGTTAATGGAACAGCCACTATTCTATTAAATAATCATATATCCAGTTCAGCAGCAGTACCAGCAGAAGAGTTTATGTCAGTCATAAATGACAAACATATTTCTGGTTCCCCTTTGTTGGTCCTGCAGTTTGTCATCATGAGAAGCCATGTACGTACTTCATAGTCACCTGAAGCACAATTTTCTTGCAAGTCTTTTCTGGTTAGTGATGTAAAAAGAAATGAATGGGAGCCAAATTATGCTTTCATTCACCTCCTACACTACTCTAAATAAAGAATATTTTACACTAGGAGGAAAACATCTCTTTTTGAAATCAGAGTCATAGGGCACAGTAACAGATCCTTTGGTCAAACTCATTAATGCCAAACAGACAAAGGCCAAGTGAGAACACCAACTTAATTTGGAAGCCAAAACACAGGTACAAAGTGGAGATAACCTGAAGGAAACTGATATTCTAGAATAGTGGACACAATATCCGATTCCTTACGAGAGCAGCATTCAATGTTTGGGCAATTATTTCAGTTGGCCCCCTCAGGATAGCTGAACAGGACTAGAATACCTTGACTGGACTGCTAACTACAATGACAAAATCACAAATAAAAAACAAAGTAGATATCAGAAAATAGGAGGTATGTCAAATTTATGGTTGATTTAGTCCAAAGACATTGGTTTTCCCTCAGTTCAGAACTTCAAAATCTTTGGCACTATTATCTCAACTAGATTAATACTTTCAATGACTTTACCACAAATGTATTGGCAAGGTTTAAAAATGCTCGGTTTCAATTTTGAGTAGAAATCACAAACCAGGATTCATTTCTCCAATGCCTTTTGTTGCATTGTTCAATATAAAACAAAACTAAAACTAAATCCACCATTCAAAATTCAACAGCTCAAATCAGTTCTGATAACATTTGAATTGAAATATTAACCTACCTGTCTTTCAACAATGTACATTTATTTAGCTCCTTTAATGCAATAAATATCCTAATGCATTGCACAACAGCACTAAGAAACAAAATATAATAACCAGCTTAGGCAAAACAGGTGGTTTTTCAGTGTGTCTTAAAGAAGAAATGGAGGTGGGTAAGTTTAAAGAAAGTATACCAACTGAAGTCATGGCTGCTCATGTAAGACTAATTAAGAATCAAGAATACACCAAAAACCAGAATTAGAGGAGCACAGATTATTGGAGGGTTGAAAGTCTGAAGGAGATTACAAAGATAGGGAAGAGCAAGGTCATTAGAGAGATTTGAAAACAGTGATGAAAGTATTAAAATCCAGACTAGAACACAACACAGGTCACTGCAATAAAGGAATTCAATCAGTGCATATGAAAGCAGAGTTTTTGATGACCTTAACATTTACTGGGTATAGAATGCAAGAAGCCAGCCATAGGCATGTCAGAAAAAGTACAACATTGACTGAGCAAAGACATGAACGAGGGTTTCAGCAGATGTTATGCAGGTAAAAATAGGCAGCCTTAGTGATGGCAGGAATAAGGTCAGCAGTTGATCACCACATTAAATGTTTATGAATGGGCTGGCTTAATCTCAGACCACTGACAGGGAGAAGGATGGAATTGGTAACCAAGGACAAATCTGGCACAGCAATCAAAAATGATGGATTCAATCTTCCCAATATTTAATTTGGAGAAAGTTCCATTCATCCAGTTCTGGATGTTAGCAAGCAGTCTGATGGCTTAGTTAGAATGGAGACATCAAGTGGTGATGACAATAGTGGTGCGAAAGAGCTGGATGTCGTCAGCATATGCACAAACTAACACTGCTGTCTGATGATACCACTGAGGGCAGCAAGCAGATGAGAAACAGGTATCAATTAAAAAGGATTGGCTGTGGACTCCTAACATTTGCTTTGTTTCAGCTTAAATTTCTCCCTTTTTTCAAACCCTTGACTTTTGGTTGATTAAAAGTCAACATAGAAAGCATGATCATAGAATTAAAGTTAGTGTTCATCTGAAGATGGTAAAAGACATGTAGGATAGCTGTGAAGGATGTTGCCAAAATTTTTTGTTGAACTAGTTAGCAAACATTACATCATTAGCTAAATGAACTAGTTTTAACAAGATTAAAGTTTATTGACTTCATATTGGAGAAATGTGCAAACAGCAATGAATATGCAGTTGGATTTCTGTAGTCAAAATACAAACAAGGCAGGAGATTCATCAAAATAATAAATTATAGAAGAAATAGATTAATAAACACATAAGAGCTAACTAAGACTGTTACTAGATTTACAAATTAACAAATGACTTCCACCATGTTTAGCTGAACAATCCTTTATGCACATTTCGTTGCACTAAAATACAACATTATATATTTGCAAAATATTATACAAAATCACATGTTGCTGCAGATCAAGAATAAAGTGTTCTTGAAAGCATGGAAACATGCAGTCTTTGGATAAGAGACTAAAGAGTACACAGATTACACAATTTCTATACTGAACCATAGAAATTAAATCAAATGGCTGAAAATATAGTCACGTAGACTCTGAAAACCAACTTCATAAAAACTTAAGATTTTAGTTTTATAAGAAATTGTCATGATCTTGTCAAAGTAATAAGTAGAATTAAGGCAATTACTTTTTAATCCTTCACTAAGAACCAACAGTAATTGCATGTATTTTATTCTATATATGTTCTAAAGTCCATTAACGGCATGTTGGCCAGGTGTAAAGCCTTGGTTTGGGTTGCACCACCTTGAACAAAACAACAAGTGTAGGTAATTCAACTCCTCCAGGCCTGCTGTACCAGTCGATATTGTAGGTTACATCTATCTCCACACCATTTGCCCACACTGCTGAACGTCAATAGTACCTAGAAATTCATTATGTTTCAAACACATTCATTCAATGACTGTGCTTCCCACCCTGCTTGGATAAAAAAAAAAGTTCCAAAGAATCTTACCCTCAGTGAAGACATTTCTAGTGTCAACGATGAATGGATTGCTCCTTATTCTGACAATGTGTGCCCTGTTTCCAGAACCCCCTGATCCCTACTGCATTGCAAATGGCAAGTGCACCCTTCTATAGGAAAAGGAACCAAAACTGCACCAATTCCAGGCACAGTCTTACCAAAGATGTAGTACACTTTAAGAAAGACATCTTCACTCCTGTATTCAAACACTCTTGCAATAAAGACCAACATACCAGGTACCTTGCTGCACCTGCAATCCTTTATCACTTACAAGCAAGGACATCTAGATGAACATTTTACTTAACAGCATTCAACTGTGCATAGAACAAAGTACAAACCGCAACTGATTTTCTATCGCACCTCCACCATCCTTGAAGTAGCTTCAGTATACTCCTCTCACAATTTGGTAAAAACAATGACTGCAGATGCTGGAAACCAGATTCTGGATCAGTGGTGCTGGAAGAGCACAGCAATTCAGGCAGCATCCGAGGACAGGCAAAATCGACGTTTCGGGCAAAAGCCCTTCATCAGGAATAAAGGCAGAGAGCCTGAAGCATGGAGAGATAAGCTAGAGGAGGGTGGGGGTGGGAGAGAGTGGCATAGAGTACAATAGGTCAGTGGGGAAGGAGATGAAGGTGATAGGTCAGGGAGGAGAGGGTGGAGTGGATAGGTGGAAAAGGAGCTGGGCAGGTCGGACAAGTCCGGACAGGTCAGGGGATTGAGTTTCTGGAGGTTAGAAGCTAGGATGAGGTGGGGGAAGGGGAAATGAGGAAACTGTTAAAATCCACATTGATGCCCTGGGGTTGAAGTGTTCCGAGGCGGAAGATGAGGCGTTCTTCCTCCAGGCGTCTGGTGGTGAGGGAGCGGCGGTGGAGGAGGCCCAGCACCTCCATATCCTCGGCAGAGTGGGAGGGGGAGTTGAAATGTTGAGCCACTGGGCGATGTGGTTGATTGGTGCGGGTGTCTCGGAGATGTTCCCTAAAGCGCTCTGCTAGGAGGCGTCCAGTCTCCCCAATGTAGAGGAGACCGCATCGGGAGCAACGGATACAATAGATGATATTAGTGGATGTGCAGGTAAAACTTTGATGGATGTGGAAAGCTCCTTTGGGGCCTTGGATGGAGGTGAGGGAGGAGGTGTGGGCGCAGGTTTTACAGTTCCTGCGGTGGCAGGGGAAAGTGCCAGGATGGGAGGGTGGGTCGTAGGGGGGCGTGGACCTGACCAGGTAGTCACGGAGGGAACGGTCTTTGCGGAAGGCGGAGAGGGGTGGGGAGGGAAATATATCCCTGGTGGTGGGGTCTGTTTGGAGGTGGCGGAAATGTCGGCGGATGATTTGGTTTATGCGAAGGTTGGTAGGGTGGAAGGTGAGCACCAGGGGCGTTCTGTCCTTGTTGCGGTTTGGCTATTCAAAGTATAAGAGCATTAAATTCCTTTACTTTATTTGTATAATTTCTAGTTTAGATAATTTTGTTGGTTAGTACACAAACAATAACTTGAATCTTCATAATCATATTGAATCCACAAACAATACAGAACCAAAACAAGCCCCTTTCTCACACATCTCATTCAAGAAATTTTAAAAATTCCAGTCTTATGCATGTTCTGAATCAGCAACGACTGAGTAAAGTTTAACAGCAATATCAGGTACTGAACTGTCCTTTAAAATTAGCATGGAAACACACAGGCTTGAGCAAGTAAGCTTATAGGTATTCAACAAGCAAAGTTGTCCTGAATACATTGGATCAAAATTACGAATAACATCAAATGGTACAGGAGAAAAAAAAACAAACAATCAAGGACATGTCTTCAGATACTCTGACAAAGTCAACTGCACAACAAACATGCAGTTTAAAACAAAAGACTGAAAAGTAATGTAAAGCAAGACACAACCAACTTTGTTTAAATGTCACGTTAGGTCTGACATCAGATCCCCTCTATCTTTACAAATGCAGCAGTGCAAAGTAAAATACTTCTGCACCAATGCTGCAGCTATAGTGTAAAAAGTCCCTGTAATAGATCAATGTCTTCCACAGGTCTCATTTCACAAAATACAAAGATGACCCAGCAATGGAACATAAAATGCATTTCATGCAAAGAATGCAAATATAAATCAACCTGTTTAAATAGGCTACTTTATATTATTCATAAACATTACTTAACATAACTAAAATTTCTGTAAATCAATGAAAACAGATCAACTGTGCAAAATACACTGCAATATTGTCAGAACACATCTGGATACCTGCATAAAGAAATGAAATAGGCTTCTTTTTCCAGGCCTCTTCATTTTCCTGCTCCCTTATACATATTTAAGTTTACTTTTTCTTAAATTATCATATCACCAAGAAAAAAAAGGAATTACTATACAACTCATATTCCATTTTCAAATGAAGAGCCATCCCATTATGGGATATTAATTTCAACTCATCAAATGGGAGTTCTATTGGGTTCTAAAATTTTGTCTATTTTCTTTGACTACTCCAATTCTTCTTTATAAACAGTATGATTAAAAGTTGTTACAAATCACCAGTGACAAACATTAAACTAATAAAGCCTTTGCAGAAATAACCAGAGGTACTATTGCTTATTTGCAGATAAAAGAATTTCAATTTGGAATATCAACTACATCATAAAACATTTGTTCTTGGAACTATTATTATAATCACAAGCAGCAAATTGAGAACTTATTCAATGTAGGAACTACGTGATTTGATTATTGGTAAAACTCAAGTACTTAAAAGCGATTCACCAACTTAGTAGGATTCTGTACTTTAAAGCTTACTTGTATTACACTAACATTTGTCTGAATATATCATGGGTGGATTGCATAAAGATAACCCAGATAATAAGTATGCTCTGATAATGAAATAAACTGAAGAACAAATGAATAGCAAAATGTCATTTTTGCCTCATTGACGTTGCGTAAAATGATCCACTTTAACATGTTTACTGATTATCGGCATTCAATTCTTTTTCCACACTTCTCAGTGGGCCATTGCTTTCCAAAATATTTTCATGCAGCATTGAAACTTATTAAAATATTTCAGTGAAAATAAACAGCATACTTTGCTCTCAACTACACAACTGGCATCTACGGTTCAACATTAGCACTTGGCATTATTCTAGGAAAATAATTGCTCTGTCCACTTTTGCTAAGTAATTGTTTCCTTCCAAGTTATCTGAATATTTATATTTTGTAATGATATGAACATATGTTAAATATAGATGACCATCATTATGAAAAAGCTTAAATCCATTATGAAAAAGCTTAATGTCAACAAAAAAATCCATACTACCAGGAGAATTGAAAATTGTTTTTCTAGATCTATAATAGTTTTCTAACAATTTTTCAGAAATATACAAATAAATTGTGACGACTCAGCAGTTGCAACCTTTCAAGCAGTAAAAAATTGTCAATTAACATACCATGTAATACTTTTAAATGTAATGCACTAGCCAAAACATTTAATAATCCATGTACTTTCTAACTAGCAGTCAAAAAAAACTACATACTGGGATTTCACCTGTGGCTGTAAAATTTGTTATACAAATTTTAATTACTTCATTCCTTTACAGAAAACTATTGTTCTAATATTTTATGCAAACCCAAAATCACTATAAAAAGAGGTGCTTTACTAAGAAACGAGCCACGTTTGATCAAATTGTTAAGTTTTTTTTATAGATTAATTGGTGGGCCCATTTACAATAGTGCTGATCTGAAAATGTGGTGACTAAGTTTAAATAAAATTTAGAGACTAATAGGTTTCGAAACCTTCTGCTTCAGATGGTGGGAAGGATGGCTGCAGTTGCCAAAAAGACGAGATCTCTTTGATCTGACAATCCAAAGCCTCCCCACGCTTTGCTGCGTTGTGCTTGCCATACTGTTTAATACCTTCCACTTACTGTGAAAAAAATCTCATCAGTGACTGGCATTGCCAAAAATGGCAATGGAGATCTGCCCGCTGGTTACGTTTTCAGAAACAATTTACTTAACCTCTCAGTATCATGTTGCAAATCAATATGTCAACCGCCAAAACTCGCTCAGAAATAAGATCATGGACTCTCCAAGTCAGGCTCTGACCCTCATCATCATCTCTCGCTAAGGGGAGGGCAACATACAATGGAGTAAACATAACATGTTACAGCTCCAATACAACACCAGCTCCACTTTTTTGTCACTTCATCACCAAAAAGGTTATTGGGAGCCTGAAGAATTTTTTTTAATGATACGTTGCGAAACGGTACACAGCCTAAATAAAGTCTGCCTGAGATACCGCCTGAGGGTTTCTGGCGTGTGCACCAACCATTAGACACCTCATCTCATGTTAATGTTACCCAGGGCCTCGGAGCAACCCGCCTGGGACCCGGTGTGCCATCGCTTCACAAATAGTAGAGCAGGAGGGAGGGGGCAAACGAAAAGAAGAAAGACACAAAAAAAAATCATCTGAAGAGAGGGGGGGGGGGGGGGGGTCAGAAAGGAGGGGCGAGAGATGAAGCGGAGTGAGTAAATTACCTTCTTTAGCCTTTACAGGTGCCGTGTTAGTCTGCAAAGCTCCCGGCGTTGGGGACGTGGAGAACTGGGACCAAGATGGCGTCCCCTCCAAACTTCCACCACTTCCACTGTTACTTTGGACACTCATCAAGCTACTTTGAGACAAAAAAACACACACACACATACACAAGTGTCAGCAACGACACAACACCCCCCTCCCCTCCCCTCAGGGGAAAAAATAATTACCCTCAGCCAGCAGCAAACTGAAACCGACCACACGCCCGACGAGAAAGTGGGTGATAATTTTTTTTGTTGTGTTTTTTTAAACAAAAGCCCAGTCTCCTTACCCACCCTCAGATTCAGATGTAAACGTATGTTTCCACCACCAACCCCCTCCCCACATCCCCGTGACAAACGTTCACACACCTCTGCAGTGCGTCTTCAAGTGGCCCCGTCACCTTCGCATCAGTTAAGCGTCACGCATCGTTTGTGCAAATACTATCGCGAGGTTCGTGCACCTCAGCGGAGAGAATAAAATGGCAAAAAGCCACAATAATAAATAATAATAATAATAAATAATAACAATGATGGTGGTGGTGATATAGCGGCGGGAACCCGGGCTGTTGGCCTACAGCTACTCCCCTCTGGGGTCAATGACTCCGGCGAGCTTGACTTTAAACTTTGGGAGTAAATGAGTGAAACCCCCGGCTCTGGCCCAGGGACAGCTCTCTTTCTTTCTTTCTTTCTTTTCTCTCTAAGATGCTGCTGCTGTTTAAGGAAACTTCTCCCTCATTGTCTCCCTGATCATCAATAACTCTTCACACATTGAAATGAAGCTTCTCTTTAAAGGGGGGGTAACGGGGGGGGGGGAAGGTTTCGGCTTTCACTCCGCAAACTATTTTTTTTGCGACAGTGTCGCACCAAATTCCTTTACAAGAGGGAGAGGGGGGAAAAAGAGAAAATAATGAAACTAAAGTAAGTCAGCTGCCCCGCCCACAGCTGGATGTCATGACGTGAACCTGGACAACTCTAGTGGAGTGTGCAGCGCATCACAGGGATGTGTAATCTATTGGAAATACATCCACGGTTAATTTCATTTCTTTGTGGATTGAAGTGTGAATTTATAGTAATCCCAATTTTTTTTTAACATCCAGCGAACTTTTCTTTCGAAATAAAAATCCATGGTAAATTAAGGGTTTCGACAGCTGAGAACGTGGGCGTTGCAATATTATTTAAAAGTTTAATAATATTTGGAAGTACGTAATAGCTTTTTTTTTTGCCTGGTCTGTATTCAAACAAACGTTGACCATTTTCAGGAACAAATGCTAACATTTTTGCCACACTAATGCCACAAAATAAGACGTTGCCTCCACCTCTGGTTGCATGTTTCAGTGTGATTTGCTGCATTATAATCACAAACCGTTGTATTCTTAATAAATGAAGTAAATTTGGGAGGATACTTGTCCAGAACATGTACACCAGAATGGATCTGTTGAACCATATGGCACATCCCTGTGCTTAGGGTCTCTCAGTGGTTAGCACTGCTGCATCATGGTGCCAGGGACCTGGGTTCGATTCCAGCCTCAGGCAACTGCATTTGTGAGTTTCCTCCCACTGTCCAAAGGTATGCAATTTAGGTGGATTGGCCACCTGTTCAGGGACCTGTAGATTAGGTGTATTAGTCAGGGCTAAGTGTAAGGGGGTGGGTGACCTTTCAGAGGGTTGGTGTGGTCTGAATGGCTTATTTTCACACTGGAGGGATTCTATGAATAATCTTTATGGTTATCAGTACTACAAAAACTTAATAATATTAAGTACTGGAGTTTCTCAGAGTCTGCCTTGAATTTGGAATGATCCAGCTTTGTGCACCAATTATACACTATGAGTAGAGTGACCAGATTTTTAAAAGTCAGAACTGGGACACATTGATGTTCCTGGTTAAATTGAGTTTCACATTAAGGGGGAATGAGAGTCTGTGTGATTGTGTCCCAAACCAGTGGAGCGCTGAACTGTTGCTCCCTGGTCCCTTTATTGAGCACTTTTACGTGGAGCAGGAGCTGAACCATCTGCCACACAACCTCTGTTTTCAGAAGTTCATGCTAAGAAATGTTGTCAACACTAAATCAACCACAAAAACTCTTGGAATGTAAGCCTGGCTAGGGATGTCTCCCTGGGATCAGCTGTCAATCATCCTAAAGTATCCCCTTCCCCCTTTCCTGCTATATCTTCTCTGTCTACAGTCTGGTTATATTCCTGTTTTGCTGCCTCCTTGTTACCATTTGCATCTTTCAAGGTTGTCTGAAAAGAGAAAAGCTGAAAACCAGGACATTTGAACAATTTTGACAGAATTATCAGAACACCAAGATGTTTAATAAAAATCCAGGATTGCCCCTACAAAACCAAAACACCTGGTTACCCTATGACTATGTCATTGTTAATGATACTGGAACTATTTTGTGGTTTTGGCCTTAATTGTACACAATTGCAACCAATGCATTACACAAACCAAACCAGTTTTCTGACGCAGCTTAGACCGGAGAGAAAAAGACTTGTAGAGATTTCCACAAAGCACTTTACAGAAAATTAAGTGTTTTTAAGTGTAATGTAGGACAATACATCAGCTGAGAAGGTCCCACAACCAACAATGTGATAATGAACAAATAATCTGGTTTTGTTGATTGAGGAATCGTTCCTTTCCAATAGTGCCATAGAATCTTTTACCTGCACCTGAGAGGATAAACAGGGCCTTGGAATAATGCTTCATCCAACTGGTGATACTTTGAAGCGTGCAATGCACTGAAATAAAAGGCTGTTATAGTATATGATTATCTCTTACTCTTCGGAGGGTCAGTGTGGACTGTTTGGGCCAAAGGGCCTGTTTCCGCACTGTAGGTAATCTAATTTGAAGGCATCATACATTCACTATGCGAACTCACTGTAAGGAGCCATGTTAAATGTATTTTATATTTACACCTCCTAACCATAGATGGCACTATTACATATTAGATCATTCTAAACTATATCAAATTAGCCCCTTTCCTAATTAAAGTTCCCAAAAATTCTTCATTTTCTTTCAACACTGTTTTGATTTGTTTATATAAGTATTTCATATATTAGTAATGTATAATAAAATCTCATAATTTTATTTAATGTAGATATATCATACATAGGACTTTTGTGTTTGTGGTAAACATTTTTATATATCGATGTAAATCTGTTACATATGGAGTGGCGGCATCAACTGCTCATATAGCCACGAGGCAGTTGAGACTCTAAAGTGGTCAATTAATGGCCTGATATCTCTGGGGTTCAACCAACAGCTGGAGAGGACTATGCATTGTGTCGAGTCATACAACTTTCACTGCACAGCCCTTGAATCCATTGAATGTTTGCCCAATGTTTGCCTCCCAGAGCCAGCTACACCCCATCCTCCTTTGCTTCCTTTCTCAGCCTGCCTGTCTACCATAGCCTTCTGCCCACTGGAGTCCTCTGACCCATCCAGAGAGACCATCTAGCCTTTTCTGATGCCATCCTCCATCACTTTTTTTAAACTCCATCTCCATGTCTGTTTGCCTTTTGGGGCTGCATACAGTCCCAGCTGTAGCCATCAATCCCACTGGTGTTTCTAGTACAAAAACATCCTGACTAGATGGGAGTGGTATTCTACCTTAAACCAATTAAAGACTGGAAATGGCTGCAGGGCAACTCATGGAGGAGGGATGTACTCACCCTAACATTTTAATTTATTATCAATCAGATCGCAAACTGAAATTTGGCATCGTAGATCATATTTTACTTTGTTTTAATTCAATGAGATGGTCTTTCACTGAAACAGGAGTATGCAATGCTGTTGATTTGGTTTTAACAATAAAACAGAAGTTTTTGGACAAAAGGAAACAAGATAGAATAAGCCAAAATATTTACATATCTCACAATTTGAAAGATTTTGAAACACACTTAAAAAATGCAATCCCATCTATTCCAACTCCATCACTTTTCAATTCTCCAATGCCAGAGAATGTTTGCTTCTTTGTCACATCTGTGGGTTCAACTTAACTGTTTCTTTCAATTCCTCGTCTTGAGAGTTTGGTAGCTCATTCCTTGTTTAGTCACACATCTGACCTTAGACTTTCTCATCTTCAAATAACTCTTTAAGGGTTCTAACCAATGTTGTGGGGAAATCACCAGCCTCAGAGTCAGAGTCGGGTTCAATGACAGAGTTTATTGTACAAGAAAATACCAACAGCACAGTGGTCAGCTGTGAGGCTTCTCTCAACCCAGAGCACATGTCAAGACACATTTATACATTTTGTATTACAATAGGTCAGTGATGAAATTATTGTCTTTGTAACATAGTTTGTTTATTGTAAACATTGCAGAATCATTAATAGTTTCGATGCAGTCATTGTCAGTTCCAGTGCAGCCTTTGTTAATTTCAGTGCAGTTGTCAGTTTCAGCGCAGACATTGTCAGTTTCATTGCTACAGTAATGGGCGCTAATCGCTCTTCTTGAGAAGGATGATTACTGCAGCCCTGGCTTTTAGCACTTTGTATTGAGTCCATATCAAACGGTTAGTATTTCTATCAAAGGTGTTGTATAGACCCAGACAATTCAGCGGGCAGTATATGCTACTCATATGTATTCTCTCCCCCATCCACCTTAAACTAATCAACTAAGTTGTGAGTGCATTGTGCTGGCATTCTGGTGGCCCCAGGCAGTGTCTGTGTTTGCTCTGCTGTCTCTCTCCACATTGGGGTCCAGTGACCGTCTTGTGTGTGAAATGGTCAGCTTATGGCTGTGTGTCTGTGTGCCTAGTGTCACCCTGCTCCGTGCCATCTACCACTTCACCAAACTCACCTGATCTGAAACTTTAAAACTAAAACTCTTACAGTGAAGTACCCTACTTCTTAACTTTTCTGAACTAGCTCATTTCTCCAGAAGAAACTATGTTCTTACATTTAATTTCTGCCAGGACTTCTACAAACTGAATCCAAAAGCTTTTCAAGCCAGGCTTTTTCTCTTAAGCTATAAAAATAACTACTCCTGATTCTTCTAAACTGAAAGCAAGCTAAGTGGTTTCCATTTGCAACCCACTCCAAATATTTACGAATTCCCATTATCACCCCAGAGACTCCCTCTTCCATACTGTTGCATAAAAAAAGACTCCAGAAATACTAACAAGATAATAATTAAATCTCTCATGTATATTGACCAAAACTGACATCAACTAGTTCAAATTTCAAACTCTAAAATAAATGATATATATCACATAACAAATCTGTCCGTTGGAGCAGAATCACTTTTGATTATTGTTTTACAAGAAATCAACAAGGTTTGCCTCATCTTTCCAGATCTGTAAAAAAGCTGGAAATTGTATGGCATAAGTTTCAAACTCTATCTTTGATTTTAGCCAACATTGGCTTCCACTTAGTGAAGATTCCAAACACTTATTTACTGTAATTTTGCACTGTTCAGGTATAAATGGAAGTGTTGTATTTCCTACACTACTACTAGCATTTATCACACTATTTGAGAGCATTTTGTTGTTTAAGAAATCAGATTGTTGTGTGTTGAAGCATGGTTCCGAGGTCAATGGGACTTGTAGCCACTTATCACACTGTGGCCAAAGCAAGAAAAACTCTGTATTGATCAGGACTTTTTTCGTTTGTCAAATGCTTGGATTTCTGGCTTATCTCTCATCTCCAGCTGATGTCACAATGAGTGAGCTGTTGGAGTGGAGCAGAAGCTGATGCATATTCTGGTATGCAATGCTAGACCCAAGAGAGAGTTCTAATGAAAGCATTGACCTGGAACATCAACTGTTTGTCTTCACAGGTGCTGTTTGACCTGCTGAGATTTTCTGTCAGTGTTTTTTGTTCTGATTTGAGATTTCCAGCACCAAGTATTTTGCGTTTGCATCCAGGAGAGATTTCATTTGTTTTGTATCCATTGATAGTTCAACATTCAGGATTGTATTTATCTGTGTAGAATCAGGAAACAAATTTGTCTCATTGAAAATATGACCAATGAACTGATTTTCATCATGAAAAATTACACTTAGAGTCATAGAGATGTATAGCACAGAAACATGCCCTTCAGCTCAACTCATCCACGCTGACCAGATATCCTAACCTAATCTAGTTCCATTTGCCAGCACTTGGCCCATATCCCCCTTAACCTTTTTTATTCTTTCAAATGCTCCAATTGGACCAGCCTCCGCCACTTCCTATGGCTGTTCATTCCATACATGCACCACTCTCTGCATGATAAGATTGCCCCTCAGGTCACTTTTATATCTTTCCCCTCTCACCCTAAACCTACGCCCCCTCGTTCTGGACTCCCCCACCCCAGGGAAACAACTTTGTCTATTTATTATATCCATGCCCTTCATAATTTTATAAATCTCTATAAAGTCACCCCTCAGCCTCCGACACTCCGGGAAAACTGCCCCAGTTTTTTCAGACTCTCCCTATAACTCAAATCCTCCAACCCTGCCAACATCATTGTGAATCTTTTCTGAACCCTTTCAAGTTTCACAACATCCTTCCGATAGGAGGCAGACCAGAATTGCACACAACATTCCAAAAGTGGCCTAAACAATGTCCTGTACAGCCACAACATGACCTCCCAACTCCTGGACTCAGTACTCTGCCAATAAAGGAAAACATACCAAATGCCTTAAGTACCTGCGACTCTACTGTCAAGGAACTATGGTCCTGCAATCCAAGGTCTCTTTGTTCAGCAACACTCCTCAGGATCTTAGCATTATGTGTAGAAGTCTGCCCTGATATGCTATTCCAAAATGCAGCACCTCGCATTTATCTTAATCAAACTTCATCTGCCACTCCTCAGCACACTGGCCCATTTGATCAAGATTCCTTTGTACTCTGAGGTAAACTTCTTCGCTGTCCACTACACCTCCAATTTTGGTGTCATCTTCAAACTTACTAACTATACCTCCTATGTTAACATCAGAATCATTTATACAAATGATGAAAAGTCATGGACCCAGCACTGATCCCTGTGGCACATCACTGGTCACAGGCCTCTAGTCTGAAAAGCAACTCTCCACCAGCACCCTCTGTCTTCTACCTTAGAGCTAGTTCTGTATCCAAATGGCTAGTTCTCCCTACATCCCATTAGATATAACCTTGCTAACCAGTCTCCCATGGAGAATCTTGTTGAATGCCTTACTGACGTCCATATAGATTAAGTCCATCACTCTGCCCTGATCAATCCTCTTTGTTACTTCTTCAAAAAACTCAATCAAGTCCATGAGATATGATTTCCCACCAACAAAGCCATACTGACTATCCCTAATCAGTCCTTTGCCTTTCCAAATACATGTAAATCTTGTCCCTCAGGATTCCTTCCAACAAAGTGCTCACCACCGACATCATGCTCACCAGTCTATACTTCCCTGACATTTCCTTACCACCTTTCTTAAATAGTGGTATCATGTTAGCCAACTTCCGGTCTTCCGGCACCTCTCCTGTGACTATTGATGATACAAATATCTCAGCAAGGGGTCCAGCAATCACTTCCCTAGCTTCCAACAGAAGCCTACAGTACACCTGATCAGGTCCTGGGGATTTATCCACTTTTACGCGTTTCAAGACACCCAGCACCTCCTCTTCTGTAATATGGACATTTTTCAAGATGTCACCATTTATTTCCCTACATTCTACATCTTCGATGTCCCTCTCCACAGTAAAAACTGATGCAAAATACCCGTTTAGTATCTTCCCCATCCCCTGCGGCTCCACACCTCGGCCCCACACCTCCATCATTGATGAAGGGCTTTTGCCCGAAACATCGATTCTCCTTCTTCTTAGATGCTGTCTGACCTGCTGTACTTTTCCAGCACCACACTCTTGACTCTGATCTCCAGCATTTGCAATTCTCAATTTCTCCTAGTTGATTTCATTGACAGTTGTCATTGGATGTCTTTTGTGCTTTATTGGTTAATTGTCTCACCTCATATGTGCTTAGATTGTCACTTGACCATGGATTTGGGAACTACAAAAATGGGGCTTATCCACAGTGTTGCTCCACCAGTCTTCTCAATGATGTCTAGACTTTCCAGTCTTCTAACTCATTCCTTATATCCTCTCTAATGTGGAGTGGAGTCTGTATATTTTTCTCCTGTTTGGGCTATATGTTTTTAACAGTAAATTGATCTGCTTATTGTTTCCATTCCAAGCAATTTCAAACAGCTGTGAATAACAATAAAATAATCGCCTTTGGTCAGTTATCCGTGTGTACGAATTACGTTGATAGAAATCAGTCTCAGGACTGTTGTAGAACTTCACTAAGTTTCCTTTGTTTAACTTAACAGCTTGGTATCTTCCATGAAATGAGTTGATTATGACTTGAATTATATTCATGACTGGCAACAGCACATCAGAACCATATGGGTAGATTTTTACTGTTTCTAGGTAGCTAGAGGTTATGTTGCTTCTTACAATTCTTGAAATTTTAGGGAGTCCATGATATTGACTGTTCTTCCCTTCTCGGTTACAGAAATTGTTGGAGTTTTGGAAAATTGACAATGGAAGCATCATGCATGGGTCTTTAATCTACAAACAGGACTGCCCAGGAAGACCCATTGTTTTGCCTGTCCCACAGAACTTATGCTTACTACCATGACTCAATTTTTTCTCCCATTGTACAATACAGTCTCTTTCTATTTTCATCTGGAATTCTTCTGATGCCTTATGCTAGCTTCAAAATTTCCATTTTGTGGATGCTAGCCACCTCTGCTTCATCATGGATAGGACATCCACCCCCATCAAGACTGTCTGAGGGTTCTCTATTTCTTCCTTGAAACAAGTCCTAAACCATCCCTATCTATCATCACACTCCTCTGCCTGGCTGGGTTTGTCCTCATTTTGAACAACTTTTTTAACTCCTCTCATTTTCTTCAAGTCCAAGGTGTGACTGTGGGTACTTGTATGGGCCCCAATTATGCCTTTCTTTTTATTGGGTACATAGCAGATTCCTTGTTCCAGTCTTACTTGGGTCCCTCCCCAAAACTCTTTCTCTGATATATTAATGACATCATTGGTGCTACTTTATTTGAATTGCAACTGTAATTCAATCTTTTTCTTATGTTGGACATGTTCTTCAATGTAGATATCAACCACCACAATGACAGCCTATAAGGCACAATTTTGACAACTCTTTTAAGTGTTGCATATATATATACTCTATCCGTTGTAACTTTTATCATTTTCTGTTCTTTCCTTAAATATTGTCATGTTTGTTGCTTCCTCTGAATGTTCCATTCTCTTGACATCCTTTCAGTGTCACTTGTTTAGTAAACTCAGTAAATTCTTGTTGAATGCTGTTTGATTTACTTCCTTACAGCGTCCCTCCTTACTTTTCATTTGCTTCTAGTTCTCAACCAATGTAAAGTGACTGCTGTAGATTGAGTAAAGTGCTTGTTTCCTTGCACAGGGTGACAGGCTGTGATTATTTCAGACATTATCACCTTTCAACATTTTTGAGATCATGCTCTGACTTAGATGATGGAGTACTGTTGGGTAATATTCAAAGGTTCAACTTGTATCCTGTTTAACCTTCCAAAGGATGCAGAGCTCATAAATGAGGATTAGCTTTTGTTAGAAGTATTTGGTGAAGGTTTCTTTTAACTTGTCATAAGTATAATCATTTCTAGCATCTGCTAAGATATTGAAAGGATCATTAACTTTGTAACAAACTCTCTCTTATGACTTGTGATGTAAAGAGTAATCACGATTTGCTCCAACTATTTGGCACAGTGTGGCCCTGGATAATATCTCCATGAAAGGTGGTAAAACAACTGTTCTGCACACGTATCAATAAAACTTTAAATAAATCTAGAGCCATAAGAGTCTAGATTAAGATGAATATTGAAGTTGGCTTGTTTGGAGAAATATACCATCCTTATATGACCTCTGATCTCAACTTTTGTAAATTAAGGATTTAGGGCAGTTGCCATTTTACTTGCCATTCGGATTGTTCCAAATAATTTGTTAAATGACTGTCACAGACCAGAAACAGAATAACTTAGAGCAGAGATACAGGTCATGTGACTAAGTGGGCGGCACGGTGGCACAGTGGTTAGCACTGCTGCCTCACAGCGCCGGAAAGACGGGTTCAGTTCCCGCCTCAGGCGACTGACTGTGTGGAGTTTGCACGTTCTCCCCGTGTTTGCGTGGGTTTCCTCCGGGTGCTCCGGTTTCCTCCCACAGTCCAAAGATGTGCAGGTCAGGTGAATTGGTCATGCTAAATTGTCCGTAGTGTTAGGTAAGGCGTAAATGTAAGGGTATGGGTGGGTTGCGCTTCGGCGGGTCGGTGTGGACTTGTTAGGCCGAAGGGCCTGTTTCCACACTGTAAGCAATCTAATCTAATCTAAGTCAACCAGTCCGTGTAGTACAATTCAATTTCTTCACACATCCCCCTTTCCATAAAAAACATAAATCAAAACAATCGCATGGAGTACCATTGGCAGCTACAAATTGCCTACATTATGCAATATACATAGTTACCAATAAAAAATATTCTTCTTTAGCAGAATTGTGTGTCAATTCTTGTCATTTATTTCAGTCAGTCTCTGTTCATGTATTGCAAACTTAATTATTAAATTGTATAGGTCCCATAATGTTACGCATATGTGTTGTTGTTGGCTGTTTGGTATGTGCTTGTTCCTAGGGGGATGCTCCTCTATAGGGAGTGTTGTTCATATGTTGAGTGTTGTTGCCATGGTCACTGTTGTTGTTTATCCACTTGTCTTCCTGAGGAATGGTGGACCTCTTGGTGGAGAGTAATATTCATTCTGTACTTCTTCAAGCTGGTGAGATCAGATTTTCCTAGTCAACTGTCTGCACTGAAAGAACAGTTTCTGCAGTTGTCTGTATATCTCTATGGTTCAGACAATATGGCTGGTTGTTCATATTCACTCTGCATGACCAAGATGACAGTGTAGGCCCAAGTTGCTTCATGGGGTGACTTTTGTTGAGAGCATTGAACATAAACACTCTGACTCTCTCTCCAATGTTCAATTCTGCCAATATCTTGGCAGCTTTATCAAAGTAAAATTTGTCATTCTGTCATTTTACCTTGATTTTTGTCACAAATGCCTGTTACTACTTCTAGTTTCAGCAATTTGTTTTGTTACTGCATGAGTAATTGATGCAGTGTGCCATTAGTCTTTGAACTGAACTATTTCTCAAGCTTTCAGTACATATATTTCTACATTCAAAAATTACCTTGTGCAATTCTGTTCTTTGTTCTTTTTTTTATGATCCCTTTGGTAATATTCACTGCCATCTCAACCTTTCCATTTGACAGAAGATGATGTAACGCTGATGTATGGTGTTGTATTCCCAATCCTTTATGAAGTATCTGAATCCTTCACTTGTGAATCATGGGCTTTTAACACTTATCACAATGTCTGAGATGCTGTAACAACTGAAGTGTGCTATCGAGCACTCTACAACATCACTGGTAGTTATTGACATCAGCTGGTCTACCTCTTACTAGTCAGAATAATGACAGTGACAAGATAATCTGTTCCTGTAAAAGTGAAGATGTCTGTTCCAAACTTGACCCACAGTTTGTCTGGCTTGTCATGTTTCATAGCTTTGCTTAGATTGGTATTTATTATGAATAAATACTGCACTGCCTGATGTGGTCCTTAATCTCATTACTCATGTTTGGCCAGTATAGCACTTGCCTTGCCATCCTCAGACTAGATGTGATTTGTTTATGGCTTTCATGGATACTCTTCAGCATTTTCCTTAGGAATAATGATTATTTCCTTTAAAAGAGATTCCATCCTCAATTATCACTTCATTTCTATATTCCCAATATCTTATAGCAGCATCACTACTTCCTGAAAGACTTGCACAGATGCAACTTGTTGCATAGTTTGATTAATTTGAGCAAGACATTTGTCTTTGACATTCAGTGTTGCTGGGTTGATCACTTACTGGGCTTGTTTCACTGATATTTTTCAGTGAAACAA
Source organism: Chiloscyllium plagiosum (assembly GCF_037043375.1). NCBI lineage: Eukaryota > Metazoa > Chordata > Chondrichthyes > Orectolobiformes > Hemiscylliidae > Chiloscyllium > Chiloscyllium plagiosum. The sequence continues at coordinate 57,243,005 of NW_028270145.1, forward strand.
GAAGGTTTCATACTCCCTCTGAACATCCTCAGCTTTCTTCATAGGGAGTGCTGATCTTGACAGTAATATATATCTGTTCCCTACTTGCATGTAATATCCAGATGATATCTCTAAAAACAAACCAACAGTCCTTACACATGTTTTGGAGCAGATGGAAGGGAGTGGAGAAAGATGTTTTGAAGTGACTTGTGATCAGAATCTACTGTCAGTTTGTCTTTTCCAAACTAGTATTGATTTTAAAATGCACACAGACAAAGACTGTCAGGCACAAAAAATGTCAGGTACCTTTTCTCAATCTGAGTGTGGTGTTGTTCAGTTTTCGTTAATGTCTTGGATGCAAATGCAGCTGGTTTTCTTTGCTGCCAAAGGTTCTTACAAACCCTGTCTTACTGGCATCATATTGCAATTAACTTCACCATTGAAATTATAATACCTTAGCATTGGCACTGATGTCAGGAGTTAACTGATTCTAGTCAAAGCTGCTTTTTTTAAAATCTGTTTCTAATGCCAATGCACATCCTTAGCCATCTGCTTGCATAGAAGTTCACATTCTTCAACAAAATAATTTCACTGATTTCACATCTATCATTTGCTGTATCTCTGCTACAGTTTTCACCTTGTCAGGAATCTGGTGAATTCATATCATTGTCAATATAGGACTTATATGCTTGATTTCAAGCACCTTCAATTTTATCTTCTTCTTGTTCAGCTTTAAGTTTTTCTGGTGAGCTCTCTCTAGAGAGAGTTGCACTGAGTTCTGATCATGTTCTGTAATGGACTTTTCCATTATAGCTCCACATCTATAGACTAGCAGTTCATCAACAATAGCTTCTGTAAAGTTCACTGATGATGATCTGCTAACTGCTCGATACTGGAGCAGTGGACCACAATCATCTTTATTTCCTGAATGCATCCAGAATGTAGTTGGAAAATTGTTGCTTTCATCCAGCTTAGTTTGGCAATAACCAGCTTTGCACCAAAGATAATGAAGACCTTTGATTTGCGAAGTTGTGCCAAAATGTCTTCAATGGTTGACATAGGATTGTGATATCTCTTCAAAGCTTTATTGAGAAACTTTGGATCTATGAATATCCTCAGCCTTTTCAGTTTTTGCACTGCTCCAATTCAATTTGGAGAAGTTGTCACTTTCTTGATTACTCCCTTTTCTTCCACTTCTTCTTGTCTTTTTGGCTGAACTTGAGGTTAGCTGGAACTTTTCTCAGCATATGTTGTGTTAGTCTCACACTCTCATCTACTTTGAGGTGACACTTATCTGGGGAGTATCCGAGACCTGCAAAAATGTCTTCGTAACCTTCTAGGATCTCTTCAGCAGTCAATGGTAAAGTGGCCTGCAAAACACTGCAAATCTCTTCTGGTATGTTTAGGGTTACTTACCCAAGTCTTAGACTTCTTCAGCTGAGATGTTTGAATTTTTCTTAACATCGACTATCTGAAATTCCAGGTCTTCATTCTTCCCATTGCATCCTGCTCTCCATTTCATTTCTATTCTTGGCATGATAATTGTTCCACCATATAGCCCCATTCCCACTTTTGAGGGCTTCACTTTGGAGCATCAGCTGACCTATGATGTTGTACAAAACATTGTGTCTCTTTGATACTTCATATTTACTTGATGCTTTCCTTCTCATTCCAACAGTCATGAAATCCTTCATCATCTTTAGACAGATAGCAGCCTGTTGAATGGCATAAAATGATTCAATGGAATGAGCATCTAACAGATCTCCAGCAGCCATTATTATGGGCTTGCTTTGTTTCTTGCAAGCTAAACACTTCCATGCAAACTGATTTTGTTTCTTGCTATTGGAGTGCTGTTTCCTTCGTGCTCAATATGTTTCCTTTTCTCTTTTATGATGTCTATTTTTACATCCTGTCCTCTGGCCTTGATATTTTGCAGGCTTTTCTGCAAATATTTCTTCCCTTTTTCCAATTTGTTGTTTTTGTTCAGCCTGGAATGTCTCACAGCATAATGCAAAGCAACGTCTGTTCTCCCCTTATCATGCTGTAACTGATGATTAACAATCCCATAGCTTTTGCACATGTCAATAGCTTTCTTGAGAGTAAACGTGCTCTCACAGATGGATCTCTTTAATGATACCTTTAATGATATCATCTTTTAGTTGTCCAAATTCACAGAATTCATTTCGATGTATCAGCATGGTCAGGTATTGATTAATTGTCACCCTCTGTCCAGAGTTCTGATATTGAAAGCATACCATTCATGAGTAACAGAAATATGAGATTCAATGTGTGTATACCAAGTCTTTGAAATTTCTGCAGTCTGGCTTTTCTGGACCTCAGTGGGTTCTGTGCAACAATACAGCTTGTAGCACCCAATCCCGCCATTAATAATACTCTTATATACTCAGGTTTTTAATTGGTTCTGTAGCCATCTCATAGTTTTATCACTGAGAGTGGAAAAATTCCAGTTCTGTCTCATATCTCTTTTCATTTTCACAACAGCGGAAAATGGAAAATGCACTACTCCAAGAACACAGGAGTTCCATGCTATCATTTTTCTAAAACTTCTTTCTTGTTATTTCTTTAAATAGCTGGCTCATTTACAGCTTTGAAAATTCATTCATTTTCAATTGCACCATTCCTGACACCATGTTCTAAGTAATGTGATTAATGCTGCCACAGAGAGCACATAAAAGTACTTACAACAAGTCAAACCAGGACAGTAAGTCCAAACAATTTCTCCAAACAAAGACAAGGCATTAGGAATTAGATGGATTTTGATAGCGGTCAGTGAGCCAGCTACAGTAAGAAACCGCAGAGTATAATTAAAATTTCTGTCTGCAACTTTGGGTGGGACATTCTGTTTGAGGAGTTATTATGGCTTTGAATATTCCAGTACCTACTGTTGTATGAAAATGAAAGGGCTTTGTAAATGAGCTGAAAATTCCTCCAGTCTACGTGACAGAATTATGAGGTTGTCATAGAGTCAAACAAGAATCCTGAACAATGAAGAGTAGAAACTAATTTATCAGTGATGGAGAAAGAGTGTTACAGGTTGAATTGCATCAGAAACTTCACTGGAGAGCAGAAAAGACAATCTTGTGAAATTTCAGAAGCCTCTAAGACTTTAACTCTGTTTAATGCCATTTATGAACTCTCTGTATTTCTAGAGTAGAGAAGACAGAAATTTCTTGTAGGTAAACCAAGGGGCACAGATTTATGATAATTGCCAAAAGAAGCAATTGGGAGAAGAGATGAAAAACACAGTTCCATGCAGTGAATGATTAGGATCTGGAATTCACTGCCTGAGAGTATGAGGGAGACAAGGCCACTTGAGACTTTCTAAAGGGATCATTATCTTAAAAGGAAAAAAATATTGAGACTGCGATGAAAAGAGAATTCACTACTTGAATTCACTACCTAAATTGCTCCTTCAGAGGGTCAGCACAGATATGACAAGCCAAATGGTCTTTTGTGCTCTAACCATGCTATGATTCAATTAATAGTCCCAAGTACTAAAGCATCTCAACCCATCTTTGGATGAAAAATCTTCTAAAAGCAATTTGCAGAAAAACCTATTTAAAATAAAGGCCATGAGTGAATTTAGTTAAAACTCCTTAGTGTTAATCATGAACCCTCAGGCTCTACTAAATGAACAGTCTGCCTTAGCAGCAGGCTTCCTTCAAGGAGTCCTCATGCACCAACCAACCAGATAGAAGTGTACTTGAAGGTGATGAAGCCTGAAATACATTATATAATTAATTGGCATATTGTGAATCTCCTTGTTACCGATTTGAGACTGAAAGGAAAGCTCAGTCCTTTGACACTGAATTCAAAACATTCTGGTGGCACAGCTAAATCATCAGCTTTGTGACCAGAAACAAGATATGTAGGAATGTGATCACTTTAATCTTTGTTATGTGCAACTGTTCAGACCCTGAAATCAAACTGACATGAACTTCCATCCTGATTTCTTAAGAATCACAAAATGTTTGGAAGCAAAACCGACTTGCTGAGCCCAGGTTCAAATTATTTCAGCTAAACTATGGTAGGAGACAGTGAGTGGAGGGGAAATGTCACTGAACTGTAATCCTGAGGACGAGGCTAATGCTCCTGAGATAAGGTTTTAATCTCACCATAGCAGATGTTGAAATTAGAATTCAATAAAAACCTGGAATTAAACATTAGTCAAATTGCAATTATGGAAGCATTGTTGGCTGTAAAAACCCATCTGGTTCATGAATACCTTGAGAGAACAAAATTTGCCATCCTTCCCAGGCCAGATCCACAGCAATATACCTGGCTCTTAAATGCATGTTGAAATGACCTAACAAGCCCCTCTGTTGCGTTTTTGTGCTAAAAGAGGGAAAAAAAACAAAAGTTAGCCTGACCTTGGACAATAAGGGAAATTAGGGACAGTATTAGATCCAAGGTGTACAGATTGGGAGAAGGTTCATTTCATCAAAGAGCAACAAAGGGATTGATTAAGAGGAGGGGAACCAGAGTGCAACAGTAAGTTTGGCAAAGACCACACTAACTGATTGTAAAATCTTCTCTAGATATGTGAAGATAAAAAGATTAGTGAAGACGAACTCTAACATTCCTTGTTCTCAGAAACAGGAGAAGTCATAATGGGAACAAAGAGATGGCAGACCTATTAAATATATATTTTGGTTCTGTCTTCACAACCGAGGACACAAGTACATCCCAAACATGCTGGGGATTGCAGGGCGTATTGATAGGGATGAACAGAAGAAAATCAGTATTAACAGGGAAATTGAAGGGAGTACAGCCAATAAATCACCAGGACCCAATAATTTACATCCCTGAGCATTTAAAGAAATGGCCGTAAAAGTATGGATGCATTGGTGATCATCTTTCTCTGAAACAGTTCTTATGAATTGGAGGGTAGTTAATATAACCCTGCTTTTGAAAAAAAGAGGTTAAGAGAAAAGTGAATTATAGATTGGTTAACTTAAGTACTAGGGAAAATCCTAGAGTCCATTATGTAAGATTTAATAGCAGAACACTTGGAAAACAGTGACAGAATCAGACAGCATCAGCATGAATTTACAAAAGGGAAATTATGTTTTTCTGATCTGCTAGAATTGTTTGAGGAAGTAACCAGTAAGGGAGAGCCAGTGAATGTGGTTTACTTGGATTTTCAGACTTCTGATAAAGTCCCACATAAAATTCACATGTGTACAAACACAGATGGGGAACTAGTTGGCAGACAGGAGACAAAGAGTAGGAATAAACAGATTTTTTCTGAGTGGTAAGCAGTGACTAATAGGTTGCTACAATGATTGGTGTTTGAACCCCAGCTATTCACCATATATTGATGATTTGGATGAGGGAACTAAATGTAATATCTCCAAGATTTCAGATGACACAAAGCTGGGTGGCTGGATGAACTGTGATGAGGATGTAGAGATACTTCAGGATAATTTGGACAAGTTGAGTGAGTCGGGCTAATGCATGGCAGATGAAGAATATGGTGGGTAAATGTGAGGTTCTCCTCCCTGGTCACAAAAATAGGAAGGTAGATTACGATCTAAATGGTGATAGATTTTGAAAGGGGAGGTGCAATGAGACCTGAGTTGCCAGTTGCCGGAGTAAACGTGTCGGTGCAACAGGTGATAAAGAAGGCAAATGGAAAGTTGGCCTTCAAAGTGAGAGGATTCAATTAAGTAATAGGGATGTCTTGGTGCAGTTGTACAGGAACTTGATGAGACAATACCTGGAGTACTGTTGTGTAATCTTGATCTCCATTTCTGAGGAAAAATGTTCTGGCTCTGTGGGAATGCAGCAAAGGTTTACCAGACTGATTTCTAGGCTGGCAGGACCAATGTATGAAGACAGCCTGAATCGGTTAGGACTATATTCACTGAAGTTCAGAAAACTGAAGGGAATCTCACATAAACCCATAAAATTCTAACAGCACTAGACAGGGTAAATGCAGGAATGAAATTCCCAATGATTGGAGAGTTCAGAACCAGGGGTCACAGGCTAAAGATATGAGGTAAGCCATTACGAATGAGATGGGGAGAAATTTCTTCATCCAGAGAGTAGTGAGCCTGTGGAATTCTCTGCAACAGGAAGCAGTTGAGGCCAAAACATTGAATGTTTTCAACAAGGAGTTAGAAATAGTTCTTAGGGCTAAAGAGTTCAAAGAACATAGAACATAGAACATAGAACATAGAAGAATACAGCGCAGTACAGGCCCTTTGGCCCTCGATGTTGCGCCGATCCAAGCCCACCTAACCTATACTAACCCACTATCCTCCATATACCTATCCAATGCCCGCTTAAATGCCCATAAAGAGGGAGAGTCCACCACTGCTACTGGCAGGGCATTCCATGAACTTACGACTCGCTGAGTGAAGAACCTACCCCTAACTTCAGTCCTATATCTACCCCCCCTTAATTTAAAGCTATGCCCCCTTGTAATACCCGACTCCATATGCGGGAAAAGGTTCACACTGTCAACCCTATCTAACCCCCTAATCATCTTGTACACCTCAATCAAGTCACCCCTAAACCTTCTTTTCTCTAATGAAAACAGCCCCAAGTGTCTCAATCTTTCCTCATACGATCTTCCTTCCATACCAGGCAACATCCTGGTAAACCTCCTCTGCACCCGTTCCAGTGCCTCCACATCCTTCCTATAGTATGGCGACCAAAACTGCACACAATATTCCAGATGCGGCCGCACCAGAGTCTTATACAACTGCATCATGACCTCAGGACTCCGGAACTCAATTCCTCTACCAATAAAAGCCAGTACGCCATATGCCTTCCTCACTGCACTATTTACCTGGGTGGCAACTTTCAGAGATCTGTGTACATGGACACCAAGATCCCTCTGCTCATCCACACTACCAAGTATCCGACCATTAGCCCAGTACCCCATCTTTTTGTTTTTCTTCCCAAAGTGAATCACCTCACACTTAGCTACATTGAATTCCATTTGCCACCTTTCTGCCCAGCTCTGCAGCTTCTCTATATCCTGCTGTAACCTGCTACATCCTTCCTCACTGTCAACAACTCCTCCGACTTTCGTATCATCCGCAAACTTGCTCACCCAACCTTCTAACCCCTCTTCCAGGTCATTTATAAAAATGACAAACAGCAATGGTCCCAAAACAGATCCTTGCGGAACACCGCTAGTGACGGCACTCCATGAAGAAACTTTGCCATCAACTACTACCCTCTGTCTTCTTCCATCCAGCCAATTCCTAATCCAAACCTCCAACTCACCCTCAATGCCATATCTCCGTATTTTCTGCAGTAGCCTACCATGGGGAACCTTATCAAACGCCTTACTAAAATCCATATATACCACATCTACCGCTTTCCCCTCATCAACCTCCTTCGTCACCTTTTCAAAGAATTCAATAAGGTTTGTGAGGCACGACCTGCCCTTCACAAAACCATGCTGACTATCCTTGATCACATTATTCCTATCCAGATGTGCATAAATCCTATCCCTTACAATTCTCTCTAAGGCTTTGCCCACAACAGAAGTGAGACTCACCGGCCTATAGTTACTAGGGTTATCCCTACTCCCCTTTTTGAACAAGGGAACCACATTTGCTATCCTCCAGTCTTCTGGCACTACTCCTGTAGACAAAGAGGACATAAAAATCAAGGCCAATGGCTCTGCAATCTCCTCCCTTGCTTCCCAGAGAATCCTAGGATAAATGCCATCAGGCCCAGGGGACTTATCTATTTTCACCTTTTCCAGGATTTCCAACACCTCTTCTCTACATACCTCAAAGCTATCCATTCTACTTATTTGTGACTCAGTATTCACATCGACGACAATGCCCAGTTGCTGAGTAAATACTGAAGAAAAGTATTCATTCAGTGTCTCCCCAATCTCTTCCGCCTCCACACGCAACTTCCCACTACTATCCTTGACTGGACCTATTCCTACCCTAGTCATTCTTTTATTCCTAACATACCTATAGAAAGCCTTAGGGTTTTCCCTAATCCTACCGACTAAGGACCTTTCATGTCCCCTCCTTGCTGCTCTTAGCTCTCTCTTCAGGTCCTTCCTGGCTACCCTATAACTCTCAATCGCCCCAATTGAACCTTCACGTCTCATCTTGAGATAAGCCGCCCTCTTCCATTTAACAAGGGATTCCAATTCCTTATTAAACCACGGCTCCCTCGCACGACCCTTTCCTCCCTGCCTGACAGGTACATAATTATCAAGGACACTCAATAGTTGCTCCTTGAACAAGCTCCACATATCATTTACACTCTTGCCTTGGAGTCTACTTTTCCAAGCCACACATCCTAAGTCATGCCTCACCGCATCATAATTTCCCTGACCCCAGCTATAACTCTTGCCCTGTAGTACACACTTATCCCTCTCCATCACGAGTGTAAAAATCACCGAATTATGGTCACTATCCCCAAAGTGCTCACCCATCTCTAATTCTAACACCTGGCCTGGTTCGTTACCCAGAACCAAATCCAGTATGGCCTCACCTCTTGTTGGCCTGTCTACATAAAAGAGTATGCGGTGATGGCAGGAACAGGGTATGGAGTTGGATAATCAACCATGATCATATTGGGCTTGTATACCCTTGAGTTTAGAAAACTGAGAGGGGATCTGATTGAGACATATAAGATTATGAAAGGATTGGACACTCTGGCAGCAGGATGGGTGAGTGCCGAACCAAAGGACACAGCTTAAAAATACGGGGTAGACCATTTAGGACAGAGATGAGGAGAAACTTCTTCACCCAGAGAGTGGTGGCTGGGTGGAATGCTCTGCCCCAGAGGGCAGTGGAGGCCCAGTCTCTGGATTCATTTAAGAAAGAGTTGGATAGAGCTCTCAAAGATAGTGGAATCAAGGGTTATGGAGATAAGGCAGGAAGAGGATACTGATTAGGAATGATCAGCCATGATCATATTGAATGGCGGTGCAGGCTTGAAGGGCTGAATGGCCTACTCCTGCACCTATTGTCTATTGTCTATTGTCTATTGAATGGTGTAACAGGCTCAAAGGGCTGAATGACCTCCTCCTGCTTCTATTTTCTATGTTTGTACGTCAAAGGAAAGAACTGAAACCAGATGGATCCCCTGATATTGACCTAGGAACTGGAAACAACAACAGCAAACACAGTTTTATCAACCCTGCAATGTTGTCTTTACTAATATCTGAAGAAGAATCACTGGACTCAAAATATTAACACTGGTTTCTTTCCACAGATGCTGCCAGATGTGCTGAATTGCTCCAGCAATTTCTGTTTTTGTTTCTGATTTTCAGCATCCGCAGTTCTTTGAATTCCCCCATTAACAAAATCCTAGGAGTTATAATTGACTGGAATCACTTGAATCAGCCATATAAATATTGTGGATACAAGATGAGAGCCAAGGTATCCTGTAAAAATAACTCACCCATCATCTCACCATTGCTTGTCCACCATCTACATGTCACAAGGCAACAATCTGGTGGAATATTCTGCAGTTGCGTGGATGAGTGCAGCTTGAAATATATTCAAGAATGTCAACAACATCCAGGACAAAGCAGCTGTCTGATTGGCACTCCATCCAGCAACATAACATTTGCTCCCTTCGCCAACAATGCACAGTGGCAGCAGTGTGTACCATCTATAAGACGCACTGCAGCAACGATCCACACCTCACATCCCCCCCCCACCCCCAACCCCCTCTCTTTTAACAGAAACTTCCAAACTGACAACCACCACCATCGAGAAAGATGAGGGCAGCAGATGCTTAGAAACACCATTCAGCTGCAAGATTCCTGGGAGGATGCAATGCCTGAGGTTTCTGACATTTGGAGACGGACACCTGCTGAATGGCATGCAGATGATGTCCGTCTGTATTCAGCCATAAATTACATATAGAGACAGGCAGAGGAATGTCAGGAACAGGTGCCACATTCCACCCGTAGACTAGAATAAAAATGGAGGCGACTGCCTGAATTCTCATGACCGTTTTAGTTAACACTCCTCTAATTTCTGCAGACCTCTGACTCCATGCATGGCAGTGCCTGGAGAAACCAGAGGGGAAAATGTCAGCAGGGCATTGGCATTTAGCTCAATCATGTCATTGCTTCTCTGTCTCCAAGAAAAGGGTGATTCAGATCCAGCAGATCACTCAGGGCCCACTGGAAATGTAGCTGGACCTGCACTCCACCTCTGTAGCTTTGGCTGCACAGTAGCAATGGCAGGGCCTGATGAGGTGACTCACTACAAGCTCACTCCATGTACCCCTTCACCTTAAGAAGAGAAGGAGGTGCGATTGGGTATCCACAGGGGGAATGCCAGCCAAATGGGCACCCTGAGGGATTCATCTCAGGACATTACAGAGATGCCCTGCCTTTCTAACTCCTTCTGCCCATTTTGTCTGAGGAGGGTGAACTTACAGCTAAGTAGGAGCCTCTCTGCATGTTTGGGATTACGAGGTTGCAAGTTCCCAGGTGTTGCCCAACAAGGTCACCACTGTCACCAGGAAATCAGCCTTTTCAAATGAATTCAAAGTGAGGACAGGCCAGAGGGATGGGAGGGAGGTATTTGTAATTGTCCCAGCCGTAGTAGTGGAAGCATTGTCACTGAGCATCTTCAGCAATGGCAATGCTATAGTCAAGGAACAAAAGATTTCAAAGACTATGGGAGGAGTAAGGGAATAAGACAGGATGTAGACACAGGTAGAGGTACCTGCTTCAAGTTTCATTTACTCTCATCTGCTTGTGGGCCCTTATCGAATGCCTTCTGAAAATTCTGAAAGTAAACTACATCCACTGGCACCCCCTTATCAATTCTACTAGTTATGTCCTTGTAAAGTTCCAGCATATTTGTGATGCCCTTCCTCCCATCCCTGGATGGATACCATCCTCGCCTTCCCTCAGTGATTCTCTCTTCCCTTTGCTGCATTTGCTCCACTTGAAGACCTGATACCATGACTCAATATAATCTTTATTTAAAACCACACTGTCATAAAAACAAAGCAGCAAGTACTTACCCTGAAGTCCAGGAAGAAGTGAAGGTCACTGGGGTCATGACTGTCATAGAGAGTCAGGTATTTGAAGGCACATATTTCTTAAATTTCATTGAGTGAGTAATTAATTCTGACAAATTGTATGTTGAATGAGATGCAAATGCATGCAGATAGGTTTCCCACAACCTGCATTCAGGAAGGTCAACCTGCTTTTTAAGGTCACAGAGCCTAATTGCAAAACCTTATCCTGCTGGTGAGAATTTGAATTTCTGACATTCACCCAATTAAGCTCACCCATTCATGATTCCTGACTCTTCCAGTAGTGAAAGATTCTGCCGACTTTCAAATCTGTGACAGTATTTTTTGGAAAGAAGTATAAGTAGATCACTGTTTCCCTCAGAAGGGCTGCTTAGATTCTTGGAGGGTAAAAAATGGAGAAGCAAAACAGGAACTGTTGCATCTCCTGCACTAGCATGAAACGGTGTGATAGGGAAAGAGAAGGTGCTGACGTAACAGACAGCAGACCAGGTGTTACAGAGGGAACAAACTTTTTGGAATGCTGAAAGATGGTGGTAACATTGCTCTCGATGTAGCAGAAATGCCACAGGATAATCTATTGAATACTATGTAGGTGAAGACAAAGAGTATCCTATCATAGTCCTGGGACTGAAGGAAGGGGCTAAATGTGTGAAATGTGGTGGACATGCACCAGGGCCCTGTCAATCATGGTAGTGCCACACTCATTCTTGGTTGAGGAAACAGAGACATATCATAAGTACTAATATGGAAGTTGTATAGTCTGAACGGATGAGGTGGAGGAACATGGAGAGTGGAATGGTGTTATTACGAAAAATAGGGTGTAAGGAAATGTAGTTAAGGTAGTTGATGGAGGCACTGGGCTTATAGTGAATATTGGTGGGGAGGATGGGTCATTGACTCCAAAAAAGTAGAGTTAATCAGGCTCTTTACTCTAAAAGCTCAAGATTTGTGGGGGACAGGCAGGAAAGTGGAAGAGGGCTGAGTAAGTGAAGAAAAAAGAGAAGCTGCACAAATGCTATTAAAATACAACCATTGTAGGTAGACATAGAAATTCCCTTTATTTGGAGAAAGTGAGTAAAGTTGAAAGTTCGCAAATATGATGAAAAGTCACAGAGCTAAAATGTTAACCCTTTCTTTTTCCATAGATGGTGCCAGCTCTGCTGAGAATTTCCAGCATGTTGATTTTATTTCCAAAACTGCTTACAAATTGAACAGTACAATTAAACAAGTTCTGAGAGTACGAATCATGGTGAAAATCTAGCAGCTAAGTAATAATAACTTGAGAATTCTCCTGCAGTCATATTACATACTAATAATCATTGTTGTAGTTATTGCAGCAGCACAAGGGAGAAATTTTTTTTTGATTTTGTGATATTTTCATCAAAATTTTTAGGACTTAATATTTAGATGCTAAAGGCAGTGCTATGGATTGCCTTAGTGTGGGTACTCTGCATTGCCAGCTGCTTTCTGTATGGTCCACCTGGTATGCACTGTTGAGTAGAGTGCCAGTATAACTGTTCACCACATGCTGGCTGAGATGATGCATGAAGTTGGATCACATAAGTCCACTCAAAGTACCTTATTCGTCAAAGATCAAGAAGGCTTCGACTTAATCCTCTTCAAACTTAGGGATTCAATGGGCAAACTTGAATAACCCAAAACTCATTGCTAAGTTTGAGGTTCTTCGCTCACCAAGGGCACCTTCAGTCGGCACAGCAGGTCTGCCTCATCACAATTCAAGCATCCATAACTCCCTTTTTTATAGTACTTTGTGAAACTCATTTTTATTTCCCTTTCCTGAAATTCTTTCTCCTCCTTCCATTTCTCTGTCCCTTTCTGTCTCCCTTGTCTTTTTCTTATCTCTCTTATTTTTCTTGGAATCACCTTCCTCTTTTTTTAATTGGAATTCTAACTCTAATCTCCACTCTTGTAGTTGGACCTTTTCTCACCCTGACCTGTCTATTTCAATTTCTTTTGGTTCAGAATCAAGATAATTATCTCAATTTTAAATTTCAGGTTTCCAGGCTGTTGTGCAGAACGCTAACTCCAACTGCCTGACTATACTCTTACAATCTGCATAGTTAAAGGCCCATAAACTATCCCAAGTTGTGTCACCCTGGTCTCAAGAAACATCAGCTTTGAAAGTGGATGTGTTAATATTTTAGAATTGTAATTCCGCAAACCTCATAAGAATTGTACTGACTTTTTATTTATTTTGTCAATGGATTAATTTAGTTCCACTTCCAATTGAATGTATTTCCTGTGGGTTCGATTCATGGGTGTAAACCCAAACATCTTTTACAATAAAGTCTGGATGGCTGAATAATTACCTCTACCTATGTTGGTTATAATAGAGGTTGATTTTTTTTAAACAAATGTACTTTTTCAATTCAATATGTACTTGACTATATTTAAAGCTTTATGAAGAAATATGCCAAACAGATTTCTTGACTTGATAAAATCACTCATGTTAAATATAAACTTACTTTATTTTTATTTATCCACTCATGGAATGTGGATGTTACTGGCAAAGCCAATTGCCCTTGAATTGAGTGGCTTGATAGGCCATTTAAGAGGGCATAGATAAGAGCCAACTACATTGCTGTGGATCTGGAATCACATTTCGGCCAGACCAGGTAAGGACAACAGGTTTCTTTCCTGAAAGAACATTAATAATCCAAATGGGTTTTCACAACAACTAATGATCATGTTCATGGTCACTATTAATACGATCAACTTAAAATTTGAGATTTATTGAATGTGTTTTAAATTCCACCATAGAACCCATATTACCAAGCAAGAGCCCAGGTCTCTGGATTACTAATCTAGTGATATTCCCACTATGCTGCTGTCTTTGCCATATTGAAAAGGAAAAACCTAGAAAACCCAGATTGCATCTGATGACCTACACACACACATACACATTCTAGAATGTAAAACAAATCAAAATGGAGGAGGTGATGTCAAAAAAGTCATAGTTTTACGTAAAAGAATTATACATTCTAAGAATCCTTCAGTGGTGTCAAAGTCCATTGGTGTTGTGACCAATGTAATCTGACTCTTCGGGAGTCAATCTCTTTTAATAAAAGCAATTTTTCAGAGTGGGTGCTATGACCTTAAATCTCCTTTTGTTTTTAAAAAATTCTCTATCTATTAATTTATTCAAATGTGTAAGAGATAAGTTCCAAGTTTGAGAAAACAAAAACTGTTGAGAAAGAGTTGCTTTCTTGATGTTACCTCCTTCTGCAGCCATCAGACAAGATTATTATTTCAATAAATTGCTAGAACCATTAAGAAGGAGATTATAACACAAAATGTAAAAACATCAAAATATGACCGAGCAGGGTCAACATGGTTTTGTGAAAGAAAAGTCAATTTTAATTAATTTATTAAAGATTTCTGAGGACAGAACAATTAAAGCAGATAAAGAGAAATCTGTGGATACATTGTACTTTAATTTGCAGAAGACATTTAGTTTGATGCCACAGAAAGGTTTACTGGCAAGGAAAGAGCCATTGTTGTAGACTAACCCATCAGTGTGGATAAAGGATTGTACAAAGTTAAAAAACACACAACACCAGGTTATAGTCCAACAGGTTTAATTGGAAGTACACTAGCTTTCGGATTTTTAACTTTGTACACTCCAGTCCAATACCGGCATCTCCAAATCATGATAAAGGATTGGTTAGTTAACAGGAATAATACAAGTTAATAGTAGAGATTAATAGGTCTTTTTCTGCTTGATAAACTCTAAATAATGAAGTGCCAGTGGGATCACTGCTTTATCCTCAACTGCTTACAATCCAGATCTATTACTCAGATATAAGAATGAAATACATTGTTGCTAAATTTGTCAGTGACAGCAAAATTAGAAAGAAAGTAAAGTTGTCAAGAAGAGGTAAAGCATGAAAAGGGATGTATTCAGATTAAGTGAGTGGACAAAGAACTGACAGGTTAAGAGTGATGTGGGAAATGTGAACTTGACTAGTTCGACAGGAAGAATAGAAAAGCAGAACATGATTTAAATGGAGAAATATATCAGAACTCAGAGGATTAGAGAGGTCAGGGAGTCCCGGTAGATGAATCTCAATAAGTTAGGATGCAGGTTTAGCAAATGATTCAGAAGACAAATGAATTGCTGATGTTTATTGCAACAGGAATGAAATATAAAAGTAAAAACATTTTATTGTACTTGTGGTGTTGATGAGGCTGCTGTATATAGTTTTGGACTCCTTAATAAAAAATAGATACAAACATATTAGAAACAGTGAGAAACAAAGATGTAAATGGTTTATCTTATGACCAGGTTGGACCTGTACCCTTTGAGATTTAAAGCATGAGAAGTGATTCTGCTGAAACAGATAAGGTCCTGAGGGGACTTCACAGGTGGACAGTATAAGAATGTTTCCTGTTGTTGTGGAGACTAGAACCAGGGAAACAATTTAGGGATGAGGTTTGCCTTTAAAGATAGGGATGAGAGGAATTTATTTTCTCAGAGGGTAACTAATATAGGGAATTATCTTCCCAAAAAACTTTGGAGAGTTGGTTATTAAATTTATTGGAGGCTGATCAGATAGGTTTTTAAATACGAGAATCGAGGGTTATGAGGGCAGCCAAAAAAAGTGGAATTGAGACAGCAACCAGGTCAGCTATGATTTTAATGAATAATGAAACAGCCTCAAAGGGCCAAATGGCTTAATACTATTCCAAAGTTCTATTTTCCTATGTGTTACAACAAGGAGACAGACGGACGAACAGCCTTTGTACCTCTGTACCTCTGTATTCACAACACAGTACAATTCAAATCTTCAAAGACCTTCAAAATAGACCCAATGAATCCTAACCAGACTTTTGAATAATCAAATTCATACTCGGCAAATACTCAGTCTCAGACACCGGTTTGCATCTTAAAAAAAAGATTTAGCAATTACTAGCAATATAGTAAGTTCAGTGGAGCAAAATTAAACAACAAAGTAATTTAGTTGGTCAATGCTATCAATTGCAAAACCTTTGTTTTCAGCCCCATTCACACTGTGACAATGATGCACCTTTAACAAGGTTAGGTTGTCCTTGGTTTCTTTTTCAGAGAGGTCATAAGGTCTAAGTTTAAAGGGTTTTAGGGCCAATTTGATTATAGTTAACGGATACTGCCTCAGACAAAAGCCTTTCAAATAAAAAGAAACACTTGTAAAATGAAAGGGGAGTGGCCAGTTGTCCCATCTCAGCTTTTCTCTGGTCTGGTTTAGTTTTTAGTCCTCTGGCTATTCAGAGCTGCTGGTCAGTTGTTAGCTGGGAATCCAAAAGAAACAGTTGCATGGGAGAAGATGTTCCATGCTGAATCTCTCTGACATTTCTCCTGGAAGAACCTGTGTCTGATTTGACCTGTTTTGCCAAGTGGGTATTTATGGGGACTGTTACAGGCATTTGGAACAGTATCATTAATTTGGGATAGTCTGTTGGGTTTTTGGATAGGTTAAGTTATTCTGTAGTCGGTTCTCTATTGTTTGTGTTTCATTCCGTACTCTGTTAATAAATTCTGTTTTGTTTAAAACTGAGGAGTTTTTACCAGCTGCATCACTCCTGGAAAATCCAATTTAAACCTGCTCAAAACAACTAGAAAAGTTGGGGTCTGGGCCACCTTCTTGAAATGATTAGAGGGGTCTGGCTTGGTCCATAAAAGATTGGAGACTTATTGCGGGATTTGTTTCTATAGTTCCAATTTGGGATTCAGGTTGCTGGATTTGAAGGCAGCAAGTGGAAGGTGTTAGTGTCTTTTGTTCTGGATGTTGAAATCAGTTGGTTTAAATGGTGCTTGGAATAGCAATGGCTTTTGCAGTCACTAAGAGCTTTCTGGGGTGGAAAAAGTAACTTTGAGGTTTTACAAAAAGTGAATAAGGCCAAGCTGCTTGAATTAGCGACAACCTGGAGTTGGAGCTGTCTCCTTCCATGGGGAAAGGAGAGATATTTACAGCAATAGCTCAGCATTTACCCTTGCTGGAAATGGCATCAGAATCTTTAGAGATGGCTAAAATTCATTTGAAAATGAAGTAGCTCGAGTTAGAGGCAAAGGAAAAGGAAAAAGAAAAAGAAATAAAACTGCTTGAATTACGATTAAAAGCAGAGGAAAGTGAGAAAGAATGTATTGCTTTAGCAGAAGAGAAAGAAAGAGAGAGAAAGAGAGAGAGAGAAGAGAGAGAAAATAAGTGAGAGGAAAAGAAGAAAGAGAGGGAGTTTGAACTTCAGAAATTGGCACTTAGACAGGAAAGTCAGCTTAAAAGGATGGAGATGAAGGCTGAGGGTTAGCTTAATAAGAAGAGAGTGAGGATGAGCAAACCCCTGGTACCCAAAGGCGTGGTGAGGATCTGTTTAAATATCTTCAAACATTACCAAACTTTTATGAGAAGGATGTGGAAGCCTTTCTCATCTCACTTGAAAAGGTGGCTAAACAAATGAAATGGCCAGTGACCACATGGGTTTTGTTGATCCAAACAAACGTTGTAGGTAGAGCTGGTGAGATATTCATATCACTATCAGAGGAGGTATCTGGGGTATATAAAGGAGGTAAAGAAAGCCATTTTAAGTGCATATGAGCTTGTGCCAGAAGCATACAGACAACATTTCAGGAATATGAGGAGGGACCCTCCTCAAACTTACGTTTAGTTTGAAAGGATCAAACAAAGTAATTTTGATAGGTGGATAAGGGCATTAAAAGTAGAGCAAACCTATAACGCTCTTGGAGAGATGATTATTTTGGAGAAATTCAAAAGTTCACTTCCTGAGGCAGTGAGAACTCCTGTGAAAGAGCAGAGATTTAAAATGGCAAGATTAGCAGCTGAAATGGCTGATGATTATGATTTGGTTCATAAATCAAAGTTTGGCTTCCAGAATCAATTTCAGTCCTTGAGGGATAGAAATTGGGGGAAAGAAAAATGCTCATGTGGAAAGGGAAAGGTAGATCTCGGTGAAGATCATAAAGATAACTTAGCACAGGGTAACAAGGAAACCCTTGAAGGGGAAAGGGAAGTTAAAAAAATTCCGGTGTTTTCATTTTAATAAAGTGAAATCATAGTGTTGGTGGGTTAGGGAAAGTACTGGGAAGCCAGATGTAGGAAAACAGGATTAGCCAGTGAATTTTCTGGAGTGGTGACAGAAATCACAGTGGAGGTTGGAAAGCTGCACCAGAATGTACAAGCTGGTTGAAGGTTGGTTAAGGAGGAAGTGCCAGATCTTCTTAAACCATATACTTACAAAGTTAGAGTTTACTCACGTAGGCCAGGAGAAGCAGGTAAACAGGTTACAATAATTAGAAATACAGGATCCTCTCAATCTTTGATGTTGAACGATGAGGCGATATGTACCTCAGAAGGATTGTTGCCAGAAATAAATGCTAATAACGAGAATTCATGATGAGACTAGAAGTGCTCAATTATGTAGAGTGAGCTTAGAATGTCCAGTGAAGAGTGCAGAGTTCATGATAGGAATACTGGAAAAACTCTCAGCTCCAGGAATACCATTTGGCCTTGCGAATGATAAAGCTGGTTCACAGGTAGGAGTGCTGCCTACTGTGGTTGAAAAGCCAGAAGAAACTCAGGCAACTGAACTATGAAAAGACACATATCCTGGAATTTTTCCTGACTGTGTGGTGACAAGGTCACAAAGTCACCAGTTGAAACAGGAGAGATCTAAGAGAACAGATAAGAAAGTTGAAGCGGAATTAGCAGAGACACTGTTTGATCAGATGGTTGAGACAAACCAGGAACAGATA
This sequence comes from Chiloscyllium plagiosum, assembly GCF_037043375.1. NCBI lineage: Eukaryota > Metazoa > Chordata > Chondrichthyes > Orectolobiformes > Hemiscylliidae > Chiloscyllium > Chiloscyllium plagiosum. The sequence goes on from NW_028270145.1 coordinate 57,261,765, forward strand.
GATAACAAAATAGACATCTTTAGTTCAGAGAAATTAACTGAATTATAGCAGAAAGATGAGAAACTAAACCAATTGTATCAAAAAAGTATACACTGAAGAAGTATCTTGATGTATCCCGGTGTGCTACTATTTTAATAATGATGTCTTAATGAGGAAATGGAGACCATCACATATTCAGGCAGATGAGAAATGGGCAGAAGTTCATCAAGTTGTATTGTCAGTGGGTTATAGAAAGGCAGTGTTGCAGGTGGCGCATGAACTACCAATAGACAGTCATTTAGGGGTAATAAAAACACAAGCTAAAGTACAAAAACATTTTTACTGGCCTGGACTACACAAGGATGTAGTTGTATTTTGCCAGACATGTCATACATGTCAGATAATTGGAAAACCATCGGCAGTAATAAAACCTGCACCTTTAATACCTATTCCTGTATTTGAGGAACCTTTTACAAGATTGCGTAGGACCCCTATCTAAAACAAAAAGTACGAATCAATATTTGTTAACAATAATGAATGTGTTCACTAGATTTCCAGAATCATTCCATTTTGCAATGTCACAGTTAAAAGGATTGTAGAGGAGTTCCTCAAATTTACCCATAGAGATACAATCAGATCAAGGGTCAAACTTCACATCAAAATTATTCAAGGAAGTTATGGACAGCGTAGGAGTAAAACAATTCAAATCTACTGCATACTATCCAGAATTGCAGGGAATGCTAGAAAGGTGGCATCAGACAGTAAGGACCTTGTTGATGGTTATAGAAAAGACTATCCAGATGATTGGAATAAAGGAATTCCATCTGCAATTTTTACCAGACTGTTTAGCAAGGTTAGATATCATGGAATACAGGGTGAACTAAGCATTTGGATACAGAACTGGCTTGAAGGTAGAAGACAGAGGGTGGAGGTGGTGGAAGGTTGCCTGTCACACTGGAGGTCTGTGACCAGTGATGTACCACAAGGATCATTGTTTTTCATCATTTATATAAATGACTTGGATGTCAGACACGCAATTTGACAGATCAAAGATACAGGTGGATTCAACAGGTATTGGTGAGGTGGAGTGGAGCTAAGTGTTGTCAAAGTGCATGTGAACCTGATAGGTTTTTGGATGATGTCCTCAAGTGGAATCATGTAACTGAGAAAGAGATTAGGAACGAGGATAGATCCTTGGCCACTGAAAAGGTAATGATATGGAAACAAGAAGAGATCTAATGCTCGGTAATTCTCTAGCTACGCAGTTATACTGTCATCTCTAACCTTGCATGAGATTTGTTACATTGGCAGTTTTCCCAAATCCTTGAAGATCTAAGATTCCTGACTCTAATTTTTAAATCTGGTACCCACTATAACAGGAATGGGTTATGGGGATTTTAAAAAAACTTCTTCCATCGTAGGATGTGATTTGAATTAAAAGAGTCCTTAAAAAGTTATGCAAATTCCCAAATAGAGTAGAAAAGTTTTATCTGAACCAAAAAGATAAAAGCATAATTTGAGGACATAGATATTATAGTTTCAAAATGGCAAAACTAACTTCAAGGCTAATGCTAATAATTAATTTTTCCTTTCAGTAATTGTTGTCTAGTATGGCTTTCAATATTTCACAAATGTTGTTGTGTTAAATGTTGGAAACAGATATTTCACACAGAAGGGTGAACTAAATGGGTCAGACTGCTTTCTTCATTTTTACTTAATCATGATTTTGCTTTTGTGCAGCTTAACTTCTCATCATTCTAAACCCCATATCAGGTTTTCCATTTCTTCTTTGTGAAAATAGTTCTGTTCTGTGTGAACATTGAGCTCTGAGTCTTGGATCATTTTTCATCATTTTCTGTGACCTCGCTGCAGTGTGCTGCTATTTTTGAAAGTATTATTTGAATAAGTACCTCAGTACACTGTGACTTGCCATAGTCATGTGGCTTCTGCCATTATTGTTGAACAAAGACTTTAAGGCAATACCTATTTGACAACATGGAAAAAGTCCAAATTCAAAAATCTAATAACTCGACAGTCATAATTATGAAACCAATATTTTATTTCAAACATATTTAATTAACACTTTTCAAATTTACAAACTGCCATAGTGAAGTTTGATCTCATGTCTCTGGATTATTATTCTAGGTCTCTGATTGATTACTAGTTCAGTCACACTACTAGTTCAATAATTTTAATGTGTAATCTCTGCTCCATGATATCCTGTATTGTTGTGGTAGTGACTGACAACAATTCAAAGCATGCACCCTTAAAGATACATAATCATCCTGTCATAAACAGCATCTGTAGAATTTAAAAATAGGATCTTAAGATATACTTAAATGAAGTGAACCCCTCAACTAAGTGACCACATTCACCGGCCCACCAGTGTCTTCCTATTGAAGCACCTTGTTGTTATGATGTTAACCACTGTTTGTAGAACCTCTTGATCACTCTCTACGTAAATAAATAACTCTATGCTAGCTCTTTCTAGAATGATCCAGGAGGAATTCCACTGCTGTACCCAGTTTCCATTGTCCTATGCCTTCCTCTCCTTCAAATGTTTATCTTTTCTGAAATTTGCAATGATTTTCACCTCAGTCCCTCCTAGCCTAAGTACATTCCAGGCTGTAACAATACGCTGCATAAATGAGTTTCACTCCTGCTTTTCTAACATTTACCAATCATCTTCCCTTCATTGCAACATTTAATCCTTCAATATTACACCCCACTGCTGTACCTGAAAGTCTGTTCCACATATTGATTGCCTTTTGGGTAAAAAGAGGACTTCCTATCAATCTTAAATTTACCTTTTGCAAGTTTTGACCCCGTATCACCTCCTGCTTACAATTAGAAGTAGCGTTCCAAATTTCTTTTTTTCCATTTACTTATAAAATTTGTAGATCTCTATATGTCTGTTTAGGATAGTTTCCTATTGGTCTTTCTTCATATATTAGATCTTTCACACACAGCTTCAAGAAAACTCCTAAAGTCTTAGCTCAACTGACTCTCTTGGTGGTTTATCAAGTTTATTTAGGGAGGAGCTGAATTACAGCAAGAAAATACATTCAAAATAATATTCTCCTTAGTGTACAATCATCAAGATAAGAGAATGCAATAAAAATTGAACATAGACAAGACAGGTACTTTTTGAAAAAAACTCTAAAATATTTTGACAATTTTTACAATTTTTCATTCTATATTATGCCTCTCAGTATCCATATTTTTCAGACAGTAAAAATTTATTGTTTCAGACAGTAAAAGTTTCTCTCAACTTTCCTTTTATGCTTGGCTTACAAAGCAACGTGTGATGATATGGAGAATTTTACCTGGAAATAGGGAATAGAATCCTTAAAATTGTTGTTAAGAGAAAGTAGCTATTCATTAATAGTAAGAAGGACTGTAACACTCTTTAGCATGATAAGCAAGTTGGTAGAATAGGCAAACAGATGGCAGATGTAACTTACTGTGGATTAAGGCCATAATTGCAATAGCGTATTTTAGAAAAATGGACTAGGAATAACTGTTTACTCTCAAATAGAAAAGTGCTCAAAGTTGTGGGTATACAGCAAGGTTCACAAATTGAAATCTGTAATTGTGTGAGTTGGTGAGCTGTTGGAAAATCCATTGAAAAGACAATAACTTTTGCATTTTATAATCAAAAAGTATTATAAATTGATAAAGAAAACTTTGTCTAAAGCATTGTATGAATTTTTTGCCCTTCCAACATAGGGAAGTAATAATATTCACAATGAATATACAACACAGATTCATCAGGATGTACTGAGGATTGGAGACCATAATTATGTGAAGAGACTTAAGAAATTGAATCTATTACAACTGGGTCAGAGAAAGCTAAGAAGAAATGCAATGGGAGATTTTAAAATTATAAAGACTTTGATATTAGGGAAAATTGATTTGCTCTGGTTGGAGAGTCAACTGTAAGAGGTCATAATAATTAAAGGAGAGGAGAGAGGGTAGGTGAAATTCTTTATTGCAGGAACAGTTAAGGCAGAAAATCCTGAAGTTTTGAAGTAAATGGAAATACATTTTTGAATCAATGGAAGATGAGTTATGTGTGCAGAGAGGGCTGTGGGAGCTTTGGTTTGCTCCAGGCAACACTTAGCACACAGACAATGGACTTGTTTTTAAGTTCCTGATGTACTTGGGAGCAGGGGTTCCAGACACATAGGGGAAATGAATAAATGAGTGCAGCCTGTCTGTTAATAGCTTTTTGATTGGCTCGCCGCTGTACCATATTATTTCCAGGATTCCTGACCAATGGCATGTGCATATGATGGCAACCTCATATCTGTCCAGAGGATCATAAGACGTAGGGCCAGAAATAGGCCACTCAGCTCATTGGCTCTGCTCTGACATCCAATGAGATCATTACTGATCTGATAATCCTCAACTTCACTTTTCTGCCTTTGTCCCCATAACCGTTGATTCTGTTGCCAATTAAAAATCTGTCTATCTCAGCCTAGGATATATTTAAATGACCCAGCCTCTATAGCCCATTGTGGTAAAAAAAATCCCAAAGATTTACGACCCTCTGAGAGAAGAAATTCCTCCATATCTCTGTTTTAAATGGGCATTTCAAAAGCCTCTCTCTTGCACCAAAGCCTGAGATATGCATTCATCTGCCCAATTCTCTCACTTCTGTACTCACTAGAATGGGGCATCGGGAATAATCCAGAGATTACAACTTTTGCAAGACCTCATCCCTCATTCTACCTGCATCATTGGTACCAATGTGTAGCATGACCTCGGCCTTATCACCCTCCCCTTTCAGGTGCCCTGCAGCAATTCAGTAACATCCCTAACCCTGATCCCAAGGAGGCAACACACCATCCTGGAATCACATCAGTAGCCACAGAAATGGCTGTCTGCACCCATCACTATTGAGTGATCCACAATTATTTCCCTTGGACTCTTGTTCATCCCTACTTGTGCAGCTGAACTATTCATTGTGCTGTGTTCTCCAGTGGAACCCTCACTATCATCATTTTCCAACACACAAAATGGGATACCATTTGGAGCTTTGCTGTCATCTGTCTCGCCCCTTTCTTCTGCTTGGTGGTCACCCATTCCTTCTCTAACTGCAGCCCTTTAATCTGAGCAGTGATCACCTCAGGAAACATGCTGTCCATGCAGCCCGCAGTTGTGCATTGCTGTGTGTCCAGCCAGAATTCAAGCTCCAAAAGTGGGCACTCAAGCTGTTCAAACTGGCGGCGCTTCCTACAGATGTGGTCATCCAGTCTGCCGAAGCATCTTGGAATTACCACATGCTGCAGATGATGCAAAAGATAGATTTAAAGAACCTATGTTTAATACTGCTAGAAAGAAAGAGTTTAACTCTTATCCTGTTGATCTTATATACAAAAAAATGAAAAAAAGGTACGATGAGAAAGTACTGTGCAGACAGTATAAATTACAATAGACCATCATAAAATAGTAAAGAATAGAAGAAAATCAGGAAAGGTAGGAAAGAGAAATATCCACTTGCCAACCACTTACCCATGATGTCACACTGCTGCAGAACTGCTGTGGTTTATCTCCCAGCTTCTCGACCTGAAGCAGAGCAAGAACCAATTCCTACAGAGGAAATTTGGTGGAAGGGTAGAGGCAAGTGGAAACAAATGTTCACCTTGTTCCCTACTGCCCTAAAATTCCAGAGACTTGCATTTAATCTTCAACTGCACATTTGCATTGAAGTACTACCTCCAACACCATAGGCACTTATCTTGTCATTGCCATCGAAGACATGGTACCTAATCAAGCACTCGAAGCATATTGTATCCAACAATCGTCAGCCAGAAGTGTCAAGTGGATGATTCATCTCACCCTCCTCCAGTGTTCCCCGGCAATATAAATACCAGTCTTCAACTAATTCAGTTCATTCTGTATGATATCAAGAAACAGTTGGAGGCAGTGGATACTGTAAAGACTATGGGCCTTAACAATATTCTGGTAATAGTACTGAAGACCTGTGCTCCTAAACTTGCTGCTCCCCTAGCCAAGCTGTTCCAGTACGACTACAACACTGGCATCTATCCAACAATGTGGAAAATTGCCCAGGTTATGCCCTGTACACAAAACACAGGACAATTAGGGGGAAAACTCTGCTGATTGGAGTCATACCTGGCACATAGGAAGATGGTTGTGATTGTTAGAGGTCAGTCATCTCAGCTCCAGGACATCTTTGCATGAGCTCCTCAGGGTAGTGTGCTAACCATCTGCTTCAGCATTGACCTTCCTGCCATCTTAAGGTCAGAAGTAGGAATGTTTACCAATGATTGCACAATATTCAGTACAGTTTGCAACTGCTCAGATATTGAAGCAGTCCATGTTCAAATGCAACATGTTTGGGACAATACCCACGCTTAGGCTGACAAGTGGCAAGTAACATTCATATCACATGAGCAGGCAATGAACATCACCAATAAGAGGTAAGCTAATGACCATCCCTTGACATTCAATGGTGTTACCATCGCTGAATTCCCCCCATTATCTTGACCAAAAACTAAAATGGTCTGGCCATATAAATATAGTGGCTACAGAGCAGATGACTGGCTGGATATACTGCAGTGAGTAACTCATCTCTTGGTTCCCCAAAGCCTGTCCACCATCCACAAAGTACAAGTGAATGTATGGAATATTCTGCCACCCTTGCCTGAATGAGTGCAATTCCAACAGCACTCAAGAATCTTGACATCATCCATGACAAATAAGCTGCTTGATTGACACCACATCTACAAATATACAGTCACTTCACTACAAACTCTCAGTGGCAGCAGTGCGCACTATTTACAAGGTGCACTGCAGAAATTCTGCCAAGATCCCTTAGAGAACACCTTCCAAACCCACAACCACTTCCATCTAGAAAAACAAGCGCAGCAGACATATGAAAACACCACCACCTGCAAGTTTCCCTTCAAGCAACACACCATCCTGAATTGGAAATACATCACTGTTCCTTCATTATTGTTAGATCAAAGTCCTGGAATTTCCACCCTAAGGGTATTGTAAGTCTACCCACAGCACAATTAAAAGCAAAACCAATTAAAAGCAAAGTACTGCAATGCTGGACATCTGAAATAAGAATAGAAAATCCTGGAGAAAATGAAACAGAAAATGCTGAAGAAGTACAGTAGGTTTAGCAGCATTTGTGGAGAGAGAAACAGAATGAATGTTTGAGTTTGAGTTTGATTTGAGTCTTCAGAACTTAGAAGAGAAACCAACCGTGTTGCCATGGTCTGGCGATGGAGGAGGCCAAACTACCACCGCGCCTCTCTTGTCTGCCGTTTTGATAGTGAGGTTGGGGTTGGAGCGGAGGGAGTGGAGGGCTCCACACCCTCCCACCTCACTTCCCTCCAAGGCCCCAAGGGATCCTTCCATATCCGTCACAAATTCATCTGCACCTCCACACACATCATTTACTGCATCCGCTGCACCCGATGTGACCTCCTCTATATTGGGGAGACAGGCCGCCTACTTGCGGAATGTTTCAGAGAACATCTCTGGGACACCCACACCAACCAACCCAACCGCCCCATGGCTGAACACTTTAACTCCCCCTCCCACTCCGCCAAGGACATGTAGATCCTTGGCCTCCTCCATCGCCAGACCATGGCAACACATCGCCTGGAGGAAGAGCGCCTCATCTTCCGCCTAGGAACCCTCCAACCACAAGGGATGAATGTAGATTTCTCCAGCTTCCTCATTTCCCCTCCCCCCACCTTATCTCAGTCCCAACCCTCGGACTTAGCACCGCCTTCTTGACCTGCAATCTTCTTCCCGACCTCTCCGCCCCCACCCCCTCTCCGGCTTATCACCCTCACCTTAACCTCCTTTCACCTATTGCATTCCCAACGCCCCTCCCCCAAGTCCCTCCTCCCTACCTTTTATCTTAGCCTGCTTGGCACACCTTCCTCATTCCTTAATAAGGGCTTATTCCCGAAATGTCGATTCTCCTGCTCCTTGGATGCTGCCTGACCTGCTGCGCTTTTCCAGCAACACACTTTTCAGCTCAAGAATCTAGTATTGTTAACATCAGTCTGCTAAGAAGCCAGACTTCAGGCTAAGCAAAACTGTGTCAAGTCTCAACTTCTTTGAAATCTTATTTTGCCTTGTGATGAATTCCTTTTTTTTGTTGTATAGAATTTGTGTTGCAAGCTAGCATCTGTCACTGGTAACATTCAGGGAACAGGCAGTTCAAAAAATCTGTTGAGATTGAGATTGCAACATTCAATTCTGTTCTTTGATAGTGACTGGACTTATGACAGAATTTTCAATTGCCTCATCAAGACTGTTCAGGGGTCACTGAATAGTAATTCAAAGGAGACAGATGGGAAATGAATTTCTGAAAGTTTGAGAAAAAGAGCAGTGTTGACCTAAATTCTAGGAATCTAGCAGTTGGCTGTAGTGCTGGGAATGCTGCTAGACTAAACAGTTTTCCTTGTAGAGTGTCTCAGTGAGGAGTCACAAGCAGTCTGTGCTATTGAAATAAACTCAGGGAAAAGTTCTAGGAATTAGTAGACAGCAAAGCGTTGTTGTCAGGACTTCGAGACGGTCTGAGGAAACTGAAAAAGTGATAAGGTTGCAGTTTTATGATGGGTGAAGTAGAGTGGAGTTCAAAAGAAGATTGCAGGCATAAATACTCAGTGAAGCTGAGAGAGTGGATGTTGAAAATTCAGTCCTTGCTCAATGTACGATTTGAACTCAGGGCAAAAATCCAGAGGCAGGACTTGCTCAGTGAAGCTGGTTGTCAATGAAGAGCTGAAGTTATGCTTGTGAATGAGGATTGGAGTCCAGTTTCAGAATGTGGGGTAACATGGGCATAAGTCAGGAGGGTGATCAACTAGAACAGGAACACTCAATGAGGTAATTATGATGGACTAAACACATAAGCAAAGAACACGTCCCTTCAGGATCTTATACCTTCCAATTAAGTCACCTCTGATTCTTCTAAACTCCAGATGATATAGGCCTAGTCTGTCTAACCTTTCCTCATAAGGCAATCCTGATGTAAGTCCAGTAAACGTTCTCTGAACTACATCTAATACATTAAGATCCTTCTGCAAGTGCGGAGAGCAGTATTGTTTGCAATTCTCCAAATGTGGTTGCACCAATGCCCCATATTACTGAAGCATAAGTTTCCTGCTTTTGCATTCAATTCTATTCAAAATTAAATGCAATTCCAGTAGCTTTCCTGATTATTTGCTGTAGCTGCATTCTAACCTTTTGTGATTCATGCACCAGGACATCCAGATCTCTCTATATCTCAGAGCTCTGCAACCTCACCCCATTTAGATAATGTATTTCCTTTTCATTCTTTTAATTACTCTACGCTCAATCCCTACAACCAAATCATTCATATAAATTGTGAAGAATTAAGAGCTCAGTACCTACACCACACATGACATCATGCTAGCCTGAAAAAACTCATTTTTTTTTTAGATTACTTACAGTGTGGAAACAGGCCCTTCGGTCCAACAAGTCCACATCGACCTGCTGAAGCGCAACCCACCCAGACCCATTCCCCTACTCCTAAAACTACGGGCAATTTAGCATGGCCAATTCACCTAACCTGCACATTTTTGGACTGTGGGAGGAAACTGGAGCACCCGGAGGAATCCCACGCAGGCACGGGGAGAATGCGCAAACTCCACACAGTCACTGCTGACTCACAGGCTGAGGCGGGAAATGAACCTGGGTCTCTGGCACTGTGAGGCAGCAGTGCTAACCACTGTGCCGCCCTTATTCTTACTCTCTGCTTCCTGTTAGCCAGCCAATTTCTATCCATGACAATATGTAACTCCCCAACACCATGAGCTTTTATTTTCTACAATAACCTTTGATGTCGGACCTTATCAAATGTTTCCTAGACATCTAAATACCACACTGGTCCCCTTTATCTGCAGTCCAAGTTAATTTTTCCAAAAAGCTCAATAAATTAGTTAAACATGATTTTCCTTTGACAAAATCATGTTGGTTCTGCCTGATTATCTTGAACTTATCAAAACCCCATGTTATAACATTTTTTTAAAATATAGGCCGTTCTGTATAACATGTGTTTCATTAAGCCGAATTTGCTATAACACAATTGATAGATTGGGGACACTGTTTCTAAATTGCAAACATTTAAAGTGTGTATTGGCTATAACGCAATTCCAGCCCCATTAGATTAAATGGTGCTGCTATTACACGATTTTCTTATAACACGGGATGGCACGAGAATGGAACTCTGGCATTATGGCAGAACTGACTGTGGCTCCTAACATTTTCTCTATGACAAATGTTAAACTAACTGGCCTGTAGTTTTCTGTTTTCTACCAACCCCACCTTTGTGAATGATGGAGTTATATTAGCTCATATCCACTCTGAAGGAACCTTGCCTGAATCTAATCAGTTTTGGAAAATTAAAATCAATCCATTAACTATCTCACTAGTTACTTCTTTTAAGACCCTAGAATAAAATCATCAGGACCTAGGGACTTGTCAACTCACAGTTCTGACAATTCATTCAGTAACACTTTCCTGGTAATTATAATTTTCTTGTGTGTTTATCTTTTTCTTTCAATTCCTGATTTATAAGTATTTGCTAGATGCTGTTTTTAATCTTTCTAGTGAAGACCAATGTAAAATATTTATTCAATTCATTTGCATCTCTTTATCCTCCACTATTAATTCCCCAGACTCATTTTGCACAGGATCAATACTGAGTTAACTCATTTCTTTTTCAATATCTGAAGAATTTTTTTTCTGTTTTAATAGCTGAAAATGTGTTGCTGGAAAAGTGCAGCAGGTCAGGCAGCATCCAGGGAACAGGAGAATCGACGTTTCGGGCATAAGCCCTTCTGCCCGAAACGTCGATTCTCCTGTTCCCTGGATGCTGCCTGACCTGCTGCACTTTTCCAGCAACACATTTTCAGCTCTGATCTCCAGCATCTGCAGACCTCACTTTCTCCTTTCTGTTTTAATACTTTGGCTAATCTTTCCTTGTCTCACAATTAATATTTCAGTAATTCTTTTCTTTTTTTAATATTCTGTCTAATCCTGTAACCTGCCACCTATCTTTGCAGAATGATGTCTTTTCTTTGAGTTTGGTACTACCTCTGACTTTTTGAGTTGACCTTCAGGGTGGGTCCATCTCTTTAAAATTAGCTTCTTTGTTGAAAGTACCTATTCTGCACTTTCTAGAATATCCCCTTAATGTTTGCCACAGCATTTCTGCTGACCTATCCCTTAACCTAAATTGCCAATTCACTCAGGCTAGCTCTGATCTCATACCCTTATGATTGCTCCTGTTTAAATTCAAAATAGTCGTCTTGGATCCACACTTCTCTCCCTTAAACTGCATGTAAAATTCAAACATAATATAGTCTCAGTTACTCAGGGGCACTTTTGCACTGGGATTAGTAATTAGTCTTATCTTATTTGTTAAAGCCAGGTCAGTATAGCCTGCTGTCTGATTAGTGCCATAACATGATGATCTAAGTTAAAAATCACACAATACCAGGTTATAGTCCAACAGGTTTTTTTGGAGGTCATGATAAAGGAGCAAGGCTCTGAAAGCTAGTACTTCCAAATAAACCTGTTGGACTATAAACTGGTGTTGTGTGATTTTTAACTTTGTCCACCCAGCCCAACACTGGCACCTCCACATCATGATGATCTAAGAAATTGTTTCAGAAACATCCAATTAATTCCTCACCTAGACTACTTACCCCATCTCATTTTTCCAGTCGATTTGTACTCTAAAATCCCCCGTGATAATTGCTATATCCTTTTGAAAAGCTCACACTATTTTTTTTTATTCAGTTATGGAGGTATCACTGGCTAGGCCAGCATTCACCACCCATCCTTAATTGCCCAGAGGGCAGCTAAGAGTAAACCATATTGCTGTAGGTCTGAAATCACATGTAGGCCAGACCAGGTAAGGAAGGCAGTTTCCTTCCCTAAAGGACATTAGTGAACCAGAGGGTTTTTTCAACAGTTGACAATGGATTCATGGTCATTATTAGACAATTAATTCCAGAATTTTATTGAACTCAAATTCCACCATCTGCCATGGCAGGCTTTGACTGGGGTCCCCAGGACATTACCTACGTCTCTGGATTAATAAACTAGTAACTTCTTCCTAAATACATTGTCCTACCATATGGTTATTGTTAGGGAGGCCTGTTCACAACTCTCACAATGACTTCCTGCCTTTATCATTCTTTACCTTCATTAAGCTTCTATATCTTGGTGTCCTGAATTTAAGTCATGACACTTTATTGAACTAAGTCATCTTTAATTAACAGAGCCATTCTCGACCCTTTCCTAGCCTCCTGTTCTTCCTAAATTTCATAGACCCTATCAATATTCAGGTGCCAAGCCAGATCATCCTACAGCTGTGTAAGAGTTCTGCCACCAGATCACACTAATTTATCTCAATTTGTACTGAGTTCATTTGTTTTCTCTTGAATGCTACATGTATTCAGTTACTGAGAAATCTGTGCGATCAGGCTTGAATTGCATTTACTATTTTCAAACATAATGTGGGTTGCTTGATCACAGTATAATACCCATGTTTATCACACATTAATTCTGGATATTAAAAATAAGTTATATGTATTTTGTAGATTTATTCCTTTTCTAATGTGTAAAGAAACATTCTTTAATTAAGGAATAAAATGACTCAATATTTAAATGGATATGGCATTCAAAACAAAACAGATGAACTGAGAGTGCAAAGAGAAATAATTAAGTACGATTTGGTAGCTATTACAGAGATATAGCTGCAGTTTGACATGGATTGCGACCTGCATCTTTAAAGGTATATGACGTTTAAGAAGAAGAGGAAGCTCAGAAAAGGTGGACGAGTGGCTCTGTTAGAAAATGATAATATTGCCACAATACGGAAGGATAACCTACAGTCAGGCAACCATGATGTGGAAATAGTTTGGGTACAAATGAGAAATTATAAAGGCAGGAATAGGAAATGCAGGGTAACAGGGATAGGATAGGGATGGGTCTGCTTGGGATGTTCTTTGGAGGGTCGGTGTGGACTTGATGGGTTGAATGGCCTGCTTCCACACTGTAGGGATTCTTTGATTCTATAAGTCACTTGTGGGAGTGGTGTAGTGGCTCCCGAACATTAAGCACACAGTAGGTTGCATCATAAAGGAAGAGCTAATAGGAACTTGCCAAAAGGGACAACAATTAGCAGGGGAGATTTTAACCTACATATAGCCTGAAAAAGTCAAATGGGCAAAGGTGAGAATGGGGTTGGAAATACAATATTTTCAGGATAGTTTCTTTGAACAGTCTGTCCAGAGCTGCTCAAGGAGCAGGCTATAATATACTGGTATTGAGCATTGACTTAAGATAAATTAGTAGTGTCATAGTGAAGGTACTTTAGATAGCAGTGACCCTAATATAATTGAATTTTGCATACAGCTTGAGGGAGAGAGGCATGGCTCTGAGAGTGGTTTCTTATATTTAAATAAGGGTAGTTATTAGTACATGAAAGCAGAGCTGACTAAAGTGAATTGGCAAATTAAATTGAAGGATAGCTCAATAGAAATGTAGTGGCAGACACCTGAAGGGACATTTAAGAATATATAGAATAGGTACATTCTAATGAGTAAGAAAAATTCCAAGGGCTGGACACAACATCTGTGATTAACTAGAAATGTTAAAGTCAGATTCAAACAAAAAGAATAAAATACATAATTGTGCTAAGAAAAGTGGCAGATCAGAAGATTGGACGGATTATAAAAATCAACAAATAATGACCAAAAAATTAAAAAAGGAAGGAAAAATGGGAATACAAGAGAAAGCTGACCAGAAACATAAGCGTTTCTATAAATGTTTAACAATGAAGTAAGTTAACAAAAGTGAAAGTTGATCTGATAGAAAATGAGACTGAACAATGAATAATGCAAAATGAGGACAAGGCATATAAATTGAATAGGACAATTTACATTGTCACTGCAGGGAATACAAATAACATCCCAGAAGCAGCAATATATCAGAAAACAGATAGAACCTAGGAAAATCACAATCACCACAGAAGTGATACTCAGTAGATTGCTGGAGCTGTTGGCTTACCTCACCCTCGTGTTTTAGAAGAAGTACCTACTGAGATAATTGATGCATTTATTTTCATTTTCCAAAATTCCTTTTGTTCAGTCCCATTAGATTGGAACATAGCAATTGCAACGGTTAGATATGGATAAATTCATAAGACCATAGATATAGGAATAGAATTAGGCCATTCAGACCATTGAGGCTGCTCCACCATTCAATCATGACTGATTGGTTTCTCAACCCCAATCTCCAGCCTTCTCCCTGTAACCCCTGATCCCCGTACTAATCATGAACTTATCTCTGTCTTAAATACATTCAATGACTTGGCCTCCAAAGCCTTCTGCAGCATTGAGTTCCACAGAGTCACCACCCCCTGACTGAAGTAATTCCACCTCATCTCAGTTCTAAAGGATCATCCCTTCACTCTGGGGCTGTGCCCGAGGATCCTAGTCTCTCTCGTGGAAACATCCTCTGCATGTTGACTCTATCCAGCCCTCTCAGTATTCTGTACATTTCAATTAGATCTCCCCCTTCCTTCAAAACTCTGAGTACAGATCCAAAGTCCTCAACTCTTTGTTATACAACAAGCCTTTCATTCCTGGGATCATTTTTGTAAACCTCCTCTGCACCTCATCTTTGTCCAGCATATCCATACAGAGCTCAAAACTGCTTACAATATTCTAAATGCGGTCTGAGCAGACATTTAAGCAGTCCCAACAATACATCTCTGCTCTTGTATTCTAGCCCTCTTCAAATAAATGCTAACATTGTATTTGCTTTCCTAACTGCCAACTAAACTGTGTGATAACCTTAAGAGAATCCTAGGACTTCCAAGTTCCTTTCTACTTTAGATTCCAAGGACTTTCCCCATTTATAAAATAGTGCACGACCAAAGTGCATAATCTCACATTTTCTCACAATGTATTCTATCCTTCATTTCTTTGCCCAGTGTACATGTTAAGCTAATGGAATGTTGTCATTTATCTCAAGGGGAGTTAAATACAAAAATATTGAAAGATCATGGTACACTTATTCAGACCATGGGCGAGACACATCTGGGTGACTGTGTGCAGTTTTATACATCGTATTTAAGGAAGGATGCGAGTGCCTTTGAGGCAGTTTTTAAAAATTCATTTGTGGGATGAGGGTGTCACTGACTGGTCAGCATTTCTGGCTGTCCTAGTTACACTTGAGAAGGTTTTGGTGAGCTGCCTTTTTGAACCGCTGCAGTCCACTTGCTGTGGGTTGACGCACAATGCTGTTAGGAATGGAAATATAGGATTTTGACCCAGCGACAGAGGGAACAGTGATATATTTGCAAGTCAGGATGGTGAATGGTTTGGAGGGAAATTTGCAGTTGATGGTGTTCCTATGTATCTGCTAACTTTGTCCTTCTAGATGGCAATGGTCATGGGTTTGAAGGTGCTGTCTAAGGATATTTGGTGAATTTCTACACTGTATCTTTTGATAGTACACACTGTCCTGAATGGTGTCAAGCTTCTTGAGTGTTGTTGGAGCTGCCATGTCCAGGCAAATGGGGAGTATTCCATCACACTCTTGACGTGACCTGTCAATGGTGGACAGGCTTTGTGGAGTCAGGAGGTGAGTTAACTACTGCAGTACATCTAGCCTCTGACCTGTTTTTACAGCCACTGTGTTTATCTGACAAGTCCAGTTGAATTCCTGGTCTATGGTAAACCCCAGGATGTTGAGTTGTCCCTGCGTTCCTGTCTGTTGCTCCTTCAGCCTGTGGGTGTCACTGACACCACCGTGTCCCCTTGAAATGAGGGACACCTGGAGTGAGGTTGAAGAACTGCATACCCCTCTCATCTTGCATTGGATTTTGAACACACATGGCTAGTGCGATGGACTACAGATGCTAGTGGACATTGTGGAGACAGTGGTTTGCAGAACCTGGTAGTCCATGACAACCACTGCCTTTGCTGAGGATACAGCGAAGAAGGCCTTGCAAATGGAAATCCATTTGTTCATGCTCACCAGATTGAGTGAAGGGACTTTTGTCTAAATGGAAAATGGAGGATTCACTTTTTGGGATTAGGAGATGAAAGGAGCAAATTGGGATTTTAAATTGCTGGTAGGAGTGAAGTATGTGACGATGCTGCTCCTTTAACAAGGTCAGTTTGTCCTTGGCTTTTTTCAGAGGAGTCATAAATGCATAGATTCCAAAATGTCTGGGTTTATCTACGTGAAAAAGCTTTTAAGTTTTTCAACAAACTCTAGGACAATGAAAGTAGAGTGGCCAGTTCTCCCAGCTCAGTTTTTCTCTGGTTTGGGATTGAGAATGTAGTGCTGGAAAAGCACAGCAGGTCAGACAGCATCCAAGGATCAGGAGAATCAACATTTCAGGCATAAGCCCTTCCTGATGAAGGGTTTATGCCCAAAATGTCGATTCTCCTGCTCATTGGATGCTGCCTGACTTGCTGTGCTTTTCCAGCATTACACTCGCGACTCTGACTCCCGCATTTGCAATCCTCAATTTCTCCTTTTCTCTGGTTTGGTTTGGTTTCAGCAAGCAGTCAGTTTTTTTGAGGCTGCTGGTCAAAGAAATAGCTACATGGAAGAAGGTGTTCCATCTGAATCTCTCTGCCATTTCTCTCTCCTATAAGACTCTGTGTTTGATTTTACCTTTTTTGCTCAGGAATGTTTATGGGGATTGCTGCAAGTATTGGGAACAGTATTGTTAAATTACATCTCTAAGGAATCAAACAATCTGAATTTCAGTCTCATTGCTGGCCTACTTACTTAATGTTCTACAATTGAATGCATATTCATTTGCTTTATTCTGCTTTCCAATTCCATAATTCACACTTGTATTATCTAATTTCACCTGGCAAGCATTTGTAATCTCTTGCCTTGTCTTGCCTATGCCCCATGTACTTCCCAAGTTACATAGATCACTTCATAGTCATCTGACGGTAAGATGTATGAGCAGAAGCAAGCCATTCAGCCCATCAAGTCTGCTTCACCACCCAATGAGAAGACATCTGACCTGACAATCCTCAAATCTACTTTCCGGTCTTCTCTGCATAACTCTCGATTCCTTTAATGATTAAAAATCTGTTTAACAAAGCATTGCATGTACTTAATAATCCAGTCTCTACAAAGATTTCCATAAATTCACTCCCCTTAGAGAATAAATTCCTCTTCACCTCAGCCTTCAAAGGGTGTCCTCTTATGCTTATGTTTTGCCCTCTGGTCCTAGAATCTTCCATAAGGGGAAGCAACCTTGCTGCTTCTATCCTGTGAGGTCCATAAGAATCTTATGTGTTTTAACAAGGCTGCCTCTCATTTTTCTAAACCCTGATGAATACAGCCCAAGCTACTCAACCATTCCTCATTAGACAGTCTCCCCAAACTTGGGATCAGCCTAGCGAACCTTCTGTTGACTGCCTCCAATGCTAGTACATCTTTCCTGATATAATGGGTTGAAAAATGTTCGCAGTATTCTAGTCTGTCATATAGCTTTAGCAAGACTTATCTATTTTTACACTCCATTCCCTTTCAAATAAAGGCCAACATTCAATTTGCCATCTTGATTACTTGTTGACTCTCCATTCTAGTTTTTTTTGTGATTTATGCATGAGATCTCCAAAATTCCTCTTTTCTATAGATTTCCGTACCTTTCCCCATTTAAATAATATTCAGCTCCTCTATGCTTCCTGCCAATAACCCCAAATGTTCCACATCATATTTCATCTGTCAAGATCTTGCCCACTTGTTTAATCTATCTATATTACTCTGAAGATTCTGTGTCATCCTCACCATTTACTGTCCCACTTATTTTTGTGTCAATTGCAAAAGTGGCTATAGTACATGTGCTTTCACTTACACTGATCTCTGTGGCACTCCACTAGTTACAGATTGCCATCCTGAAAATGTAACTCCTTATCCCAACTCTGTCTTCTATTAGTTAGCCATACTTCTATCCATTCTAATATCCTAGTTCCAACACCATAACCTCTTATTAAATAGCCAAACATGTGATGTCTTAGTAAACACTTTCTAAAAACGCAAATATATTACATCCACTGTTTCCCTTTTAGCCATTATGCTTGTTACCTCCTCAAAGATTTCTATTAAATTTGTCAGGCATGATTGCTCCCACATGAAGCCATGCTGATTGCTTAAACATATTACATATTTCTAAATGTGCTGCTATTGCATCCGTTAAAACAGACTCCAACATTTTCCCAATAACTGACCTGTTTTTTTTTGTTCCCTACCCTTTTTAGATTTTGTTTTCACTTACAGGATGTGGGCATCGCTGGCTAGGCCAGCATTCATTGCCCAGAGGGCGATACAGAGTCAATACATTGCTGTGGGTTTAGAGTCACATGTAAGCGAAAGTTAGAACTGCAGATACTGGAGATTAGAGTCGAGAGTGTGTTGCTGGAAAAGCACAGCAGGTCAGGCAGCATTTCGAAGAGCAGGAGAATCGACGTTTCGGGCAAAAGCCCTTCATCAGGAATGTAGACCAGACCGGGGAGGATGGTAGATTTCCTTCCCTGAAGGAATTAGTGAACCGGATTGTTTTTTCCTGACAATTAACAATGGCTTCATAGTCATCAGTAGGTTTAATTCCAAATCTTACTCTATTAAATTCAAATTCTATCAACTGCCATGGTGAGATTCGAACCCAGGTCCCCAGAACATTAGGTGAGTTTCCAGATTAGTAGTCTAGCGATAATACCACTGGGCTATTGTCTCCCCACTACTTTAGCAGTTTCCCAATCCTTTGGGCCTTTTCCAGAATCGAAGAATTCTTGGAAGATTATAAGCAGTACATCCATTATCTCTGTAGCAAATTCTTTTAATATCTTAGGCATGCATCCTGTCAAGTCCAGGGGATTTATTGGCATTTATTTCCATTAGATACACAAGCATATCTTCTCTAATGATTGTCATTGTAATTATTTTCACTTCTTTTTGACCCTTGATTATGTAGTAACTTCAGAATGCTACTATTGTCTTCTACTATGAAGACGGCTGCATCCTATTTATTTGACTTCTTTGCAAATTTCCTGGGTCCCCATTGTTATTTCCCCAGTCTCATTAAGTTTGGTCATCATTTTTCTTATTATGTATTTAAAGGAGTGTCGCTTTCCATCCTGATTTTACTTGCAAGAGTCCCTCAATGTTTATTTTCTCCCTCTTTCTTTTTTAGTTGTCTTTTGCTGGTTTCTAAACCTTTCCCAATGCCCTGACTTCCCACCAATCTTTGGCACATTAGGGTATGGCTAGCATTAAGGATGGCATTAAATTTCTGCCAATTTGATGCTGGCTTTAACTTCCCTGATTAACTACGGCTGACTTATCCTTTTCCTAGATTCCTTCTTTTTCACTGGGAACTTCTTTATTTTGAGCCATGAACCATTTCCTTCCTGTTTTCTTGGTTATCTTTGATGATGAACCTCTTTTACAGCCACCTAACTCTGCCCCCATTCTTTTATAATTATTCTTATTTAAACCTAGTGGTTGTTTCCAACACAAGTTTCTCATCTCAAACTGAATGCTAAATTCTATCATATTATGGTCATTGTTTCCCTAAGGGATTTTTAAATCTGGCATCATTTATTGAACCTCCCTCATTAAACATCGCCAGATTTAAAATAGCCTGATCCCTGATTGGATCCAAACATATTGTTCTTGAAAACTCTTCCAAACAATGAATTCTTTCTTGTCGCTACCTCTGCCAGTCTGACTATCCTAATGGACATGAACATTAAAGTCACCCATAATTAATATATTACTGTTTTTACATGGGCTCATTGTCTCCTGATTTATTCTGTCCCACTGCAAAGCTACTGTTAAGGGGCCTTTAGATAACTCCTCAGTGACTTATTCCCCTTTTTTATTTATTGCCTCTACTTATTGGAATTCTACATTTTCTGATCCATGATCTTTTCTTGCTATTGTACTTATTCCATCTCATACAAACAAACGATGCCACCATCCTTTCCTTCAAAAACAGTCCAGTACAGGAACGGGCCCTTCCTCCTGCTTGCCTTTTCAAAAAATCACATACCCCGAATAATTAGTTCCCAGTTTTGATCTTCTTGTAAATCATGTCTGTGTAATGGTTATAAGATGGTACCCATTTACCATTAATCCAGATGTTACCTGCATTCAAGTAAACAGCCATTAATTTGATCCTATTTTCTGCCATTTTTCTGTGTTTGTACACCTTTTCTTTCTGTCCCACATCCTCTATCGTTATCCAACTTGATACCCTGAAATGCTTTGTACAGCTTTAGTTTTTGATTAGCTAGGACACTAGTCCCAGCATGGTTCAAGTAAAGCCCATTCAACCAGAACCATTCCCTTTTACCCTGGTGCTGTGTGCCAGCGCCTCACAAACTGAAATATGTCCTTTTCAATTTTCAAAGCATTTCCAAAATATCTGACATACAAGTCAACTGTGTATTGGAAAAAGCAATAGTTTCAACACTGGCTTTTGAGAAACACTACTACTTGTATTGATCCACACTGAAACCAACTTCTAGTTTAAAGCAAGTAGAGTTGAAAACATAATCTCTCTACCAATTCTCTTTCCATGCCAAATGAAACACATTCTTACATCTGTTTCCATAGCTCACTTTTCCCAGAGCAGGTATCTGGCCTATTACCAGAAGCTCTTGAAACAGAAATAAAAATTGAAGCAGGAATAGGGCATTTGGCCTTTGTATCTGCTATGCCATCCAACGTGATCATGGTTGATTATCCAACTCAGTACCATGTTCCCACTTTCTCCTGATACCCGTTGATCCCTTTAACTCCAATAACTATATCTAACTACTTGGTGAAAACATTCCATCTGTTTCTGTGGGTTTGAAGAGCCACACTGCATCAATCATTGCTGACCAAGGGTCCTTTCCATCCTGACCATCAGCCATAGTCATATTGGGAACATTTGCAGATTGATAATTAACTTGCTCAGCCGCACTATAAACACACCTTCCTCATACATCACCTCCTGGAGTGAGGCTCAAATTTATCATTTTGTGGTTCAGGAGCAGTGCTGCTTTGAAAACCACATGATAACAGTGCAGTTGTTTACAGTGACTGAAAGTTCTTTTAAATGTTTAAAAGATGGGAATGATAAACATTTTTTTATGAATAGTTGTCCTAATGTATAGTCTATATGAACCAAAGCATCCCAGCTTCAATCCTCAGTCTGTACTGAACCAGCTGTTATTAGCTATTACAGCATTTGGAGATATCAGAATTCTAGGATGGCAGGGAAAAAAAAAGTCAGCAAGCAATTCCACTCTTTATTTTCACCATGTGACTACTGTGACAAAGTATGCATGCATCCAAGAACAGTACCAAATTTGGCCACATTACCTTGCATAATCAATTAGAGTACTGACACTCTTGATCTTCAACTTTTGACCCAGACAAATTTGGACAAGTAATTAGGGCTGCCAACACCTTTAGAATCATATCACATGAGCTGGGAAAAGATTCAGAATTAATATTTTTTATATTTACTTTAAAAAAGTAGCAAAATCAGCCCGCTAATGTTGCATCAACAACCAGCAAAATAACAGAATCCATCATTGAGAACAAACGTGAACATTCTCTGATCATGGTTTCAGAATGAAAAGATCCCACCAGCCTAATTCGAGGGTCAATATAAGGGGCCAACATGATGATTGATTTAAAGATTGTTAGAATTAATGGAGATAACTTATGACCTATGATAATGGAGATAAGAAAACACCTTTAAAACAGAGTTGAAATATAACTAACGTTGAAATTCATTATACATTTTAAAAGGTTGAGGAAAGAAGAGAAAATCTTAATAAAAACACAATAGCTACTTTGTTTTACTCCGAGCAAGTGAAGGCATCAACAATGTTACTCTGTTCACAGTGATTAGATGTTGATGCCTTCATTTGCTCGGAGTAAATTCCTGTGCTAGATGGTCAAATACGTAATCGACTAATTGCATCCAAGGTGTTATTTCCCATTGATTTTATTGATAATGCTCAATTGTATTTCTCCTACTGACACCTGGATAGGTTTTCTGCTACCCTGAACTGCAGCGCTGATCTATTGATAAAGATCTCCTTTGCATTCAATCTTTTCTCCCCTTTATCAGGGAATATAGTTAACTCCAGAATGATGCAGATCAGGCAACCATTTGTCAGACTCAGAGCAAAATGATGTAAAAACAAAACTTCCGATGGTATATCTGAATATGAGCCCATTAACTGATCAATATTAAAGCAAATGATTTAAAACAGGGGATTACCTGCTTGGAACACTGAACCAAGCCTTACTGTGATTCCAAGTCTTGCCTTCTTAAACTGTAGCATTGGTATCTCTCATTGACTCAAAGTCTAAGACAAAAGATTTGTAGTTACATAGGAGAATGTACATTAAGTCTAGATTACGCATTGATGCACAGAAAGCCATTGTTCTGCACCACTTTCCTATGTTGTTTATTCTTGGCTGCTGGTTATCAAGTGGCCTTTTCAGTTGTTTACAAATGAATGGGGAGACATGAATTGAGGGACGGAAAGATGCGAAAAGGGTGATTTGTTGTTTACAGGACTGCTAATAGCATTGTGAACTAACAGTTAAACACCGTGTGGGGACAGAAGCAAAATGGCTCATGCATGAGATTCTAAGATAGTTGCATTGATAGAAGCAAAGTGATTCTTGCAACAGCCTGGACAACAATTAGTTCCTTTTGCTGAACAGTCAAAAGGAGATGTAGCACAGAAAGAATTCATTCTCTCCACTTAGTCCGTGCCTATAGTGGGTGCCATAGATCTGAGTTTATTTTTCAGCAATTAGTTTTAATTTAATTATGTATAATAATCAAATGGGGCATTAGTATCATATTCTGTATAACTGTTGTCAACATAAGATACCGTTGCCACACATTAACAACTTTTTTTTAACTAAGATATCTTGATAAGCTTTGGAACTCTTCAAAACATTTTGATGTATCAATTAGACATATGTAATGTTATTTAGTCATTAGCATGTGATTTTACATATCCTGTAGGCAGACAAATTATTTTGTAATGCTTTATTATCTTAGTATGAATAATAAAGTTAGTAAGTTAAATGTTAACAGCTGTAAGGTGAAAGGATGGTTCCACAAATGACATCTCAGAATACTACTCAGGAGATAACAGGAAGTGATATCAGTAAGATGGCCAATACCCTTAGGAAACCAATCAGAAATTTAGCCAATTTGAACTGATAGAGCTTTTCATTGCGTTTGGTAGAAAATTTGAATTCAGGGCTTCCATTGTGCACCGTGAATAATGGCTAGTAAGGGTTATTAAGGAGTAACTCAACAGTGCACTATAAGACAACAGAAAAACTTCAGTCAACAGAGCAAAATGAAATATGTGTGCCCTGACACTCAGAGGTTGTGAGCTGTACTTTTAACTAATCCACTGCCTTATTAAGTATCACATTAAGAGCAAAACAATACTCAACTTAATAAATTCGATGACATGTGTGAAAACATGCTTGGAGTAGTCACATAGTTATTCAGGTCTGGGAATCTTTTACAACATGATCCAACTGACCTAATTCTTATCAATTGTAATTGAATTGAAAAACCTACATCTTGCAGTGATAGTGGTGAATGCCATTCATCACCTTCTGCTTTATTTGCACTTTATAGAATACCCCAGGGTTCTATGCCTTGACCTTCCTGCAAGTTCAAACTTTACTTCTGAACAATGATGAGCTTTGTGTGGACCCTGAATGGTCCCTGCTGAATGGCATTTGTTCAACACTTACTGAAATTCAGCATTATGTCTTGTTTTGATAGACGATTGCCATATGAAAATCATTATAGTCTTCCCTGACTTGTTCTTCGAGTAGCTGAGAAATGTCATCAACCGTGTTTTAAGTGATGTCACTTGCCTCCAAGCTGCCAGCAGATGTCTTTGTATCTGAAAGCAAGGTTACCTAGAAGATGGATTGCTGAGGGACAAAAGGACCAGCTAAGTCCCTGGGAATCCTGTGCATTCACGTATTAATATAATTCTATAGCTACATACGAGTTGCACAATAGTACACTTTAAATTGATACCCCTGGTGATGTGTAGTTACCATAACTATAAGGCAAGTGTAGTGTGTTATGTCTCTGCACCTCCAGGATGCCAACTACAGCTATAAAGCACCTATTCCTTTGGATTGGTGGCATTGCAGACAAAGTTGATCCAATTACTGGCCCTGGCAAACAAGCCATCAATTAACTACTTAATGAATTTGTGGACTGCCAACTACAAGATCTTGCAAATGTCTCCAGCAGAGTCCTGAAATGACCCAGAGGCAAAAATAATTGTTGATGACTTTGGCAGTAGGTCACAAATAAAGTGCAGCTAGCTGGTAGTAGTTCTTGTTTCACCAACACATGATTACTGCCACCACCTCACACAACACCGAGCCTCCTAACACACTAATATTCTTACACATCTGGAAACCTACCCTTTGTAATTGACCTTGTGTTGTGAATATAAACTTCTACAAATTACACTTCTCTGATCATCCTCTTTCCTGTGAGTTACAGATCTATGACCAGCAGTCTGTGACTGCTGCTGTTCATTTAGATGTTCATTGTTTGTTGAATTAAGGTTGTATTAACCATATAGTATCAGAGTCCCAAAATGCAAATCAAATCTTCAAGACGAAGATGATTTCCTCCAAAGTTCATAAAGTAACTTCTCAGCCAAAGACCTGTGAAAAACCCGGTCTAACAAGCAGGTAAAATAAGCCTGTATCTGTATGGAGTATTTATGATGAACCACATTCTTGAACTGTTGCAATCCATATGGTATTACTTAGGGAGGGAGTTCCAGGACTTTGACTTAGTGACAGTGAAGAAACAGGAATATACTTCCTGGTCAGAGTGTTGTGTGACTTGGTGTGGAACTTGCAAATGGCATTCTCGACCCATATTCTGCATGTTTTTTGAAGATAGCAGTACAGTGTAACAAAACAGTTAATAAAGCAATGGGATCCTGGAGTTTATAAACATTAGCCAGAAAATTATATTAATCAGACATAAAACTTTTTTTTGGCCCTTGCTGGAGCATTATCCAATCCTGGACACCGCACTTTAGATAAGACGTGAAGGTCACAGTAAATCAACAGGCATTTTCCGACTAAGGAAAACAAGAGGATATCTGATCAAGGTGTTTAAAATCAGGATAGAGCAAACAAAGATACCACTTACAACGGCTGAATAGATTATAATAAGGAGGAAAAGATTTCAGGTGATTGGTAGAAGAATGATATATGACATGAAGAAAAATATTTTTATGCAATCAGTACACAACCTAACAGTATGTTGGATACAAATTCAGATCACAGTAAACAACAAAAGTGTACTGAGTAAACACTTGGATCAGAAAAACATGCAGGGATATATGGGTAGTGTGGGAGGTGACTCAATGGATCAGAATTACCTCTTTCTGTATAATAGACTGCGATCTTATCATTATTGGCATTTCTCTGATATGGTTTCAACCATTTTCGCTATAATCCGCTCATTGTGCTATCACTGGTGACCTCCAGGAAGTCCAAAAACCTGTAAACTCAAAGTTAAACTTCAGAGTCAATCTCATTATCTAACGAACTGAGCAATTCACATATGCTCATTGCAAACTGTTTCTGCTCTCCGGCTGCTCATACATAGCCTAATGCACTACAGTGATAATCGGATGGAAGGATTGAAGGCAACATCAGGAAGAGAGGAGGACATGCCCCTATCTATATTGACAGAGCTGAGGCGCAGATGGTTGATTGTCAAGTTTGGAGGAAGATGATAACCAACAACCTGTCCTAGACCTCCCACATCGGTGTGACGGTCAAGAAGGCACATCAGTGCATCTTCTTCCTCAGGTGGCTGAGGAAATTCAGTATGCCCATAAGGAGCCTCACAAACTTTTGCAGATGCACCATAGAAAGCACTTTATCTGGGTCATAGCAGCTTAGTACAATAGCCGCTCCGCCCAGGACCATAAAAAAAACTACATAAAGTTGTTTGCACAGCCCAGAACATCAGGGAAGCCAACCTCCCAAGACTCCTCCCACCCTGGTAATACTCTGTTCCAACCTCTCCTGTCAGGCAGAAGATACAGAAGATACACGCACAGGTTCAAAAACAGCTTCTTCCCTGCTGTTATTAGACTGCTTACTGGACCTCTCTAATATTGATCTTGCCATTTGCACCTCCTATGCAGCCATAACCTTGTATGACTTGCTCTATCTAAGCATCTTATGATCCGTGTATCCTTGTTTGCTATCATCTGCCTGTAGGATTTGCAAAACAAAACTTTTTATTGTATTTAGGTACATGTGACAACAATAAATCAAATCAAATCAAAAATGCTATCAATTTAGTCAGTTTTAATTCCCATCAGCTTTCAAATTATTATATTTGGCCACTTTAAAATCCAACTCCATAATTTAACAGTTGCAAATAATACCAAATTGGAGGTAGCAGGAAGCAGTTGATTTTAAAGCAATAGTCAAAAAACTACACAAAGTTTGTAAATAGGCAGAACTACTGCAGATAAAATTCAACTTAGACTAAGGTAACCTGTTACATTTTGAAAAGAAAGTGGGACTTTTTTGAAAAGAAAGTGGTTTCACAATGTATAGTGTTCTGGGTATCAATACATAAAGAGGAATAGCAGTCAGGGGAATGAACATATAACTGATCCTCAGATGATTAGGTTATGTTACACCACTAAAATTGCAGATTCCTTAATGCTCAGGCAAGTGTGAGGAGATTGTAAAAAGAGAAAAGATCAATCCAAGAATTATTTCAAGTCACACCATAACTCTAATGTAAGAAAACAGGCTTTAAACTCAGTTAAGATATGTTCAGAACACGTTAGGAACTAATTCTCCATAAGAAGCATGATTAATAACTGGTGCTGTCTTCTCCGTAGCTTGAAGAGATAAAATCTCATTTCGTTCATGAAGAGACTGAAGGTCTCATGCTGAGAATGCAGGTTTCTACAGGATAAACTACAATGGTCTCATTGACACTTTTCTTTCAGATAGGAATGTAACTTACAAAACTTTCTTTCAGTTACTAGTTGGCATAAAAGAGGGTAAAAAAACCTCAAAAATCAATTGTTAGGTTAGAAAAAGCAGAAAGACTTGAAATTGACTTTGCAACAGCATTTTCTGACAAGAATAATTCTCAAAAAGTATTTAGCAAAATAGCACTTATGTAATTGTCTGCATATAAAGGGTAGAGCTAACCACAATTAAACAAAGTTAAAAATCACACAACACCAGGTTATAGTCCAACAGGTTTAATTGGAAGCACTAGCTTTCGGAGCGCCGCTCCTTCATCAGGTGGTTGTGGAGGACACAATTGTAACACACAGAATTTATACCAAAGGTTTCCAGTGTGATGTAACTGAAATTATACATTGAAAAATACTTGATTGTTTGTCAAGTCTCTCATCTGTTAGAATAACTTCTTTCATATGGCAATCACAAAACTCTTTTTAAAAGTTACATTCTCAGGTTAACTGTAACAATTGGTGTCAGGCCAGATAAGATGTTGGTGTTAGCCCAGTGTTCTATTGTCTGTGCCATAATGTTTAGACTGATTCTAATCTAAAAAATGAGTTAACAGAGTCTTACATGGATTCATGCAGTTTTTGAGCAAAGTACAATGTAACTCTGCAAGTACAAATTCACCCCACAAATGTATATGTGCATGTGGGTGTGTGTGGGTGTCTGTGAGAGTGAGTGTATATGTGAGTATGAGAGTGTAAAGGGGTCGGAGTCTGTGAGGGTGCATGTGAGAGTTTAGGAATCGGTGTCTCTGCAGGAGTGTCTGCGTGTGTGTGTAGTCACCTGTAGTGTGACATGAACCCAAGGTCCCGGTTGAGGCCCTCCCTATGGGTACCGAACTTAGCTATCAGCCTCTGCTTGGCCACTTTTCGCTGCTGCCTGTCCCGAAGTCTGCCTTGGAAGATGGTCACCCAAAGGTCCGAGGTTGAATGTCCTGGACCGCTGAAGTGTTCCCCAACTGGGAGGGAACATACCGGTTTGTTGATTGTTGTGCGGTGCCCATTCATCCGTTGCCGTAGCCTTTGCTTGGTTTCCCCAATGTACCATGCCTCAGGGCATCCTTGCCTGCAGCATTTAAGAGCGACAACGTTAGCTGAATCACATGAGTACCTGCTACGTACATGGTGGGAGGTGTTCCCACGCGTAATGGTGATATCCATGTCCACACTCTGACATGTCTTGCAGTGCCAGGGTTGGACTATAACCTGGTGTTGTGTGATTCTTTAACTTTGTACACCCCAGTCCAACACCGGCATCTCCAAATCACAAGTAAACAGTTTCTGACAGCGAGCTCCACTGGCATCAACCTCGTAATTTCCCATATAGACGTTTCAAATGGATTTTCGATTCTCGACTGTAATTGAATATGGCAGTGCATTCTCCTGTAATAAACATTGGTGGGTTGTTAGGCTCTAACAATTCCTATTTGCTGCTACAGTTATTCTCTTATAACAGGAATGATAACAACACATCTCGATGCTAGAGAGGATGCACTCAGGCATGTAGTACCTTTGAGAGCGATTTGAAATATCTTGTGAACATGTAAAAAAAAGATACAGAATAACAAGAATCAAATATTTCAAACAAAATTTTAATCGCATCTTTCAGGTTCACTGTAGTATTTAAAGTAAAATTAGATTTTGAAAAAAGGAAAAAATATGCCTATACATTCAAGGAACAAAAATAAATTAACAGCATACAGTAGTGAAACTTTTCCACCTGGAGCAACATCATTTAAAAAAGATGCAAAAATAACTATCTTAAATCTTATCTTAAATAGTTTACAGACGGCTTTAGGTATTTGCATTGCACCCAAACACGATGCATTGCAATTCTTTTTTTGCGGTTAACTTGAAGTCGTCGATCCATTAAGTTTTGAACTTCCTTCAATCCAGCTGAAATGAATATATTGGAAATTTCTTCTGTTGGAGAAGAAACAAACTTATTAAAATTTATTACATTTTTAAGTTGCATAAAGTTAGCCTGGTTAAAGTAAGTACTTTGTGCCTATAATTATGCTTTAAATTCTAAACTAAATTATAACCTTAAACTAGATAAACAATTAGTGCGAGTAAGAAATGTGTCTGTCTGTGTGTGTAAGAGTGCCTGTGTGTGTGTGTGTATATATAGTGCAATGGTAGTCACCTGTAGTGTGACATGAACCCAAGGTCCCAGTTGAGGCCCTCCCTATGGGTATGGAACTTAGCTATCAGCCTCTGCTTGGCGACTTTTCGCTGCTGCCTGTCCTGAAGTTCGCCTTGGAGGATGGTCACCCAAAGGTCCGAGGTCAAATGTCCTGGACCGCTGAAGTGTTTCCCAACTGGGAGGGAACCCTCCTGTCTGTTGATTGTTGTGCTGTGCCCATTCATCCGTTGCCGTAGCCTCTGCTCAGTTTCCCCAATGTACCATGCCTCAGGGCATCCTTGCCTGCAACGTATAAGATAGACAACGCTGGCTGAGTCACGAGTACCTGCCACATACATGGTGGGAGGTGTCCCCACATGTAATGGTGGATACAATGTCCACACTCAGACACGTCTTGCAGCACCTACCATGATAGGGTTGTATGGAGTTGTCCTAAAAGCCGGGCAGCTTGCTACGAACAATGATCTGTTTGAGGTTTGGTGGTTGTTTAAAGGCAAGCAGTGGAGGTGTGGGCAAGACCTTGGCGAGGTGCTCATCCTCAATGATAATGTGTTGCAGGTCACGAAGAACATGGTGTAGTTTTTCAGCTCCTCGGAAGTACTGGACAATGAAGGGTACCCTGTCGTTTGCAGCATGTGTCTGTCTCCTGAGGAGGTCATTACGGTTCCTTGCTGTGGCACGTCGGAACTGGCGGTCGATGAGTTGAGCATCGTACCCCGTTCTTGTGAGGGCATCCCTGAGTACTTCCAGATGCCCGTCACGTTCCTCCTCATCTGAACAGATCCGGTGTATGCGTAGGGCTTGTCCATATGGGATGGCTGTTTTAATATGTTTTGTGTGGAAGCTGGAGAAGTATAGCATTTTGAAAAAAGGAAAAAATATGCCTATACATTCAAGGAACAAAAATAAATTAACAGCATACAGTAGTGAAACTTTTCCACCTGGAGCAACATCATTTAAAAAAGATGCAAAAATAACTATCTTAAATCTTATCTTAAATAGTTTACAGACGGCTTTAGGTATTTGCATTGCACCCAAACACGATGCATTGCAATTCTTTTTTGTTTTGAACTTCCTTCAATCCAGCTGAAATGAATATATTGGAAATTTCTTCTGTTGGAGAAGAAATTTGCGGTAGTGTGGTGCTGAGGTGTCCATCCTTGTTGGAGATGCATGTGTCCAAGAATGAGACAGATAATCGAGAGTAGTCCATGGTGAGTTTCATGAAACTTGTTGATATCACTGTGTAGTTTTATCAGTGACTCCTCGCCATGGGTCCAGAGGAAGAAAATGTCGTCAATGTACCTGATGTATAATGTTGGTTGGAGATCCTGCATAGAGAAGACGTCTTGTTCGAACTTGTGCATGAAGATGTTGGCATATTGGGGTGAAAATTTGGTCCCCATAGCTGTTCCGCGTGTCTGGATGAAGAACTGGTTGTCAAAGGTGAAGACGTTGTGATCGAGGATGAAGTGGATGAGTTGTAGCACAGTGCTCGAAGATTGGCAGTTGTTGGTGTTGACTACTGAGGCTGTTGCCACGATGCCATCATTGTGGGGGATGCTGGTATAGAGTGCTGAAACATCCATTGTGACGAGGAATGTTCCCAGTCCGTGGGTATTGAGTATCTGTAAGAAATCCGTAGTGTCACGACAGAAGCTGGGGATCCCCCATACAATAGGTTTCAAGATGCCTTTAACGTAGCCGGAGAGATTCTCACACAGGGTCCCATTGCCTGATAAGGTGGGATATCCTGGTGTGTTGGCTTTGTGTACCTTTGGAAGGCAGTAGAAGTCACCTACACGAGAAGTACGTGGGATGAGGGTGCATAGGAAACTCTGAAGGACTGGATCCAAAGTCCTGGTCAATGTGTTTAATTCACGGATGTGTTCTTTGCTCGGATCAACTGGGAGTTTTTTGAAGGAGTAACAAAGAAGATTAATGAGGGCAGAGCAGTGGATGTGATCTATATGGACTTCAGTAAGGTGTTCGACAAGATTCCCCATTGTAGACGGGTTAGCAAGGTTCGATCACATAGAATACAGAGAGAACTAGCGATATATACCTATCCCTGCCCATTGCTACTGTAAACATAACCGAATCGTGGTCACTATCACCAAAGTGTTCACCTATCTCCAAATCTAACACCTGGCCGGATTCATTCTCCAGTACCAAATCCAATATGGCATTGCCCCTTGTTGGCCTGTCTACATACTGCGTCAGAAAACCCTCCTGGACACAATGAACATAAACTGACCCATCTAAACTACTTAAACTATACTATTCCCAGTCAATGTTGGGGATGTTAAAGTTCCCCATAACAACATTGACAAAGGGTCAGTTAGACTCGAAGCATTAGCTCTTTTCTCTCCTTACAGATGCTGCCAGACCTGCTGAGATTTTCCAGCATTTTCTCTTTTGGCCCCATAACAACTACCCTGTTACTCTCGCTCCTATAGAGAATCACCTTTGTCATCCTTTTCTCTGCATCCCTGGAACAATTTGGAGGCCTACAGAAAACTCCCAACAGGGTGACCTCTCCTTTCCTGTTTCTAAGCTCAGCCCAAACTACCTCAGTGGATGAGTCGCCGCATGTTTTCTCAGCTGTAAGACTACCCTTGATTAACAATGCCACCCCTGCACCCCCACACCCCACCCCATCTTCTCAGTTCTTATCGAAACATCTACATCCCAGAATCTGCAACAACTATTCCTGTCCCTCCTCCAGCCATGTCTCTGAAATGGTCACAACATCGAAATCCCAGATACCAACCCCATGCTGCAAGTTCACCCACTTTATTTCGAATGCTCTTTACATTGAAGTACACACTTTCAAACCAACATCCTGACTGCCGGTGCCCTCTCATGACCTTTTAAACCTATCCCTGACTTCACTACCCCCAACCTCCTGTACACTGGAACTACAATTCAGGTTCCCATCCCCCTGCTGCATTAGTTTAAACCCTCTGAAGAGCATTAGCAAATTTCCCCCCAGGATATTGGTACCCCTCTTGTTCAGGTGAAAACCATCCTGTCTTTAGAAGACCCACCTTCCCCAGAAAGAGCTCCAATTATCCAAGAATCCAAAACCCTCCCTTCTGCACTATCCCTACAGCCACGTGTTCAGCTCCGCTCTCTCCCTGTTCCTTGCTTCACTAGCACATGGCACGGGCAACAAACCAGAGGTAACAACTGTTTGTTCTCAGTCTAAGCTTCCACCCTAGCTCCCTTTTAAGGTGTCTTAAATGAAAAATGAGGAGTCAAGGCAGAAAAGTGTAGAGAGTGAATTTCACAGTTTAGGGCTTTAGCAGCAGCTAAAGGCAGAGCCACCAACAACGAAGTGGCTAAAATCAGGGGTGCTCAAGAAGCCAGATCAGAGGGAGGACTAATTTTGAAGATTGGAAATGAAGATGATTAAAGAGGGAGAGTGATAGTCATGGAGAAACTTGAAAATAAAGATAAAAGACAGACATTTGGAAAACTGTTTTACACAATGTTGAGTTCAAATTTTAAATGCACTGTCCGATAAGGTGGTGAATACAGATTCAATTATAACCTTCAAAAGGAGATAAGTAAAATGCAATGTGGAAAGAACAGGACAGTCAAATGAAATGAAAGAGTCAGGGTAGGTATAAGCTGGAAGGCCCTCTTCTGTATTGTAGTATTCTATGACTCGACGTTGGTATGAAAATATATTTTGCTGATTCATGTAATACCAGCAATATGATGAGTGGTTAATTACCACTGTTAGAGGAGTTTATCCACTAATATTGACAAGAGTGATTTCTCTTGAACGGTGTTCAAATGAATTCGCAGTATCTACATATTAAGTTCTTGCCAAGCTCAGGATCCAGTGTTATTTCAATGAAGTTGCAGTTAAACCATTACCTTTGTTTTGCAACTCAAGATAGTCTGTTTCAAGCCAATTTTGACATGAATGTCATTCTTCCATCTTCACTGGAAGAATTTAACATTTCAACCACAGATTAGCAGACAGTAGACAGGGGGCTTATACTACCCAATGAGAGCTTTTAAAACACTCTTTGCTTGTGTTAACATTTTCCACGGAAGATTTATTTGGCTTTATTATGAAAAGTATAAGTAAAAATTTAATGAAAACACTAAATTATTTATGCCCTTGCCATGTATTTGTTCTGAAGAGCTCTTCACTTGGGGAATATATGTTGTATGTCTCTCAATAAAGCATACTGTTTCAACTTCTCCACTAAAATTCATACCTTTTGTAAAGAAGTAAACACAAGTACCATCTCCCCGAACATAGAAGTTCCCAAATAAGCAACGACCTAATAACAAAATTTAAATATTTAGATTCTTGAAATTAAACTGAAATAATCTTGAGTAGCTTTTGCACATACATTCATATTGCTTCAGCAAAATATTTCTGATGAAGTAACATTTATCACTCAGTGTCCTGATATGGCCAAAGATTCCTACTGGGTGAAACAAAACTGAGATGGTATGACATAAATGCAAGGATTCCTTACAATACAATTTTAAATTAGGATATTAAATGATGATACAATCACAAGTGCACCAATTGCTACACACAAACCATGCAAAGCAGGGTTTTGATCTTAATTTGTGAAAAAATGTGAGATCTCAGACTACACTTCTACAATTCACTTTACACTCGTAGGGTAGGAAGTAAAAGAAAAACCTGCAAGAACTCTTGAGCCTACTGTTACCCAGTGACTTTTGCTAGGGGTGATGTGTGTCATTTCTTGAATTGGACTGGGCTCAACAATGATACTCCTAAACTGAAATTAATCGTATACACCCATTGCTCAAACTCTTGTAGGAAAGACAGTTATTTTGATAGAGCTCCTGTTTAATGGGAAATTGTGCAACAACCAGCCAGTGGTTTGACCAGAATTATTTAGAAAGTTACAAACATCTTGTACAATATTATTCCCAAGCAGTAGTTCTGCAGCCAGATCTCCCATTCATCTAGGTGTAGATAAGTATAGCTTCAACTGTGCGACCAGTTAGACCAACCAGAAAAGCCAATACATTTATTTGTGCTGGGGCAGCCAAGGAAATTTCTGGGAGAAGTATAAGTGTACCCATATCACACGGCAAAACAAATACCAGCCATGAAATCTTTGTTTAGGAACTGCTGATTGTGTATTCTTTTCTCGCTCAATAATTATGGCAAATACTAAATGTGGAACTCTTTTGGAAAACAAAACAGAAGAGGGGACATGCAGATTTTTACTATTGTTTATTGTTATGATGCCATAAATCAGCTTAATTGATGAAATTTAGCTGGCAAAGCAGGGGTAGTTCAAATATGGATTTCGCACATTGTGAGAAGAGTTCTGATTGCCGAATTACCTCCAATAAAAGACTGGAAGTCAGTAGGGATACAACAGTGTTTTTTTGCAGAAAGAAGAATAGGTATCAGGTCATGTAAAAAGAGAAAACAATTATTGAAAATAAGTGCCAAATCCAAAATTTTGCACAGAAATCTTAAGACAAAGTATAAACCTTGCCAAAACACAAATTCAATTTGCTATGTCTGCACAACGACAGCAACTATTTCAATGGCTTCACCTGCTACCTGTACCTGAAAACCTGAAACCTGTATTCCTGATAGCTTCAGAACTCATGAAAATAGTCTTTAAGTCAGTGAAAGCAAGCATGAGTGCAAGAGACAGTTTTTCATTCATCGTGTTAAATTCTGACTTTTGAAAAGCATTTCAAAGAAAAAAAGAATCATTTTGGCAACGTCTGTAAATGGTATAGATAGAAGTGACAGAAGGTGGTCAGACAATAACATTAATTAAAATGAGTAATTTGCTGTCTTTCAAAGAGAAAGATGGAAAATGCAGGCATTAGAAGAATAGGCTTCATTATCTGACAAAATAAATACAAATGGCCATGAAATAGGAGCAAAGTTTTGAAACCTTGGATTGACTTAAATTTAATGTTCTATGTCAGCTGGAAAACATATCCATTTCTAAAAGGTACAATTATACGATCTCTCACTGTAGAATGAACCAGCATGCATCACAACTGACAGCTGAAGTATGATTGGATCAAATCCAGAATTTGCTTTTTCAATACAATTGCAGATATTACTTTAATAAGTTTTGAACATGTCAGAAAATTGTTCTGAATTTTGCAATTGGGGCATCTGGTAGGAAAGACTTCCCAGTGCAATCTGCACCCTTGGAAGAACACTAGTGGTATAACTAGGCCAGCAGAAACACAACCACTGAAATAACAGGTGGAACTTTCAATGCAGACATCTATTTCAAAATTACTTATCTTTGCTATGCCTAGCAACAAGTTTTAGCTAATGGTGACATACTACTTTATGCAGCAGCAAATCTTGATGACGACCTGCTGAGGTATTGTTTTCCAAAGAGCTTTTATATCATTGCAAAATAGGCAGTTATAATTTGAAAGTTGCATTATTTTTTTAAAAAAAGGTCCTTAGTTTATTTACATACCATATAATCAAACTTTGAAAGTCTGTTGTTTATTGGATATTTTACTGGCTAATAGGAATTTGGTTGTCTAATGTTTCATTAAGAGTATTGGACTGGGACAACACAAACATCTTAGGATAAGCCAAACAAAGACACACAAGAATTCCTACAAGCATGGCATTCTAACCGGAACTCTATCAACAAACACATCGAGTTAGACCCCCATCTACCACCCCTGAGAAAAGGAACAGGAAGTGACTTCACCATAGGAAATAACATTACCAACGCAAATAAACCCAAACAGATAATTTTCAGCATTGCTTCGCTTCAGGCCCACTGAAGATGTTACCTAGTAGGGTAACAAAATGTCTGGAAATGAACCTTCCAGCTCAACAAGCAAACCTACCTCCAAAACCTCTACATGAGCTACAAATCTTCTCAAAACCCGCTATTGGATATGGTGTTTATTTGCAGTTCATTATTACAGTGCTCCAAAAGGACTGGAAGGATTTAGTTAGGACACCAGAGACAAAAGTCCTTCAATGCTTAAAGAATAAGGAGCTGTAACGGCAGGTTACATGAATGTATGACCCGGGTAAGATGATTAACTTGTCTCATTTGCACATACCTTTGTGGTCATTGTTAAATGTAAAGATCTATAGTTGCGTGTAAGTTCTCATTTATTCTCTAAATTTTGGAATCTGAATGATCTTGCTGAAACTAACCCCAGAAAGAAATTATTTTGTTACAATAACTTTATCAATGATTTATTTTTTAAATCATGAGTAGTAAATAAAATTTTAGAACCATTTTAATGAATATTTGTTGTGTTCTTGCCACTTGAATTTCAGTTAGTCCTAAGAACAAACCCTTTATTATGTGATGACAAATGGTGACCATCTTTTCAATCACTAAATATTCTAGATTGCATCCCAAAATTCAGGGACCATCATTTCAGAATTGCAGCAATGTTGGAGTCACCACCAAAAAAAGGAAGAGAAGAAAATGAAGATATAAATTCACACAAAATGATAACCTAATTGCAAACATCTAAAATGATTGACCTACAGAATTTTCATAGAAATTTTAAATAAAAATTTAAAAAATTACCTTTCTTTAATCTTAGTTGAGTCATATCATATCTGCCATAATCCCGGAATAATATCATCCCTCCAGGTTTAAGCAATTTGCTTAGTCGATTTACGACATTCTGCATTCTGAAGGCATGGAAATAAATTTCAGTTAAATGTGCATAAATTAAATGATTGATAATTTAACTGCAATAAAAATGTATTTAAAACATGATAACTATTTGGTACAAAAAATGATTTGGTATCAAAATATTGCACAGAGTTCATTTTGAAGGATGCAATTCCTTGAATTATTTTGAAAAACTCGCAAGAATGTTTTTAATTTACAGTGAAATTGCTAGAAATCAGACTATGTAGTTAGCTTCTGCACTTTTTTGAAGACTTGCATGTTGTAAGCATTGGCTGAAAATGGGAACTTTGTTTCTCCCTTCTTAGATGTTTGCTGAATCTACTGTATATTCACAGCACTGTTTTTAGAAAACAGTCCACTTTTCAAACTGACATTAATTCTGTATGCCATGTTGAATATTTAACAAAAATCAGGAAAACAATACAACACAAAGTCACCCCTAGAAATATGAAAACACACATATTTCTTAAAGAAACTTTAAAAACAGCAACCAGAAATTAATGAAAATAAATATGAAAATGTAATACAAGTTAACGAAGTGCGTATGCAGAAGTTACGGAACACACAAAAAAATGGACTTTTGAAAATAGTTATATTTCAATTCTTTACTCACAATTAAACTAGGTTATACTGGTCTTTAGCAAGTATAAATTTATCCTTTGTCCTACTTTCATGTCATTTATTTGCCGGTTCAACAATACATGAAATGAAGTAGAAAAATAACTGGGAAAGATTAATGCAAAGTGTTCAATGGGCAAAGAGGCCAATGCAGGCTCAGTCGCTCAGTTTCAAACCTTTGATTCATAGTGATATCAAAATTTATCAAAGTTATCACATCTACCTACGCATATCTATCAAAGTGTAAGCAGATCTAGCATGGCATTTTCATAGAAAAGGAAAGGAAGTTTGTGGATTGCAACAATGTGGTTTTGTACGTTTAGATCATAACAGAAAGATAACCAAGATTGGAAAGAATTGGGATCTAGTGGAATGAATAAAAGTCAGGAACATTTGTGGTATCGATAGATTGGGGGGTATCTGGTGTTTTGAGGATGAGGTAAAAGGAGAACTAAGGATATAAGTCTTCATGAATTCTAGGAAACCACAGAAGTTTTGCAATAATCTGTTCCTCAGACTGATCTGGTCAGCCAGCTTTAGTTAAACAAAATCCTAAGTGTGTTTATGCTGTAGTTGCCAATGTTACATCAGTAATATCAACATAAATACATGTAAGACTTTTAAGCAGTTAAAATTACAGCTCCAGATATTTCCTATTTGTATTAATGTAAAAAAATGCAGATTGATAATTCATCTAGAAAGTTGTTAATATTTTGGCTCAAATTTCTTCTACCAACTGCAGCAAATCATGTTGGGTATTCATTCAGTAACAACATTTAGAAAGTAGAAATGAACTCAGAAATAAATGTTGCAAACAATTAATAGACATATGGGAATTATATACTATTATTTTGCATGCGATGTGACTGTGATGAGTTCTTCAAAAATCTTGCTCAACTTCATTTGAATACTCAACAGAATTTACAATCTTCTGGTTATCTTCAGGAATCCAAGTTAGCTGCAGAATATCTTTTAATTAAAGCCATATAATCTGCTTTTGAATTATGTTCTTCTTTAGTGTCAACAGATGTCATACCATTCTGTCTTATGTTGCAATTTTGCATTGTAATAATTGTGATTTTGTCTTGAAGGCAAAATTGTTATATAGAATCCTGTAATAGACTAATTAGTACGGCAGTGGTTCATTGTTTCCTTGAATTTTGCGAAGTTGGCTGCAGAAGACGCATCTTTAAAATTATTTCCGGCTCTTAAAAAGGTTTAAACACTGAAATTTTGATTTTTTGCAGTTCAATAAGCACTTTTTTTTTTACATGAAATGATATACAAGATATCTTCTACATTTTCCACATGGAAGCAAAAGTTAAGATAATGAAAACTCACCAATGAAGAAAACATGCATGGAATAT
This sequence comes from Chiloscyllium plagiosum, assembly GCF_037043375.1. Taxonomy (NCBI): domain Eukaryota; kingdom Metazoa; phylum Chordata; class Chondrichthyes; order Orectolobiformes; family Hemiscylliidae; genus Chiloscyllium; species Chiloscyllium plagiosum. The sequence goes on from NW_028270145.1 coordinate 57,300,727, forward strand.
ATAACCATCATTGTGAATACAGTCTCAGCTACGTGACACACAGTGTAGTGAGAAGTGCAAAAGAAAATGCATGGTGTGAAGCGCAAATGTAGTGATGTTAGCCAAGGACAGCTGTCCTACGATGATCATGTAGAAAAATTATTTTCTGTTAGATAGTTTATAATGTTATAATACTAGATTCAACATTTTCCAACAATAAAGTAGCAGCCAGTAATTAATTTCAACAATACTGTTTTGATGGTTACATACAATTCCCAACATCACACCATTGAGAGATGACTCACTGTGATATCTAAAGCTTCATTCCCTCCGCCTTCCTTTGCACAATCAGGGCATATACCTAAGGTATACAATAGGGAATTTCTTACTCGCACATGAAAAAAAATTCACCTCAAGATAGTAACATAAAACATCTGGTGGACTGAGTTCCCATCTCTGACTTAAAACAGGGAGGGAACAGAAAAAACTAATAAAGGAACTGTGCCTCACTCTCTCAGAATCAGAGGTGATGCGTGTACTTGCAACAGCAGCCTGAAGCTGTACATATATTAGAAGTTGTGTATAGTTTTACTTCAGAAGCTTAGCTGCAGGTTAACTAATTTCCAAAGTAGTAATAGATTGCACCTTGATTTTTTTTTAACTGAGTACAGGAACAATGAATGTCTTCCTTATGAGAATTACATCCCCTTCATTCATGTTTTTATGTGCATGAACAAGTTAAATGGTTTGAAAAAGTTAAGTATTCTGAACATGAAATTATTACAAATTATGGACAAAATGATGGGAAGGAAAAGACCAGCTAGACCATCAAGCCTGCCCCATATCCACATCATGATTAGACACCCTCTATCTGCAATGAATCTAATAATCTCCCGAGTAAGCCAGAAACCCAATTTCAATTGGGGGAAAAAAAATCTGCAAAATTCCTCTCTGACTCAATAATTGAAACTAGTTCATATTGACCATAGTTTTATCACTTGGCATTTCATTAACTTTTTGTCAGGTTTGCTCTCCATCCCAAATAGATATTGACTTAGTTGTCGCTTAAACTAACAGGCACAGTGGCTCAGCGGTTAGCACATTCGCCCTGTGTCTTCGTGGGTTTCCTCTGGGTGCTCCAGTTTCCTCTCACAATCCAAAGATGCGCAGGTGAATTAGCCATGCTAAATTGTCCATAGTGTTAGGTGCATTAGTCAGGGGTAAATATAGGGTAGGGGAATGGGTCTGGGTGGGTTACTCTTCGGAGGGTCGGTGTGGACTTGTTGGGCTGAAGGGCCTATTTCCATACTGTAGGGAATCGAATCTAATCTGAAGTATGGAGAGTCAGCAACCTAGACCATAGGGCTATCATAACCTTAAAATGAACCCAGCTATGTCCTTGTGTAATTTTGTATGTATGACCACAGGCATTCCCCAGTCTATCAAAATGAAATCATCTCAGAAGAATTACAATCAAATATTTATCTATTTGACGCAGCTCTATCAAATCACCCTGAGTCCAGTCATTTTTTATGTGAATAGATACAGCTTTATAAAGCATTGAGTGTAATTAGGGGTACTGGGAATCATTCTTGTAGACCTATTCAACAATTCAGCATCCAGGGAACAGGAGATTCGACGTTTCGGGCACAGGCGAAGGGCCTGTGCCCGAAACGTCGAATCTCCTGTTCCCTGGATGCTGCCTGACCTGCTGTGCTGTTCCAGCAATAAAGTTTCAACTTTGATCTCCAGCATCTGCAGACCTCACTTTCTCCTTAGTAGGAGTGACCACTGTACAATCCTATGGAGGATGAAGTCTATCTGACAATGTGAAACAATGCGCAGGTATGTCCTGTGCACAAAAAGCAGGGCAAATTCAACCTCGCTTTTAAAAGAAAATTACACCCTACTCTCCATCACTGCAATGTGATCAAACGTATTATGAACAATATTATCACCTGGCACTTGTTCAAAGATGTTTTGTATGGATTCCACCAGCGTCACTCAGTACCTGAACTCATTACAGCATGAACAAAAGAACCAAAGAGGTGAGATGAGAGTGACTGCATTGACATCAAGGCAGTACTTGAATACGACCCTCCATTGTCTGGATGAATGAAGCTTCCATAACACCCAGGAATCTTGAGATGAGGCAGGACAAACTATCCCACTTGACTGACATCCCATCCAGCACTTTGAACATATTGCCCATCACCAGTAATGAACAGAGGCAGCAGTGTGGACAATGTATAAGACTTAGTGCGCTAATTCACTCTTCCAATCACACCTTCCAAATCCTAACATGTATTAGCTACAAAGAATAAGGGCAGCATAAATATGGGAATACCAAAATCCTGTTCAAGCCATACACCATCTTGACTTTGAAATATATTACCATTCCTTCAATGTGACCTGGTCAAGATTCTGGAACTTCCTTCCGAATAGCACTGTAGCTACCCTTACATCTCAAGGACTGCTGCAGTTCAAAAAAGCAGCTCACCACCACCTTCTCCGGACAATATGGACAGACAATAAATGCTAGCCTAGCCAGCAAGACCTACATCCTATCAATAAATTAAAAAAAGAAACTCAGCAGATCTGGCAGTTTCTGTGCAGAGAGATACAGAATTAATGTTTTGAGCTCAATATATTCTTTGGAACTACAAATGGTGGAAATGTGAATTCATGGAATGTTTTCTGAACCGTTTCTTTCAGCAGCACTTTTTTTTTTATAGATATTTTTATTAGAAATTTAACATTTTTACAAGTTTACAAAAATAAACAAAACTCTCAGATATAAACATTGATATACAATTAGCTCAAATATACAATAACCAAAATTTGACAAAAAAAACGAAAAGAAAAAAAAACACAAACAAACAAAACTCAACTATCTACTAATCTAACCTACAACTAACCAGGGTGTATATTTAAGTCTCTTACATGCTCGGGATGTGTTAACATCAGATATGATAAAACCCGTATTCGTGCGGGATTCCTCCCCCGAGGGGCCGCGGACCAGCCAGGTTTGTAGTCTCAATTAAATAAAAGCCCTTGTTAGGATAGCCGAAATATCTGTATTTATGTAATTCAAAAAGGGCTGCCATATTTTATAAAATAATTCGGTCTTTCGGTGCACCATATTTGTAAGGAAGTCAAGGGGAATACATTCCATAATTAGTCTGTGCCAATTTGAAAGTCCAGGGGGGCCCTCCGCCACCCAGTTCATCAAAATATTTTTCCTTGCACAGAAAGAAAGAATAGAACATGTCCAGGGAGGGAAAGTTCGAAAAGCCCAAGAGGAGAGATACGGGGTCCACTTTTATTTCCATTCCTAAAATTTCTGTCAGGGTGCTTGCTACTTTAGTCCAATATCTACGGATCTTATGACAGGTCCATAAGCAATGTACAAGATTGCCCATCTCTATTTTGCATTTAGGACACATTGGAGATGCTCCTGCCTTAAATTTTGCCAATCGAACCGGTGCTATATGGGCCCTATGAAGTATCTTCAACTGGATAGCCTGGGTTCTGTTACAAATAGTAATTCTTCTAGCATTTTCCCAGATATCATTCCACGTTTCTGTGGAGATTTCTAGTCCCAGATCCTGATCCCATGTTTTAAGCAGATTATCCATATCTCCCGATACTTCATCATGTAGCAAATGATAAATATTACTGACGGAAGATACCCCCACTGGTCGTAGGACACTACATTCTCTATCGGATTTATAAAGACTATCTAATAACGTAGTCTTCTTCTGTATAAAATCTCGAATTTGGAAGTATCGAAAGAGGTCTCCATTGGGTAATCCGAATTTCTGACGCAGCTGTCCGAAAGACATCAGGACCCCATCTTTAAATAAATCCCTGAGACATGAGATACCCCTGGATCTCCAGAGTTTAAAAGTGGCATCTGTTAACCCCGGTTGGAATCCCCATGCTCCCACTATCGGTGCATAGGGGGATGTTTTATGTGAATTACCCTCATTTTGCCGCATTATAATCCAAGCCTTGATTGTATTCAGTATTATAGGGTTTTTACAGTGATCTGTAATGATTTTCCTCTTGTCTGAGAATAAAAGGTTAATAAGTGGGTATTTTACTTGAGAAGCCTCGATGTCCAACCAGATTGATTGTGGATCAGACAAGACCCAATCAGCTATATAACTTAATAGGGAACTTAATTGATATTTCCTAAAATCTGGGAAGTCCAATCCACCCCTTGCCTGTGGAAGCTGTAGCTTCTTCAACTTAAATGAGGGGCCGCCTATGGTTCCAGATAAAGGAACTCAGCCAGCCGTATAATTTACCTAAAGCTGTCCTCGGCAGCATCACCGGAAGCATTCTCATAGGATATAGGAGACGGGGCAGGATATTCATTTTGATTAATGCTATTCTACCCAACCAGGAAATTGGCAGGTCTCCCCATCGCTGGAGGTCCTGCCTTATCCTTTCCAATAAATACACAAAATTAGCCTTATACAACTGACCAAATACTGGGGTAATAAAAATGCCTAAATATAAGAAACCCTCCAGGGACCAGCGAAAGGGAAAAAGGGAACCGTCCGCTAAGCGGGGTATCACAGCAAGGCCACCCATTGGCATAGCCTCCGATTTTGAAAAGTTAATTTTATAGCCTGAGAATGCGCTAAATGTATTAATAACTTGGATTAAGTGAGGTATGGACATCAGAGGGTTACTGAGGAATAGAAGAACATCATCTGCATAAAGGGTAATTTTATGTTTACCTGTACCAATCCTTGGGGCCACTATATTAGGATCAGCTCGTATAGCTTCTGCTAGTGGTTCAATTATTAGCGTGAATAACAATGGCGAGAGGGGACATCCCTGACGGCAGCCCCTACCCACACTGAAGCTATCCGAGCCTAATCCATTGGTAACCACAACTGCTTTGGGATCACTATACAATGTTGAGATCCATTTGGTAAACACCTGTCCAACACCAAACCTCTCCAATGTGTAAAACAAATATGACCATTCGACCCTATCAAATGCCTTTTCCGCGTCTAATGAAACCACTACTCCTGGTATCTTTCCCTGATGACAAGCTTGAATCATATTCAGAGCCCTTCTAACATTATTGGATGATCTACGGCCCTTAATAAACCCCGTCTGATCCTCCTTTATAATATGTGGCAGTATCCTTTCTAATCTCAGTGCTAACGTTTTAGAGAGGATTTTAAAATCTACATTTAGCAAGGATATTGGTCTGTATGATGTACAATCTTCTGGGTCCTTTCCTTTTTTAAGGATAAGAGAGATATTTGCCTCTTTCAGCGAAGGCGGGAGACAGCCCTGACTATTTGCATAATTATACATATCCATAAGTGGACCAACCAGTATTTCTGTAAATTCTTTATAGAATTCAGCTTGGAAGCCATCTGGGCCCGGCGTCTTACCATTTTGAAGGTGCCTAATTGCATCAACTATTTCTTGGGGTGTAAGAGGAGCATTTAGGACCGATATTTGTTCCGGAGTTAGGTCTGGAAAAGTCAAATTTTTAAAAAATGACTGCATCCTCTTCGTACTATCTTCACAATCCTGTGATTTATATAACTCAGAATAGAATTTTCTAAAGGTCGCATTAATCTTTTTATGATCATGAGTCAAAATACCCGTACTTTCCTTGATAGACATAATAGTCAGAGGGGCCTTTTTTTTCTTTGCAAGAAATGCTAAGTATCTACCCGGTTTGTCGCCATATTCATATAACCTTTGCTTTGCAAATAATATTTCCCTCTTAGCCGTTTGAGTAAGTGTAGTATTTAGAGCTGTCCTAAGAGCTGTAATCCTTTGCAATTTAATAATAGAGGGTCTATCAGTGTATGCTGTTTCAGCCGCTTTTAAGCGGGCTTCAAGCAGACGCTGTTGTTCTCCCTTTAATTTCTTCTGGGTCGCTGAGTAGGAGATGATCAAGCCTCGCGTGTAAGCTTTGATGGTCTCCCACATCATTGACGGGTTGCTAGCTGTACCTGAATTAATTTCTAAAAAAGTTTTAAATTCTTGAGAGAAGTACTTTACAAATTTACTATCTTTCATTAAGAAGGGGTCCATACGCCAATGCCGAGGGGATGTCCCACTGTTCCTCGCCTTAGTTTCCATATATACAGCAGTGTGGTCAGAAATTGCTATATTACCTATTTTACAGGATGATATGGAATTTAAAAAAATTGAGGGGGCAAAAAACATATCAATTCTGGTGTGACATTTATGTGGATTAGAGTAGAAAGAAAAATCTCTACCCTGTGGATGAAGACATCTCCATACATCTACTAATCCTAATTCTTTGTTCAGATCCATCAATTGTCTAGATCTGGGAGATACTCCTGCAGTACTCTTGGGAATCCTATCTATTTCCGGATCCATAATACAATTAAAGTCTCCCCCTATAATTATATGACGGGCATCAAAAGCCATCAATTTTGAAAAGGCTTCCGTTATAAATTTAAAGGGGTGTGCCGGGGGGCAGTACAAATTTAAAATCCCATATTCCTCTCCATTTATGAGAGCTTTAATCAAGATATATCGTCCAGATTCGTCTTTTATCTGCTTTAGGATTTTGAAAGGGAAATTCTTCCGAACAAGAATAACAACTCCCCTGCTTTTTGAGCTAAAAGAAGAAAAAAAAGCCTGATCAAATCCGCCCTGTCGTAATTTCAAGTGTTCTTTATCTGACAGGTGTGTCTCCTGTAGGAGAGCTATATCAACTCTTTCCTTCTTAAGATTTGATAATATTTTCTTCCTTTTAAGTGGCGAATTACTCCCCTTGACATTCCAGGTGCACCACTTAACCGATTGATCAACCATAATCCTCTGGGCCAATCAGAGACCCCTCGGGAGGGGGGACCCTATCCAGAACATCCCGAGCATGGAACATGTAAAATTTACAAAAATAAACCCTCTTTAATACACCCACAACAATACAGTAAAAAACTATTTCTAAATAAAAAAGATATAAAACGTATCTAAGTGGAGACTTTCCCCCTTGTTCCCAGGGGGCATCACTTCCTCTCCAAAAATCCCTCATATCCTCTCCCAACCAATGCCCCACCCTTGACCCAGGCACTCCTCAATAAAATGAGGAAAATTCAAATATAATACAAAGCTAGAGTTAACAGTGAGCACCTCACCCCCACCCCTACCAACACCTGGGTATATTTGGTAATGTTAATACCATATATAAACATATAACTATAAAATTACCAGTTCAACAAATAATAATTAAATATGATAATACAAAATAACGAAGGGAAAAACAACCCCGCTCCTAAAGACAGAGGTAAAATCGAATAAGGTAACCACCTCCCCCCACCAACATTAACCAAATCCCCCAGCTTATATATACATATATATACATACACATACATATATATATATACATACATACACACACACACACACATATACATACACCCCTCATATATACATAAAATAATAACAGAAAACAACTCCAAGGGGGGGGGGGGGGGGGAGAAAATCAAATCCCTCTCCCCACCCCCCATAATAATATTAAGCAATAAGGTAAGAAAAAAAAAGGGAGGGGATATAAACCAAAACGGGGGGGGAAGGCAGACCAACATCCATTATGTCCTACAGTTTATCTAAGAGAGTCCAAGAATTCCTTAGCCTTTTCTGGTGATCCAAAGTTATATACAGATCCTTCATGGTTAAAGCGTAACATCGCTGGGTAGCGTAAGGAGTACTGTACATTTAAGTCCCTTAAACGCTTCTTCGCCTCGTCGAATACCTTCCTCTTTCGAACCAGAGCCGGGGAAAAGTCCTGAAATAGCATGATCTTGGATCCTTTGTAGATCATAGCTTGGGGGTCTTTTCCGAGATTTCTAGAGGCTTCTAGGAGTATCTGCCTCTCCCTGTAGCTCTGCAGCCGGAACAGGACCGGGCGTGGGCGCTGGTTCGAGCCGGGCCCGCGTATTGCTACCCGGTAGGCCCATTCCACCCTTACCTGGCCTGATCCAGCTTGCAGATTTAAAAGTTGTGGCAGCCACTGCTCCAGGAATGCTGTAAGCTGGCCTTCCTCTTCCTGTTCGGGAAGGCCCAGCAAACGAATATTTTTTCGACGACCTCGATTATCGAGGTCGTCAATATGATTTTCCAAGGTCCGGACTCGCTGCTCGAGAGTCCGGACCTGATCCACGGCCGATTGAGCGGTTGTCTCCGAGGTCGCGGCCTTTAGCTCCGCCCCTCCGACTCGGCGTTGAATTTCTTCAATTTCACGGTCGTGCTTCTGCAGCGCGGCCGAGAGCGACTCCCAACGATTCCTGGATTCGACGATAAAGGCATCGATCTTCGAGTCAAGCTTGGAAAGCATTTCTGCAAGGCTTGCTACTGTAGGTAAGTCCCCCGGGGCGGCTGTGGACGCCTCTGCTGCAGCTGGAGAGTGTGGGGGAGGGGTTCCTGCTTGCTGAGAGCTGCGGGCTCCCTTCCCTTTAGTCATTTTAACTTAGGATAAAGTTGCTTAAATGTAATATTACACAACTAATTGAGTTACTAAACTATTATAAATGATTTATAAATGATTTGGTGAGCTTGGTAGGGGATAGGTGACCCACTGTGCCCAAGTCTTGGGAGGAGCACTATAGACTCAGTCTTACTGGGTCGCCGCCATCTTGGATCCCCTCAGCAGCACTTTTAAGAGCCAACGAACAGGCTATACTAGGTCTGGCAATGTGCAATGAGACAAGATAAATTTATGACATAATAGTGAAGGCACCCCTAGGTAGTAATTATTATGAAATGATCGAATTGCACATTCAGTTTGACAGCAAGAAGAATCGATCTAAGATTATTTAAAAAAAATGATTTAAGAGCAATCTGGTGAAGTTTGGTGAAGTGAACTGGGAAATTAGGTTAAGGGATAGCTCAGTAAAGCTGCAGGGACAGACACCAAAAGAGATACAGTCGACCCCCAGCCCGCAGGGAATGTGTTCCAAGACCTACAGCGGAAGCCTGAAACTGCAGACAGGAGCGAATCCATTCACGTAAATGGGCAATTTACCTTCCTGGCAGCCCTTTGTTCCCCAAATGTTCACTGTTATATGTTCGGGCCATGGTAAACCGCGAGTACTGGAACCGTGGAAACCAACTCCACGGATACAGCCGTCACCCTGTATTTCTGAATACCCAGTACAATACATTCCATCGAGTAAGAAGGATTCTAACAAAAGGAGACATCATCTGTGGCTAACTGAGGAGTTAAAGTTAGTACAAACTGAGGGAGAAAACATATTTCCATAAAGCTGAGTGGGATGTCCGAAGATAGGCCAGGATATATAGAACAACACAGAATAATTAGAATACTTATAAGGACAAAGAAATCAGAGGACAAGAGAAAGCTATAAGGAAATATAAAAAGAAAGTAAGAGTTTGCAACAGAAAAAAGAATAAATCAAATGAGTGCTGGTTTTCTAATGCGTGTCTGGGAAATTAATAATGGAAAGTAAACACTTGACAGATGAATTGAACACATTTTTGCATCTCTACTGAGTCCTTGCCTGAAGAAGGGCTTATGCCCTAAACGTTGATTCTCCTGTTCCCTGGATGCTGCCTGACCTGCTGCGCTTCTCCAGCAACACATTTTCAGCTCTGATCTCCAGCATCTGCAGACCTCACTTTCTCCTCTATAAAGATAGGGTGCTTTGCTAAAGTTCTAAAGAGCAATGTTGATACCACATCTGGAAAACAATTTGCAACCACGCTCTCCTTATGTTAAAAATGATATAAATTAATTTGAAACAGTTCAGAAGGCGGCTCACTTGACTGGCTCCATTCTGAAGGAGGGTCACTGGACCCGAAACGTTAGCTCTTTCTCTCCACAGATGCTGCCGGATGTGCTGAATTTTTCCAGTAATTTCGGTTTTTAATTGATACCTAGGATAGAGGTGCTCATACAGTGGTGAGACATTGAACAGGGCCTGTATCCATTGAAGTTTAGAGCTTACTGAAACTTGCAATAGCCTGAAGAGAAAAAAAAACAAGAACTTTAGATGATGAAAATCCAAACATAAACAGAAATTGCTCGAGAAACTCAGCAGGAGTAGCAGCATCAGTAGAGAGAAAGCAGTTGCTCACAACATGGCCCCCTGTATATTAAAGTGATGAAACACAAACTGAATAATGTATGTTTGCATAATGTAAAACTTATCCCGAGCTTTTAGTTGCCTACCACTTCAATACACTACCGTGCACTCTGGCAACATTTTTGTCACGGGCTTGCTGCAGCGTCCAACAAGGCTCAGGGCAAGCTGGAAGATCATCATCTTTTGTTCAGCTTGGGAACCCTGCATCTTTCAAGACTCAATATAGAGTTCAATAATTCTAGGGCCTTCTTCTCACACCTCCTTCCATGTACATTTGAAGCTGTAACACTATATGGGCTGTTTTCAGCACAGATAACCCATTTTCATCAACTTATAGTCCCCACTGTAAACTTTGCTCCTTTTCTGGCTTACTATGACCCATCTGTTTTTCTGCATGTTGCCCTCTCCCCCGCTTTGGGCTCCATCTCCACCTACCCAGTAACTCCTCCCCTCCCACACCGTCATTAGCATAATTACCACCTTTTTCTAGCTAGCAATTCTGAAGATGCATCAAGGGACTCAAAATATTAACTCTGCTTTCTCTCCACAGATGCTGCCAGGCCTGCTGAATTTCTTCTGCAATTTCTGTTTTTGTTTAAGTTCCTGAAGGGACTTGACAGGTTGGACGCTGAATGAATATTTCCTATCGGGGGGAGATTAGGACTAGGGACAGAGTTTGAAAATATGGGGTCGCCAACAGAAATGAAGCGATTTATTTTTCTCTCAGTGGGTCATAAGACTTTGGAACACAATTACCCAGACAGCAGGGGAGGCAAGGTAAGTGAATAGGCAAGGTAAGTACATCAATATTAACTAACAGAGAAGTCAAAGTTTATTTCTTGTTGGTTGGGATATGGAGTTTAGTCCCCAAACAGAAGTTATTTAGTGGAATAAAAAGTTCAAGGGGCCAAATAGCCTACTTCTACTTGGTTCATAGTCCATGTTATGAGGTGACCAAAACAGAACACAGGCGTAGTTAAAAAGAATCAGAATTTCCTGGTTAATGCTTTACATCCTAAATTTGAGAATAGTGGTACTTTTCTCTTGGCTTCTACAGTAACTAGAGATCAGCAGTGCAGGGAGAAAGTGCTGCCAATCTTTAATTTAATGGGTAACATTACCTGTGCACTTCAAACATCAACTTTGTTTTGAATACACTGTGAAAGTTCACATTTAAAATTTGAGGACTTATGAAAGTTTGAGAAAAAAATGGATCTATTTCAAGTTTGTGGAGATACCTTGATTTTATTTTCAAAAGAAGATCAATGAAAAAACAACTTGTAATTCTTTTCTCAGAATACGTGGCCTCAGCTATTTGCTTAGATGTACTTCTTACAAATAACATGCCAAGGTTTTACAGCTGTCATATATGAGAAGTGTTTTTCTTGACGATAACTTGGTTGCCAGTTGAGGAAAAGGCTATTCTGCTCATCTCTCTCCTATTTCTGAAACACTCTACTTGTGCATTCCAATGTGAAACCAGATTGCTCAGATGAAGCAAATCCAGAAATCTCAAGACTACTTCCTGAGCAAGCAGCATATGCCAAGACCCCAGAAGAAAGTGCACATATCTAGGGACCCATCTACATGTGCCGGAACTGTAGCCTATGAACATTCCAAACCGTATCATTTCTCTTCCTTTGAGAACTAAGTATTATTGGCCAAAAGTGTTTTTTACTCTGAATCTTTTCAGAGATATATCAGCTTTTTCCCATAGTGTGGGTATGGTTTGGGTTATTTAGAGGGGGCAAACATTCATTTTTGCATATTACAAACTGCTAATCTGTTTTGCATTTTCATTGAATAAGTTTTGTTTATAATACATCGATAATTTTGTGTTCATTAAAGAAAGCTGGTTAATGGATCTTTTATTTCAAGTCTAATATACAGAAAACATATGATTGGCCATATTTGGAACCGGGTAAAACAATCAATTTATATTGGGATGCATGGATTGGTTGGACTAGTAAAAATAACAAAGAACATTACAGAGCAGGAACAAGCCCTTCAGCCCTCCAAGCCTGTGCTGATCCATACCGTCTCTCTAAATCTAAAAAAACATGCACTCTTCCCATTGTGCTAAATGGGGAGCCAGAGGCAGGCTGTTCTGCAAGCAAGAGCTCACAATGCACCCATTCTCATAAACAACGCAAGAAATATTATATGGAGACACTTACAAAGAATGGCTTAGACAGTGATGACAAAGAAACTCTGAGGTAATGCATAAAGCGTAGATCACAAAGGAGCAAGATGGAAAAGGAAGAAAGAAACTACTTCAGAAGAAAACATTTTCTGCTTTATTCACATTCTATGATGTGAAGGCTAGAGCAGCTCCACTGCTACTATCTATTACTTTACATGAAACATGAAAAAAGGCAAAGCAATAGACTTAACATAATATGCAAAAAACATTAAAAGCTTTCATATAGCCACTTAAACTCAAAATCTTTCATCATATAATAGTTCCATCTTGGAATTTCTTGACAGACAGCAAGAATACCAGAAAGGAACAGTAAATATATTCCCAAAAAGCAAATTGATCAGTATCACGAGGCATAATTCAAAAGCCAGATTCTTCTGTCAATATCATTTCACTGATATTCTTAACTGTCACAATATACTTCATTTTTGAGAACATCAAAATATCTGCATAGTAATATAAAACTTGTATTAAAAAAAACAGACATCATAAGAAATAGAGATTTGCTATTATGACTCAATTATTTGTGATATTTTTCAAACACCCATAATTTGACTTTACAAAACTGCTAAGCTGTTAAAAAAAAACACATCACAATTTGTTTCATTTATTGTTGTTACTCTTTTCTCTTCCTCCCGCCACCACAATCTATTATTTATGTTCGACTACAAAATTCAACATATGTATATCATTGGTTTTTTTTAGTAAACCATGGTCAACATGCACATTATCATGTTAAGTCCTTTAAATGAGTACCATCAAAATCTCAGTATCTTTTTAAAATGGTTCTTTTACAACAACATATCTTAAGTTGAAATATGAAAACCAAAACATCATATTTATTGAATTTTTGGCTGTTTAAATGAAAGCGACAGGAGGAAACAATCAGTAAACAGTCGTGCATTAAATGCAGAAACTGAAAGTAAATTGTAAAACTGTAATTTGGTTGCAGACATATATTTATAGATCTGAAGGAGCTTGTGGCAGATAAAGACTGTTCAACTATGGCAGAAAATTTTCAGGGTGTGATAACAATTTGATGCTGGCCAGCCAGCAACACCCATGTTCCATGAATAAATAAAATAAAAGCTTCTTTAAATTTTTCTTCTGCTTGTTCAAAGCTACCAGCATGAATAAAAGCTCTAAAAACACTAGATAATAGCAATCTTTTAATAAAAAAGAGGCATGTCTGTTTCTGGGATCCAACCGTGGTACAGAAAAATCACAGATGAATTTGAAATTCAATTATGCCTTTAGATTGATACCATGCTCAAAAGCACGAAAAATGAATTCAGTGTAAATTTAATGTCAAGAATGACATTTAGATTAGATTGATTACTAACATTTTCAATTTTAAAAGCCATTTCTTAGCAGCTTTAATTGACCTTTGTGATCTCATTGATTTTGTCATATTGATAAAGTATTATTTATTATACTTCTGTATTTGATTTCTAGTTATGGAAAAAAGATAAATACAGGACTTTGACTATGGATGGCCATATTGTAAAAGCCGTAGATTTCCTCAAGATTCTACAGTAGTGCAGATGAATAGTACTCAGATTTATACTGCTAAAATGGTTTTGGTCATTTATCGTTTCATTTTAAATCTACTAAAATACTGTCCAATACCAAGGCTTTGTTCTCATTCTGGCTTTTGTCCAAATCACATAATCATTATTTCAACTGCTGTCACATGTCATCCTGTACAGCATACACAAAAAAAACAGTACCTTTGTACATTTGCTGGATCATTTGCTGGATCTTTTTTTTTTAAAAGGTATCTTCAGGAGTTCAGTTTCAGCTTGCAAATAAGTGTACCAATGCATAATAGCTTACAAATTATTTTTTAAAACTATTTATTCAAAACATTTTTCTTAAGTCTTCTCTGCTTTTTGAAGCAATAATTGATGTGAAATGAAATTCTATGTTTCAGCCTAATTTTGAATGAAATAAACTCAGATGATCAATGAGCTGAAGATCTTTGTCGTGGCCCTTCATCTTTACCTACCTCTTTGGGTGAATAGAAGAAAGCACAAATACAAGAAGAATGATATCAATACTTCCATCAGGAAACGGGTAAGTGGCGCCTGCTTCATTGCACAGATCGTGAACAAAGGCATAACATCGGGTTGGATTGTATGAGGGGTGAGACTACAAAGCAATGAGACAAACAAAGGCTAAAACAGCTAATTATTCAGATATAAATATTTGTAATTTATCAAACTGGTATTTCATACGATAGTGCGATTAGAATCCAGAGAAACATACATAAGGCACAATTTTTTTTGTATTGTCTGTTCCAAACATACAAAATTAACTTAATCTGTTTTACATTTGCCAGTTTTCTTTTACTAAAAATACAAATAATGATTTACTTAACTTAAAAAAATCTGTAACCATGATCATAACGTTCCAGTGTAGAATTACAGTATATTTGACTAACTACAATTGTTATTGAAAGTGAAAGCAAGGTGATTTATAAAATTATACAAAAAAACCGAAAATCAGATTTGTACCTTCACCAGCTCTACTGCACACTCTGAGAAGTCACAGCAATAAAGGAATGGTCTGGGATTGCTGCAGTGAACAGAGAGAAAAATATTAAATCTTTTCATTTCCTTCACTATCATTCCACAGTTTTCATCTGTATGCTAAACAATTATGCAACATGTAATCATTAAACCAACGAAAATTAGAGGAAAATTTTTCAAGGCATTTTTCAAGGTACAAAATTCCAAATCGCTATGAAGTTATTATGATGAAAGTTTAAATCTACAATTCCCTAAAGATTGCAAGTTGGCATCATGGAAGAAATGTCAGTCTGGCTCCTTTACAGTACCTTGGCTTGCAGCAACTAAGGTAAAGATCTGAGAAATAGGATATCCACCTATCCTCTGATTAGGATAATGATAGTTATTCCAAAGAAAATAGCAGGAAGGGATGAAGGGCTTAAAAATAATTTATGGATCAGTTGATCAGGGACAAGAACTATAATCTGATGGAGAAGCAGCAGTATCTCTGCGATAGGCAAAGTACTAACTTATTTACCCAGAGAGCTCTACTAACCTTTTATTTAAATTCTCTGGTGTTGTGTTCGCAATGTATGTGCGCTAACTGACTCCACTAACTCATATTCGAAGGTGTGATTTCACCACAAAATAGAGTTCCAAAATTTAACTATCTTATTAAAATTAGCTTTTCCCAACTATGGCTTCTTGCTGCACAAGGAACATACTTCAAAATAACTGAAATGCAAAAAATGGTGATATCACTCTTGTTGTACTATTAAATATTTAATAAAATACACCTCCTGGGTTCTTAAAGGTTATACGCCTCGTGTGATTCGAGACAAACCTTTTTATCCCTCAGCCATAAATGTTTACCATGAAAACGTGCATATAATAAACACATAATACTCTTACAGCCTTTACAAAAACTCAGTGCCGTAAACAAAAATGTCAGAAGTTTTATACTGAGGCCACATGTCATATAGCAAAGGAAATGAAATAAGTGCAATACAATTGTTAAGGCAAACACAATCCAGGACAGTTTTCCAAGCAGGTACTAAAAAAAACCTGAAACAGATGAAGAGGGAGATGGCATGGGGCAGGGTGACATGAGGCACATGGACACACAAGATGGCCACTGAGCCAACAGTTGACCAACTTGACACATAAGATGGCATGGATTAGAGTGGTGCTGGAAAAGCACAGGTCAGGCAGCATTCGAGGAGCAGGAAAATCGATGTTTCGGGTAAACGCCCTTCATCAGATGGCCGTCGGATCACAACACTGAGAGAAACAGCAGAGCAGATACAGACACTGCCCGAGGTCACCAGAATGCGAGCACAATGCACTTGATTAGTTTAAGGCAGGTGGGGGAGTACCCGAGTAACGAATACTGCTTGCTGAAATGTCTGGGTCCAGCCAGCACCTCTTACAGAAATGCTAACAACTTGATACAGACTCAGTACGAAATGTTAACGGCCAGGGCTGCAGTAATTGCCCTTCTCAGAAAGGGTGATTAGCGCCCATTACTAGCACCCATTCCATGCAGATATTGAAACTGACATTGTTTACACTGGAACTGACAATGACTGCACGGAAATTTACAAAAGCTGTGCTGGGACTGAAAGACTGTATCAAAACTATCAGTGATTCTGTAACGATTACTACAAACAAACCATGTTACAAAGACAATAATCTCATTACTGACGTATTGTATCACAATATGTATAAAAATTTCTCAACATGTGCTCCGGGTCAAGAGAAGACTCGCAGCTGACTTCTGTGCTGTTGGTGTATTTCTCTCTCTGGAGCTCCGGTGTTTTCTTATGCAATAAACTCTGTCAATGAATCCAGACTCTGACTCCAAGACTGGTGATTTTCCCCACACCACAGGTATGAAGGTTATAATTTCAAAGTTGAAAGTAAGTTCACACATAGTGCATTAAAAACAACAGAAACAATGCGGGGATTCCTGTAAGTCTGAGAGTGATGTCGTCTAAGGGGAGTCTAAATTGGATAACCAGTGCAGTGAGGCCCATATTAGCATCAGTTGCAAATTATGCCACCTTTTACACTTTTTTGCAAGTAGTGTCCCAAACTTCTTGCTTGACAGAAGCAAGATGCCAATTAACGGAGATTAGTGCTTGTTCAATACCATGTTAACAGCACAGCTCACCTCATTAATATTCAGCCTCCTGTCTTACCAAATGCACCGAACAAGCTAAACATCATGAAAACCCAACAAGGAAACCAGAGCCAGCATCTGGAGATTCAACTCACTGATTGATCTGAATGACTGAAAGGAAAGACTGGTAGGTGTAGAGAATGCTGGATGACTAAAGAAATTGAAGATTTGGTTAAGAAAAAGAAGGAAGCATATGTCAGGTATAGACAAGATAGATCGAGTGAATCCTTAGAAGAGTATAAAGGCAGTAGGAGTATACATAAGAGTGAATCAGAAGGGCAAAAAGGGGACATGAGATAGCTTTGGCAAATAAAGTTAAGAAGAATCCAAAGGGTTTTTACAAACACATTAAGGACAAAAGGGTAACTAGGGAGAGAATAAGGCCCCTCAAAGATGGGGCAGATACTAAATTTTGCATCAGGATTTACTATTTACCATTTTGCATCAGGATTTACTGTGGAAAAGGACATGGAAGATACTGAATGTAGGGAAATAGATGGTGACATCTTGAAAAATGTCCATATTACAGAGGAGGAAGTGCTGGATGTCTTGAAATGCATAAAAGATTATAAATCCCCAGGACCTGATCAGATTTCCCTGGAACTTTGTGGGAAGCTAGGGAAGTGATTGCTGGGCCTCTTACTGAAATATTTCTATCATCGATATTCACAGGTGAGGTGCCAGAATACTATAGGTTGACTAACGTGGTGCCACTATTTAAGAAAGGTGGTAAGGACAAGCCAGGGAACTATGGACCAGTGAGCCCGACGTCAGTGGTGGGCAAGTTGTTGGAGGGAATCCTGAGGGACAGGATGGACATGTACTTGGAAAGGCAAAGACTGATTAGGGATAGTCAACATGGCTTTGTGCATGGGAAATCAAGTCTTTCACACTTGATTTTCTTTTGAAGAAGGAACTAAGAGGACTGTCGAGTGCAGAGCGGTGGATGTGATCTATATGGACTTCAGTAAGACGTTTGACAAGGGTCCCCATAGGAGACTGGTTAGCAAGGTTAGATCTCATGGAATACAGGGAGAACTAGCCATTTGGATACAGAACTGGCTCAAATGTAGAAGACAACAGGATCTGGACCAGATGGGCCAATGGGCTGAGAAGTGGCAGATGGAGTTTAATTCAGATAAATGTGAGGTGCTGCATTTTTGGAAAGCAAATCTTAGCAGGACTTATACACTTAATGGTAAGGTCCGAGGGAGTTGTTTTTCAGACTGGAGACCTGTGACTAGTAGAGTTCCACAAGGATTGGTGCTGGGTCCACGACTTTTCATCATTTATATAAATGATTTGGATGCGAGCATAAGAGGTATAGTTAGTAGATGACACCACAATTGGAGGTGTAGTGGACAGCGAAGAGGGTTACCTCAGATGACAACAGGATCTGGACCAGATGGGCCAATGGGCTGAGAAGTGACAGATGGAGTTTAATTCAGATAAATGTGAGGTGCTGCATTTTTGGAAAGCAAATCTTAGCAGGACTTATACACTTAATGGTAAGGTCCTAGGGAGTGTTGCTGAAAAAAAGAGACCTGGGAGCACAGGTTCATAGCTCCCTGAAAGTGAAGTTGCAGGTACTTAGGATAGCGAAGAAGGCATTTGGTATGCTTGCGTTTATTGTTCAGAGTATTGAGTACAGGAGTTGGGAGGTTATGTTGCAGCTGTACAGGACATTGGTTAGGCCACTGTTGAAATATTGTGTGCATTGCTGGTCTCCTTCCTATTGCAAAAATGTTGTGAAACTTGAAAGGGTTCAGAAAAGATTTACGAGGATTTTGCCAGAGTTGAAGGAGTTGAGCTATTGGGAGAGGCTGAACAGGCTCGGGCTGTTTTCCCTGGAGGCTGAGGGGTGACCTTATAGAGGTTTACAATATCATGAGGGGTGTGGATACATAAAAAGACAAAATCTTTTCGCTGGGGTTGGGGGAAGTCCAGAACTAGAGGGCAAAGGTTTAGGGTGAGAGGGGCAAGATATAAAAGAGACGTAAGGGGCAACTTTTTCACACAGAGGGTGGTACGTGTATGGAATGAGCTGCCAGAGGAAGTGGTGGAGGCTAGTACAATTGCAACATTTAAAAGGCATTTGGATGGGTATATGAATAGGACGGGTTTGGAGGGATATGGGCCGGGTGCTGGCATGTGGGACTAGATTGGGTTGGGATATCTGGTTGGCATGGACGGGTTGGACCAAAGGGTCTGTTTCCTTCCAGTACATCTCTATGACTTCCACTCTGGAAACCATGCACCAACATTTCAGCATGTGCTGCAAGGCCAAATGCACTCAATGTCCACAGATACTGACTTCCACTATGCATCAGCGTTTAACAGCTCTCCGATCCACAGGATACTTCTGCAGTTCAATGCTGCACCTCAGGCTTCAAATGAAATGATCATTGGAATGCTAACAAGGACACTGCGTGCAGAGGGACACATACCTGGTCCATGGCTTGGATACACCTCTGGATTCTTTGTTTTCATAGTGCTCACTCATTCTGAGACCACCCAGATGCTCACAGCATCCCTGTCATGCATTGCCTTGCGTTTTTGCATTTTCTCCCCCTCAGCCATAGATTACTGTTCATATTACTGCTTGAGCATGTCATTTAGTACAGACACAAAGCTAGGAGGTTTGTTAGAGTTGTCAGCAGGCTGTCAAGTCAAGGAAAATAAGTGGTAATGTAACAGAGATAGAGTTAATGTGACATACTGGAGAGAATGCACTGTAGCAGAATAGAGGAAGGCACTGGCTTTCTTCTTACAGTGTCAGGCATTCCCCAGATGATTGAATCTGCTTTAACCTGGGTGCAAATCCCAGAACAGGCAGACAATGGTCCAGTCTTGTAGCCTCCACTGTTGGTTCTTGGGGAGGAGTGCTGACATGACCCATCCAGAAGGATCTCCCTTTCTGCAATGTGGGGTGCCGATTTCCTCATCTACTATGTCTGAGGCAAATCTCAGCGACTGTGCAGGACAGCTCCGGCCTAACAGTGTTTGTTCAGGTACACAATAGCTTTTTAACAATGGCATGAATGCAAGGGATGCAAGTCAATTCTGGGATATTACTGAGTGCAAGTTGCTGCAGGAACAGTACATGGTAAAATATGGTAGAAGTTGGGCATGAAAGATGCCAGAGAGGTATGGGAGGTAATGAATGAGGCAAGTTTACTAAGATATGGCAATAGAACTTGCAAGGTCTCTCCGGGTCAAATTCTCCAAAGATTCAGCCAGTGGATTCAACAGACAATACACTGACACTTTTCTCTAATATCCAATTCTATCTCCATGTCCTAGATTACTCCAAGGCATCTATCTCAGCATTGCTGCTATAGTCTCTCATAATTATTGGAAACTTGGATTATACAAATGGACAGAGCCATGCACAACTTTAAGTTCTTTTGCATTTCTATATTGTGTGCCTTAAGAAAGTTTAATTTTTGAGTTCCAAGAGTGGTCACACATTGGGAATTTTTTGCATGACTTAAATGAGGCATTTAAAAACACCTTTGAGATGAATAGTTCTGGGTTTTTTGTATTCACTTGTGGGATGCAAGTGTCATTGACTGGCCTGCATTTATTGCCTGTATAGCTGCGCATGAAAAAAATGGAGGTTTAGAATAAAAAGTAGTAAAAAAGTGAAAAAAAAAATTGGGCTGTTGCACAGCAACAAGGCATCCTATGAATCAGGTAGATAGAAGCAAGTTTTCTGCTAGAAAGACTGATCATCTAAAAGATTAGTGAGTGGGTAGATTTTTTTTTCAGAAACACAAACAGATCATTCAAAGAGAAAAAAGGCACGGAGGAGGAACAGTATAGTTTAGCAGTCTCCCAAAAGAGTCAGGGCAGAAGAAAAGAAACCATGAATGAAGTAAGGCACAGAAAAGCTGTAGCAAAGAAGGCGGCATTCTCCACAGCTGTTCAACGCAATTTAATGCGCATGTTAAGAAGCAATTGAGCTGTGTTAGCTTTTTGTTAAGGTTCTCTTCTAGAGACATCGACTAAACATCGGAACAGGACTAGGCCATTCAGCTCCTTGAGCCAGTTCTGCCATTCAATGAGATCATGCTTGATCTGTGACCTAACTTCATATGCCTGCCTTTGGTCCATATCCCTTAGTATCTTTGCTTAATAAAATACTTTTAATATCAGGCTTAAAATTAACAACTGATTTAGCATCAACTACTGATTACAAAAGAGTTTCAAACCTTCATCACCTAGTATGTGTAGAAGTGCTTCCTAACTTCCCTCGTGAAAGGTCTGGTCCTAATTTTTAGACTATCCCTAGTTTTCAAATCTCCAACCAGCGAAAATAGTTTACCTTTATCTACCCTGTCTTTTTCTGCTATTATCCTGAAGTCTTCGATCAGATCGCCCTCTAAGTTCTGTTTAGGCCTAATTTGCATAATTGCTCCTCATAGCTGAACTAATGTCCAGATATTATTTCTATGAACCTACATTGTACTCCCTCCCCAAAGGCCAATATATCCTTCCTCAGGAATGATACCCCAAATCTATTCTCAGCACTCCAACTGGAATTAAACCAGGGTTTTGTACAACTGCATCAAAACCTCTGCATTCTAAACTTCAGCCCTCTAGATATAAAGGCCAGCATTCCATTAGCTTTCTCGATTATTTGATTAGAATAGATTAGATTAGATTAAATTACTTACAGTTTGGAAACAGGCCCTTCGGCCCAACAAGTCCACACCGACCCACCGAAGCGCAACCCAGCCAGACCCATTCCCCTACATTTACCCCTTCGCCTAACACTACAGGCAATTTAGCATGGCTAATTCACCTGACCTGCACATTTTTGGACTGTGAGAGAAAACCGGAGAAAACCCACGAGACACGGGGAGAATGTGCAAACTCCACACACAGTCGCCTGAGGCAGGAATTGAACCCAGGTCTTTGGTGCTGTGAGGCAGCAGTGCTAACCACTGTGCCACCGTGCTGCCCATGCTGCATCTTTTGGTGACATTTTAAAGATCTATTTATCTGGACTCCCAAGTTTCTTGAAGATATCCTTGAGTTAATGGAGAAGTTTGTAGGAAGAAACCAGTATAGCTATGCTAACTTAACAAGGTGACCCTACACTCAGGACTGAGCATCTGTAAAGTATTTGTTGAGAGTTGAAGAGTGGAATCCTTATTTCTGATATTTCCAATATGATCTTTTCAATGTTTGAATGTAATGGAATTTTTTAACTGAGTGTGTAATAAAGTTGAGTCTTTGTTAAAAAGTACAATAGCAGCCTCTTATGAATGTGTTTAGCGACTGGCCAACATGGATAACAAATTGCAAAAATATCAAAACTAATTTGGGGATCTGATATATCCATTATTACCATCAGCTGGGAACGCAACTATATGTATAGAGTATGCGCTTCCGCACTTGGGGATCTCCTACACAACACCACAACTCCATTTCCCAAAGGGAGGAAGCTGAAGCTAAGAAAGCAATTTTTTTTTCTGCTTCAGATACAACAACTGAAAAATGTTAATGGGTATAACATCCTCTACTAGGTTATGGTGCTATAAATATGGCCAAAAAATACCAAATAAATACGTAAACATTGAAAACACACAAATACATTTTGTATCCAAACATTTTATCCCTAGAAATCCATCTTGCAAAATATCTTGACTTGTGGAAGCAGTATTTATGATACATCTGAATAAAATTTGGATTAGCAAATTTTATGGCCAGAGTTATGCCTATAGTAGTAAAGGAATCCTCTCCTATCATAGAGTGAAACAACTGACTTGGTAGTTAGCAAGTCACTTCCATTAGACACATTTTATGCATGCAACACCAAATGGTATAGGCTTGTTACAAGTGTAATAAAAATTCATTCTAAGGAAGACTGACACTTCTGTCAGTACTGTATACATAGATGGATATACGTGCCATGAATACTGGATATCAAGTAAATCGGTTGGCAACTTATATCAGGTCTGCAACGATATTACATTATAATGAGAAATATAACAAAATAAGAGATATGTCAGTAACATTTTTGATGATATTTATTTATTTAGTGATGAAACTTTTCTTTTCTGCACGTTCCATAATTTAGGAGTAAATAGGAATTCCAACTAATTTATAGACGTTTTCCTTTTTTTCATATAGAATTTAAAAAATATAAGTTTCACATTTTATCTTACTTCAAAGAGACACTGAACGTGAAGGAATACAGACACCAGAGACTGGCAGCAGAAACTAAATACTGGAGGTTTACTTTATTATTGTGATCTACCGCGATGTCTGAGTAGTCAGTTGAGGGTGAGAGTGAGGAGGCTTTCTGTCGGTAAGTTTCACTGAAGGCAAACTTGCATTATTATTTAAGTGATTTATGCTGTAAACAATTTATAACGGTGATGTATACACTTCTATTACTTAAGGGCCTCTTGCTGAGATATTTGTATCATCGATAGTCACAGGTGAGGTGCCGGAAGACTGGAGGTTGGCTAACATGCTAAAGGAGGATGGAACTATAGACCAGTGAGCCTGACGTCGGTGGTGGGCAGGTTGCTGGAGGGAATCCTGAGGGACAGGATGTACATGTATTTGGAAAGGCAAGGACTGATTAGGGATAGCCAACATGGCTTTGTGCGTGGGAAATCATGTCTCTCAAACTTGATTGAGTTTTTTGAGAAAGTAACAAAGAGGATTGATGAGGGCAGAGCAGTACATGTGATCTATATGGACTTCAGTAAG
Source organism: Chiloscyllium plagiosum (assembly GCF_037043375.1). Taxonomy (NCBI): domain Eukaryota; kingdom Metazoa; phylum Chordata; class Chondrichthyes; order Orectolobiformes; family Hemiscylliidae; genus Chiloscyllium; species Chiloscyllium plagiosum. The sequence goes on from NW_028270145.1 coordinate 57,324,448, forward strand.
ATGTTCGAAAAGGTTCCCCATGGGAGACTGATTAGCAAGGTTAGATCTCATGGAATACAGAGAGAACTAGCCATTTGGATACAGAACTGGCTCAAAGATAGAAGACAGAGGGTGGTGGTGGTGGAGGGTTGTTTTTCAGACTGGAGGTCTGTGACCAGTGGAGTACCACAAGGATCGGTGCTGGGCCCTCTACTTTTTGTCATTTACATAAATGATGTGGACTGAGCATAAGAGGTATAGTTAGTAAGTTTGCAGACGACACCAAAATTGAAGGTATAGTGGATAGCGAAGAGGGTTATCTCAGATTACAACAGGATCTTGACCAGATGGGCCATTGGGTGGCAGATTGAGTTTAATTCAGATAAATGAGAGGTGCTGCATTTTGGGAAAGCAAATCTTAGCAGGCCTTATACACTTAATGTAAGGTCCTAGGGAGTGTTGCTGAACAAAGAGACCTTGGAGTGCAGGTTTATAGCTCCTTGAAAGTGGAATCGCAGGTAGATGGGATAGTGAAGGCGGCGCTTGGTATGCTTTCCTTTATTGGTCAGAGTATTGAGTACAGGAGCTGCGGCTGTACAGGACATGGTTAGGCCACTGTTGGAATATTGCATGCAATTCTGGTCTCCTTCCTATCAGAAAAGATGTTGTGAAACTTGAAAGGGTTCAGAAAAGATTTACAAGGATGTTGCCAGAACTAGAGGGCATAGGTTTAGGGTGAGAGGGGAAAGATATAAAAGAGACCAAAGGGGCAACTTTTTCACACAGAGGGTGGCACTTGTATGGAATGAGCTACCAGAGGAAGTGGTGGAGGCTGGTACAATTGCAACATTTAAGAGGCATTTGGATGGGTATATGAATAGGAAGGGTTTGGAGGGATATAGGCCGGATGCTGGCAGGTGGAACTAGATTGGGTTGGGATATCTGGCCAGCATGGATGGGTTGGACTTAAGGGTCTGTTTCCATGCTGTACATCTCTATGACTATGACTATTACTCTAAAAACACACATTAAATATGATCAAGAGTTCCACAATACTTCAACAGAATATTTGATCAACTGACACACTCTTGGTCCCATTGGTGCCCGTTAATAAAAGTTTTGCTCTACAACACAAAGCGTCACAATGAGCTTGCTAGCAAGTTTGAGTCCACAGAATTAAAAGGCAAACATTCCAAAGTTGGCTGATTGACAGGAAACAAAATAATACACCAAAATTGCAGCGGCACGGTGGCTGAGTGGTTAGCAATGCTGCCTCACAGCACCAGACAACTGGGTTTGATTCCAGCTTTGGGCGACTGTGTGGAGTTTGCACATTCTCCATGTGTCTGAGTGGGTTTCGTCTCTCAGTCCAAAGGTGTGCAGGTCAGGTGAATTGGCCATGTTAAATTGTCCATAGTGTTAGGTACATTAGTCAGGAGTAAATGTAGGAGAATGGGGCTGGGTGGGTTACTCTTCAGAGGGTCGGTGTGGACTTGTTGGGCCGAAGGGCCTGTCTCCATGCTGTAGGGAATCTAATCTAAAAGTATAGGTGAGCAGTTGCTTTTCATAATGCAGGAAGATACGCAATGAGATTCCTCAGTGGTTAGCATCAGGATCACTGATTTTCGAGATATGTTAATCTTTTAGACTCAGGTGTACAAGGCAGAGCTTCAACATTTGCAAATGACACAAAACGTGAAAGCATAGTAGTTGTGTGGAGGACAATAAAAGGTCTTAGACAGACTGGTGAGACACATGGGCCTGTGGCAGAATGGAAATTCATACAGAAAAACTTCCAAACATTTGGAGGGAAGCAGGACAAGTGATAAAGTGCGATTAAAAAGTATCATTTTAAACAAGCTCAAAAGCAGTGTGATCTGGGGTTGCTATTTGTCCATATGACAAGGCAGATTCAGAAAGTTGTTTAGAATCCTGCATGGCGTTCTAACTCAGTGTGAAGGGAGAACGAGAGTAAAAATGCAAAGAAGTTATGGCAAACGATTATAAAACAATGGTTCAGCTTCAACTGGAGCGGTGTGCCCAATTCTGTTTAATGAGCTTTGAGAAGAGCGTGTCATCTTTACAGTAAGTGCAAAAAGATTTATAAGAGTGATCCCATGGATGAGGGATTTGAATTACATGGATTGGAAAAGCTGGGGTTGTTCTCATTGAGAGAAGGCAATGTATGTTTTGATTGAGGTATTCAAAATCATGAGGTACTGCACAGAGTACACATAGCAACTGTTCCCATGAGCAGAAATGTGAAGATGCGAGACAGCAGAGAACAACATTTGCCATTAATTGGAGCATTTTCTTTTGCGCCTGTCCTTTATTTTTAAATTATCTTACTTTTGTTTCTTATGCATATAGTCACATTCCTAATTTCACATAGCACTACCTTTACCTTGATTCTCTGATATGATACCTTATGAAATCCATTTCAGAATTCAACAGAATCCACAGCATTTTTAAAAAAATTTCTTTTCAAGAATATTTTTGTCTTGATCAAAAGGCCTGCTGTTTAGAAATTAATTCTAGCAGCCCAGAATAACTTAGGACTTTTTTTCTTCCAACTGTTGAGATTTTTTTCCTGTATTATGGACTTCAGCAATTCACGAGCAACTGAAAAATGAGCAAGTGGCTGATAATTTACTGGTTTAACCTCATTTTCTTTCTTGAGGGAACAAGGTGGAAAGTAAAGATCAAGTCTGCCATCCTCTAGCAAACCTTTCTGGTCCTGTCACAAAAGTAACTATGTAATTAATGGCACCAAATTATTCTTGCACTCAACAAAAGCCAGAGGAAAATTAAATTTTCCTCAATCAAATAAATCTATTCCAAATCTTCTAGCTGACAGTTAACTGTTTCATGAAGTGATTTGCACACACACACACATTTTGCTTTTGCTTCCTAACGCAAGTTAATTTTTTCATAAATAACTGCTTTGTAAAGGCAGTTATATCAAATTACTTTATACATGAATTTATGCTTAAGTGAAGTAATATTTGAATTATTGTTAATGAAATACTTTATATCAGCTTAACTCTCTATCATAATCAAAAATTTAGTTCTATCGTTTTAGACTTAATATCCATGCTTTACTTACCAAATTTCATCCAGAACAGGAAAAACACTGTTCCCAGCACCACATCCAACCTGAGGATATCAAAATCAAGTACAAATTTTCATTATTAAAATAAGCTTATTTTAATGTCATATTATTAAAGCAAAGTTCAAGTAGCATTTGTATGATTCTGAAATAAACTTCAAACTTTATAGTTCAGTAGGTGAAGACTGAATACCACATACTTTAGACTCAATCCCTAATCCATGGTTTGACAATGTGTTTCAGGCAGGAAAGCAGGGCCTACAGCAACACGTCTCGCACCTTTTGGCAGCAGACTGGCTAAAACACTACTTTTCAATGCTACATGTATCTGCATATATAAAATATGTGTGCATTATAGAAAAGTAAGAGTAACTGCGATAGTCCCAGACGGTCATAGCGCTGCTGTCATAATAGACAGCAACAGCTAATGGAGAGTTTAACCTGCGAAGCATCACGCTTCATGAGGGACAAGGCTGTGAAGGTGGGACCTTCATGGCAACCTCAGCATTATAAACCAGCTGTTCAGTCAACTGAGCTAATGGACATCCACTGTAACTATTCCAGTGACCAACACTGATAAGTAATTTTGTGAAAGAGAAGTGAGCACAGAATTATTTTTGGCAACATAGTGACATTCGGACATGAAGAATCAATGATCAAATAAACTACCAGAGAGCTTCTGAAGCTTGCAGAATCACGAGTCAACGACATTAGTACATCAGGAGAGTAAAGGTCACAACATTAATTTTAAAACATTGGCTTTTTTTATTTATAGGAACAATAGCACACAACAGTCAATAACAGTAAAGGCCAAGCAATCCCACAGGCAATGGATCAGATCCAACCTCTGCAGTCTAGCCACATCCAGCCATGAATTGTAATACACAGTTAAACAACTAATTCTCCACAACTGCCCACTCTCAAAGATGGGGAAGCCAAGTCTTCAATCAATATGATTCACTCCACTGATATCAAGGAACAATTCATTCCACTGATATCAAGAAACAGAAGGCACAGGTGTGTCGCACAAGTTACTGGCCCCGACAACATTCCAACAAATAGTACTAAAGATCAGTGCTTCAGAACTATTTGCAACATGAGTCAGGCTGTTTTTGTACAGATACAACACTGGTATCTACCAAGAAATATGGAAGACTAGCCAGGTGTGTCCTGTCCACAAAGTAGAATAAATCCAAACCAGCTAGTTAACGTCCCATCAGTGAATTCTCAATACATCTTTGAAGTTCAGATCTTTTAACCATGCCTGGACCAGAGGTGAGGTGATAATTACTGCCTGTGATATCAAGGTAGCTTTCGACCAACAACAGCATCAAGGATCAGTAGTAATACTGGAGATGTTAAGAAATTGGGTAAATTCTCCACTGATAAAGGGCATCAATTTAAGCCTGAGAGGAGGAGGAATTTCTTCTCAGTGGGTTGAGTTTCTTTGGAACTCCTTGTCACAGACAGCTGTGGAGTCAGAGTCCTTGTGATGATGATTGTACTTTCTGGAGTTCCAGAACTTCTCTGCATTAGCTCCTCACGATATAAAAAAAATTCTAGTCAACCTATTCTGAGATATTATTACATACCACTGGAGCACGTGGAAATTAATCTCAGGCTCAAAGATGGGGATACTATCACTGCACCATAAGTGACCCTAAGTAACGTCCTACGCCTCACCATCTTCAGCTGCCTCACCAATGACATCCCCTCCATCATAAGGTCAGAATTGGAGATGTTTACTGATAACTGCATAATATTCGGCACCACTCACAACTCCTCAGATTCTGAAGCAAACTGTACATATGCAGCAAGACCTGGACAAATTCCAGGCTTGGCCTGATGAATAGCAATGACCATCTCCAACAAGGGAAAATATAACCATCGCCCCTTTGACGCTCAATGGCATCATCATCACTGAAACTCCAACATGCTGAGGATTACTACTGACCAGAAATTGAACTGGACTAGTCACAGGAATACAAGAGCAGGTTAGAGGGTCTGACTGTGCAGCAAGTGAGTCACCTTCTGACTCTCCAGTACCAGTCTACCACCTATGTCAGGGATTTGATGAAATACTCTAAACTTGTTTGGGTGCGCAGCTCCAACAGCATCCAAGAAGCTCAATATCATCCAGGACTAAGCAGCCTTTGTGAATGGCACCATAATCACCACCTTCAACATTCACTCTTTTCACAACCAATGCATATTTGCAGCATTGTGTACAATCTACATTATGCACTGCAGCAACTCACCCAGGTCCTTTTGACAGCATTTTCTAAACCCATGACCTCCCAATTAGAAGGACAAGTGCAGCATAAACATAGGGACATGAAACCTGTAAGTTTGCCTCTAAAGCTATATCACCATTCCTTGACTGTTGCTGGGCCAAAACCATGGAATACCATTCCTAACAGCATGATGGCATTTATGTCACCAACCCCCCAATACTAGCTGAGATGAGCAAGAAGGCCCTGTTGTCTCAACTTCGCCCACTGCCCGAGGTGTGACGACCTTCAGGTTAAACTGACGACCAAATATCCCTCTTTAATGAGAGAGCAGTCGATGACTCTCTGGTACAATGGTAACTTTCACTTCACATTAAGAATCATTAATGTACATAAAGTCAGCCTTGTTTTGAGCATTTGACACATTAAATCTACCATCGTTAAATTCAATGGAATTATAAACCACCAGGCCTGAACAAAATGTTAACATAATTATTAATAATTCAGACCTCTAAAACAGCTACATGGACAAATACATGAACAAACAATACTCAGATCAGAAAACCTTGCTGTTGTTTCTGGACAATCCATAAGAGTCAGCTCTACAAACGGAATCCAGATAGAATGCATTTGTTTTTGAGATTGCTCTATCAAACTGTTTCCAGTAAAGTTTCTTCTATCTTTCCCTACTTTAAATTTTCTTTGTGCATATAAAATCTTTTTCCTTTAAACCAAATATTAAAACAATGGAATGGACTTGAAGGTCTGAATGGCTTACTCCTGCTCCCATTTTTTACATTCTTAGCAGGGCCTGTGGGTTAATCATCTCACTATGTAAAGTACACAAATCAAAGCATTTGCAGAATGCTAACTAGAAGGAAAACCAAAAATGACAAGAGATGAAGTTGCTGTAGTAATACAATTATTTTCAAAATAAATTAAAGCAATAGTGGGCGAATGTATTCTTTCTCCCTTTCTTTGAATCCTAACAAAAGCACAAAAATGTTCAGAGCTGAAAGTATAAGCAAGTTATCTAAAACATTATAAGGCAAATGAGAAAACTTAACTGTGATATATACATAAGCTTCTTCAGTAGTTACCATTGGAATGCCACATTACAATGAAAATAGCACATCCTTGAGTTCAGTTGTAGTGTGCAACTGTGATTTATATTTAAACTATTTTGGTCAACTGCTATTTTATTTACTTACATGGCTTGCTTAGGCATATTACACCTCTCGACACTCCTTCCCTCTAGCAAATAGAACAAATATATGCAATAATATTCTGTAACAGCACCAAAACCAATCATACACTCCAGTAGAACCACAGCTGAGATCAAATACCTCAGCACATACCAAAAATTGAAGCGGAGACATCAAACCAGTGAAGATTTAATTTTTGAAAAAAAATCTTTATATTGGTCTTTTTGGATTTCTTTGCACTTAATTGCACTCCAGCAACTTTGCAACTAAATAGTAGAAGATTCAATAAAGAAGTAGGGACATTTTATATCCTTGCTTGTATGAATCACCAAAATCCTGCTTGGCACTACTTCGTAACAGCAAAGCTGATATTGAGTTATCGTCACATTGGGATGGAATAAGAGCATTGTTTTCCAAAAATGCTTATATTAAACTGAACATGCAAGAAGCTATTGAACATGGCTGAAAATGCAGATAAGTTTACTCTGTTTTGCAAAGATACCTCAAAAATTCTGAAGTTGAAATCAATACCAGGAAAATATTCTGGATTTTTCCACATGCCTGTCCTCCTCGTGTCTTGCTTCATATATTCCAAGTTTTTGCCACTCTTTGTTTGTTTTACAGGATTTTCTTTCTGTACAGTATCAGCAATATTTTGTTTATCACATGTCTTGTTAAAACAATCCAACTTTGCTTGACCCAAACTTGCAGAATTATGTGTTGATTCCTCGACCCCTTCATTCCCATTGAATGCTCTATTTGGAAACAGTTCAGGAAACTCCTGGAACAACCATCTACGATCTTTGAAGAATTTATTTTGATGAGCTCTGTAGAATTTGTCCCAGTAGACACTGGCATCTTTGTCATATTGGACTGCAGCAACAAATTGTAGTAAAAGAAAAATGAACAGGTATCTATTAAAGCCTGAAGTGTAGAGGATCTATGGAATTGTAACATGGCATATTAAAACATGGAACCACTAATAACAAAGGATTATGATCATGATGGAATATATAAAAGATTATAAAACTATTCTTAAATTTAGACAGTATAAGTTACAGTTTCTCCCTTAGGAATATAATTTAATGCATCCATAAAATAATTCCGAGGTTACAAAAAATGTTTTCCCATTACTTTCTACACATTTTAGAATAATTTGCAATCATTTCATTTAAATGCACTCACCTGTACATTTCCATCTCATTACACATATCTCATTTAGTGTATTTGGAGGTCCAAGACAAAAATTACAGTAAAAGTATCATTTGTCAAGAATAATGTCCATAACTGGATATCTGTTGACTGCCAGGATAAACTGTGCCATGATTTATATAAACCATCCCACCAAAGTTTCTGCTGCATATAACAAAGTTGAAAATGTTTGCCTTAAAATTTACTGAAATGAAACTGCATATATTTTGCCAATTTGTTGACATTTTTTGACATTATCTAAACATTTCTGTTTTAGCATTTTTGATATAAAATATTACTTTCTTTTTGGCCATAAGTGTTGCTATATACATACAACTTGACACTGATTCCTTTAAACATAGATAAAATAATCTCTGCATGTGTTTAATTTGACTATTCTATCTGATACCGAATGTTTCGACAAGGTTTAGTCTCTATTAGAATCATCTTGAAAAGCAAAACTTAGTTGCAGCACTCCATATGTACACTATAATGAGAATAGATGTCTGTCATGATTATTCTATTACAGAGTACCATTTGAACCTATGTCTTCCACTTGTTGCACCTCCAAAGAATAAACCACAGGGTTCAGATAAAACTTGAATAATTTACCTTGGTCTTCCATTGAAACTTTAATGCTGGAATTTTCTTCAGCTTTTTGTCTAGCAAGCTCTTCCTGTTCAGGTGTCCACTGGATGTGATCCCTAGAGAAAGAAGTTCTTTTTTTTTTTAAGGATTGTAGAGGGAGCTACACACGATATAGAGTTACAGGTTTATGTTCTTCCCATACTGAAATAGAAGACAAAAAAATTTGGAATGTTTTGGGCGAGTTATTTGCCACCCTCTTGTTTTATTCATAAAACTTCCTACATGTAGAAGAACTGGGATCATTTTGTGAGAAATTCATTAAAAAAGAGCTTGTCCCAACACATTCGAGAATATTATTAATTCATCTGATTGTAGAAGATTAACATAAATTGATACCACTTTTGCTTATGTTAATGACTGTCATATCAATGTTCAGACCTAAAGAACATAGCATTAAATTTCATTACGACATAACTTCCTTCAGAACATTTTAAGCATGGAAAAAATATAAACTTCAAATTCAAATTAATAACTTGATGAAATCATATTAAAAGTTCTCACATTGGTGTTCATTTCCATTTTGAGCAAAATGACCAACAAGGGAATAAATGTTGCATAACTAAGGTTTCCTGTAACACGTAGTCTGAAATTACATTTTGACATCAGATTTCCAGCATCCGGAATATTTTGCCTTTGTAAATACAATCTGGTTTGGAAAACATGCACTTACCACATATTATGTTCATATACTTTGCTAGGATCAGATAAAATCCGGGAACCAAGAGGAGCAGTTGGTCGTCTACCACTTTGGAATTTACACTGCAGGCCAAGTTTCCTCAGCAATGCTAAATGCAGTGTGTGAATTAACCCCACTTGTGATCGCCTCTTCATATTGATCTAATGTCCGTTCCAAGGAATACAAATATATCTAATTACTGAAATCAAAAAAGATCCAAAACAGTTAAATGTAATAACTGTGTTTTGAGAAACAAAACTTAGCAAACTGAAGTGAAAAAAATGATCCTTCACCTCATTTTCAACAACAGAAAACAGCAAAGTATTATGATGCTTTCCTTACACTTAAAACTTATATTCATAAGGAATCACAGAGAGCTGGGTGCTTGGATGTAAAGAAGCTTATTTGTCTTCGCTATTGCTCAAATAATCTATCATAAGGCGTTTTCTTCTTACCAATAAATAAAGACCAGCTGCTTAATTTTAGTAAGAGGCAAATGAGCCAGTTGTAGTCAGACTCACACTTTTGATATTGGAGGAAAGATTTACCTCAAGTTCTAGTTTGCAAGTGCTCTAACATTGGTATTTATGTGTGTTGCAGTAGGTGAAATGCATGTGTGCTGCGGATGTTGCCCTTTTCCGTGGTAGCCGTTTTGAGTTTGGAAGGTGCTGTTGAAGCAGCCTCGGTGAGTCGTTGCAATGCACCATGTAAATAGTGCACATCACAGCCATTTTGTGGCAATGGTGAAAGGGTACATTTTACTAGGCTGGTGCATTGATCAAGTGGACTGCTTTGACCTTGACTGTGTCAGGCTTCTTGAGTTTTGTTGACTCTTTACTTATCAAAGCAAATGGGATATATTTCATCACAGCTTGCACTTTTAATGATGGACAGCCTTTGATGTGCAAGGACACGAGTTACTCACCACAGACAATTCAACCTTTGATCTTCCCGCATAAACAATTTATTTTTATAGCTAGTCCAGTTTGGTTTCTGGTTAAATATGGACTCTAGAGTGTTGATTTTGGAGATTCCATATTAGTGATGCTGTTGAATGCACCAAGGGCAGATGATTGTTGTTTAGTAAATACCACTTAATAGTACCGTTGTTTACATTTTCCATAATTTTGTTGATGATTAAGAGAAGACTAACCACGTGGGAAATAGTTGGACTGGATTTGTCCTGCATTTCAGACAGAATGTACTTGGGCAATTTTTCACATTGTCAGGTAAATTTCAGTTTTGTAAGTTGTAGAGAAATAGCTAATTTAGATGTGTGGCTACTTTTGGAGCACAAGTTTTCAGCCAGGATGTTGTCAGGGCCCATAAATTCTGCTGCGCCCATGAAGTCAGCCATTTCTTGATATCACAATTTAATTGGATGCAACCTAGCATCTGTAATGTTAGGGACCCCAAGAGGAGGCCAAGCGAGGTCATCCACTGGACACTTCTGGTTGAAAATGGTTACAAAGGTTCGGCTCTGTCTTTTGCAATCACGTACTGGATTCTCTATATCACTGAGGATAGAACGTTCACAGAACCATAAATGAGCATCATTCAAGTGGGAAAATTGTGGAGACCTGACATATATCCTGATCCTTTTATTGCTGGATTGCTTAACTATCTGGAGCACATTGGTTTTACTGTTTAACGTCCATGTATTCCTATGTTGTAGTTTCACCAGTTTAGCACCTCATTATTAAACATGACTGGTGCTACGCCTGGCCTGCTTTCCTACACTTTCCATTTAAACAGGATTGATAGCTTAACAGTAATCGTAATATGGCAGTTCTGTGGACCATGAGGGCAAGGTTATGGTGGAACACAATAATACAGTTGTTGGCCCATTGCCACTTGGTTTTTCACTGCTAAATCTGCTCGGCAACTATCCCATTTTAGTACGTGAGCAGTATCATACAGTGCAGTATCTGAACTATTGTGGAAGCATAGGTTAACAAGAAAGAAATATGTTTTTATGAAATGATAAAAGATTTTTGAGCAGAAATTCCAAGCTCAAGCAACAGATCCCCATCATCCCTTAGAAGATAAAAAGTTTCTTCCAGAAGGCAGACTTCCCACACAATGATAGAAAGAGGGCCATTGAGGAATAGGTTAATATTTAAGGAGCGACATTTTCTGGATTTATCTAATAGATATGCAGGGCTTAATACATATGGGATGGACAAAGAAGGTAGCATAAGGAGAATAGACTTGAACACTATGGTAGTATAAAATAAGTTGTAAAGCACATGAAAAAAAATCTGAAAAAAAAAGACAAGTTCTGGCTTTTGGAATTCCATAATAAACAGTCTCTTCTGCAATCCCTGAAGAAATACAAGATATCATTTGATGCCCTCCTGACCACAGATTGTCCCAGAGTACTTTACAAACAATACTTTGATGCCATCACTCTTATAATGTAGGAAAATACAGGTGCTAACTTGGTTAGAAGGTACTATAAATAATAATGAAATAACGACCAGGTAATCTGTTTTAGTTACATTGGTTGAGGAATAAGGTATTGGATAGGATGAGAGAAACCTACACTGCCCCTCTTTGAAACAATGCATAGTATTCTCTATGCTAACCTAAAATGGCTGATAAGAGTCTGGGCTTAATGCATCAGAAATAAGTCATCTCTGAAGCATTCACTCTGTGGTGCCTGAGTGGAGTGCTAGTCAAGATTTTGTGGTCAAATATCTGGAGGGTAGCTATATTGCTTTGGGACTGTATACAAGAAATACACATCAGATTGTGGGATATAGGTAAAGCAGTGTTACTTCTGCAATCATAATTGCTTATGCAAGGTAAATGAACTCACACCAGTGTATAATTGTTTCAGCCAAGAGCTGAGTTAACAAGAATGAAAATTATGTGAAGGAAATATATAATTGTTTTTGTATTAGCAAGAATGTGCTTGAAACGTGCCTGCAAACAATGGTAGATGTTACAGACAAATAGATAAGGTACTATAAGGGGAGGGGGGTATAGGTTAAACTAGATATGCTTGTACAAACAGTAGTTATAAGCATCTGTTTCCCAATTCTGCAAAGACAAAAAAGACCACAACCAAGAGTTCATAAGGCTCAGTATGGGCAAAGAATGGAAGGAAATATTGCTTTAGCAAGCAAGGAAGCAGATGGCAGTGGAGGAAGATATATGACAATGGACCACAGCAGGATGTGGTGAAATGGCCAAGCAGGACATACATTTTGTTATGCACAAGGACGGATGACCCCAGAGATAAACAGCCGGGTTTAGAGTAGTGGGAGATGTAAACAGGGGAGGAGCAGTAGGAGGAGGGAAAGAGAAACGAATTGTATATAAGATATGTACTTGCTAAACTCTGTGTGTCTATTTTAGACACTATGCTTGCAAGCGTATAATAAACGATACAGCTGCTTCAGATCTAGTCTCGGACTGAAATTATTGAAGTGAGTGGGTTCTATTTCCCACAAGATGAAGAAAGCAAGCATTCGGATTTCGTGGTTTGTGTAAAAATAATTACAAACTTGGTAGTCACAACAGTAAATTGCATGAAAGATGGAGCAGGCATAGGAATGAATAGAAAGGAAACATTCAACTATAGACAGGTAGGTGAGATGAAACATGGCCCTGACAAATTGGAATGGACATGGTTGGAAGTGGGGAAGGAGAAAAAGCGTTTTCAAAAATCCATTTTTATGATCAGACTTCATTGGAAATGGCAACCTTTGTTAACTTTCCTAACTCATCTCAAGATTGCGCAGTTAGTCCTTTTCTTGAATGACTGCAATCTATTGCAGCGCAAATTACAACTCCAACACCATGCTAAAGTACAGATAATTTAGGACCCAATCAAGAACCTAAAATTAATTTTCCTATTCACCCATATGCATCATATTCTAAGTGATGGAGGTCATGTGACTGGAATGTAATGCCAAAATGCTTGTGGCAAGTGGCTAATGCATCTTGTAGACAGCACAAAGTTCGGCTAAGGTGTGTTGTGAATGCTTTGGCTGAACTATCACGGTTTTTGCTTTGTCTAAGACGACACCAAACACATTTTTGAAGTCTTTTTTAACAAGTAAAACTTTTAACCTTCAAAAATTAGGAGATTGGACCACACGTTGTTATTTCCACGGAAGAGATTATAGAAAAAGTTATAGAAATTTGCTTGTCTGCATTAGGACATCTCAAATGCGCCCCCACCGCACCGAGCTATTGAGATTGTGTGAAGATGCCCTCTCGAATACTGATCCCCAGCAGGGGAACCCTCTCCCCCGCTGAACCAGCCAAAGACAACATCAACCAAGTAACATAGTAACAAACACACACAGTTGTGTTGACCCTTTGTTAGCATGCAGCAGAGAATTAATGTCTAGATACTGCACGTCGCGACACCAATGGGGTTCTGTGCGCTATGTCCCGACGAGCAGCAGGACTGTACTGGTTTTCTTGAAATTCTGCAGCCCTTTCCAATTCCCAAATGATACAAAGGCACGGCTCTGAAATCAGAATCACCCACTAGTTATCAATTCCGAAAAGCGATAGAGAACCCTATCTCCAGGAACACTTACCTTGCCGTGGACTCAGGCACGAGAACTACTTCCGCTGAAGGTCATGGCAGGAATTGTGTGACGCTGTGCCTTCTGGGGAATGTAGGCCGGACGTAGCGGAGTGTGACTACAATACCCGGCAGGCCCCGCGGCTTCCCTCAGCTGTCAATCAGGCGCGCGGGTCCTTCCTGCTCACACTCAGCATCCGGCTTGAAGACGCGCAGAGTGCAGCCTTTTTTCTACTTTGGTACTGGGTACGCGCCCAAAAGTATTTTTTTTAATTATAAACGCTTTGTCGGAATTAGAACCCTTTGGACAAGAGGACAGTGGGTATAGAGTCATCTGATTGACTGTAGAAAAAGGACAAGGAGCATTTCAGAATAAAACGTTCATTGTGCGATCGTCAGTTTCAAGAGATGAGTCCAACTGAGTGCAAGATTTCCTGGGACAGTCCTGTATACCACTCCTGGTGGTTGTCCAACTTGTTGGTGACCGAGATACATTGTGTTGTTATTTTTCACCTGTTAAACTTGTGCATGTGCAGAATTGCAACTGCCCTCCCAAACTGCCTGTTTTTTTTAACCCCCCACGGAAGTTGTTATCCTAGAGGTTTTAATGTCGTGGAATCAATGATGAGTAGTAATGTCACTGGACTTTATTGCTGGAACAGCACAGCAGGTCAGGCAGCATCCAGGGAACAGGAGATTCGACGTTTCGGGCACAGGCCCTTCTTCAGGAAGAAGGGCCTGTGCCCGAAACGTCGAATCTCCTGTTCCCTGGATGCTGCCTGACCTGCTGTGCTGTTCCAGCAATAAAGTTTCAACTTTGATCTCCAGCATCTGCAGACCTCACTTTCTCCATGTCACTGGACTTGTCATCTGGAGTCCCAGGAGAAAGTGAGGACTTCAGATGCTGGAGATCAGAGCTGAAAAATGCGTTGCTGGAAAAGTGCAGCAGGTCAGGCAGCATCCAAGGAGCAGGAGAATCGACGCTTCAGGCATAAGCCCTTCAGGAACCTGGAACAAGGGATGAATGCAGATTTCTCCTCCCCCCACCATATCTCAGTCCCAACCCTCGGACTCAGCACCGCCTTCTTGACCTGCAATCTTCTTCCCGACCTCTCCGCCCCCACCCCCTCTCCGGCCTATCACCCTCATCTTAACCTCCTTCCACCTATCGCATTCCCAACGCCCCTCCCCCAAGTCCCTCCTCCCTACCTTTTATCTTCGCCTGCTTGGCACACCCTCCTCATTCCTGGAGACGGGCTTATGCCCGAAACGTCGATTCTCCTTCTCCTTTGATGCTGCCTGACCTGCTGCGCTTTTCCAGCAACACATTTTTAAGCTTTAAGATAGGGCATTTTGAGAAAACAGTTAAACGTGCACACGAGGTCCTGACCTTTATAAATGGAGGCATATAATAAAAACAAGGAAATTATGATGAACCTTTATAAAACGCCTGGTTTATTTTCAACTGGAATACTGTGTGTATATCACATTTAGGGAGAGCATGAAGGCTTTAGAGTGTGCAGGATATTAGAATGATTCCAGGAATGAAGGACTTCAGTTATGTGGATAGAGTCGAGGAGCTGTGATGGTTCTGCTTAGATGAAAGTTGAGAGGAGATTTGCTCAAATCATGAGGGCTACACAGGATAGGACAGGAAACTTTCTATTCACAGAACAGTCAAGATGCAGAAGATGCCAATTTGAGGTGATTGGCAAAAGAAATAAGAGTAATATTTGGTAATAACTTTGGTGATAGAACTTGATCTTTTGGGCTAGAAAAGCCATTGATTGAGCCACTGGATTCAGAAACCAGTAGAAATCACCTACTTGACTAATCCATAAGGTTAGTCCTTCCTGAAGAAGGGCTTATGCCCGAAACGTCGATTCTCCTGTTCCCTGGATGCTGCCTGACCTGCTGCGCTTTTCCAGCAACACATTTTCAGCTCTAATCCATAAGAAACCTCATGTTTCCTTTTTCTGTCTTGATTGTTAATTTTATTGCCATTTTATGGCAGATTTTCAACTCTTCGTGGAAGTTGACAACATAGATTTTATAAGACTGAGGTGCTGCAGGACAGCAGGTGGTAGCTACTAGGAACATGCTGCCAAGGAAAGTGGAAGACTCAAATACGTTAACAAGTTTAAGTGCATCTATACGGGCATGTGAACAGGCAAGGAATAGACGGATATAGATCATGTGCAGCAGATGGGATTAGTTTAGAATGGCATCATGGTCGGTACAGACATGGTGGGCTGAATGGCCTGTTCTATGTCTATCACAGTAACTCACCCAATTAGGAGGTCTGTTTTCATGCTGGGGCTTGTGCCTTTCTTTTTTCCAGCTATTTTGGTGGCTGCAATTGATGCTAATCAATGCCATCTGTAACTTGACTATTTTAAAATCCATATTGTTCTCACTTTAACAAGGTGCTAACAGCTGAAGGAATAAACGAGTCTTCCCAAAATAGCTAGCATGCTTTATGCATTAAGAGCGGTTAGTATTAATTTGTGGTATAGAGCTGTTCACCTTACATGTGGGTGGTATTGGTGGTGTTACCTGTATTATAGTTTTTCCAGTTTGTTTTCTTATAGCTAACATGCATTCCCATAATGATTGCTACAGTGTTGTAATTATATTGGAATGTGGTAATAGTACCTGACCTAATTACCCCACTGAAGCTCATTCTATTATATACATTATATTTAATAAAAATGTTAGCTGAAACAATTTCTTTGTTGGAAATGATCAAAATTATTGCCAACTAAATGTGAAAAGTATTTGCAATATGTTTCAAAAATATTCAGACTTCTGCATTATTAAATATCTTTCACAGACCAAATCAACAGGGGAGAACTGGATTTCCACTTCACTGTGTCAGAAATGCTGATACACAAAACATAATCTTAAGATCCATTGAAAGGACATTTGGCAGCCATCATGGATAATTCAGTCATCAAACGACCTATAAAAGCACATGTTACAAAGAAATCTAATAGCATTTCATCTTTAAGAAGAAAAAATAATTGTTGCATTTTGTCAGCAAGAGCTCTTGGTTTGTATGGAAATGAAGATGGTTCTGTGCTCAGAAAAAACTTGACTATCCTCCGTCAGTTAGTATGTCAGGTAAGTTGTGTTTATTGTACAGAATGTTTACTCAGGATTTTGCATTCTGCATGCACTTTCTTTTTTGCACTTAAACATCTTTATATCATCACACTTTGACAGCAATAAGGGAATACAAATTAACTATGAAGAATAGAGGACGTCATTGTTTTACACCTGCTTATGAATCAACTGCATAGAAAACTAAATACAATGTTTTAGTGATTGGGACTGCTTAAACTTGAGCTATAGATGTAAAATTACATATGTAATTTGAGTAACAGAAGAAACTATTTTCTTTATACATGGGGGGGGGGGTTGTGAAGCTTTGAAGTATACAGCTTGTGCTGCTGGTTAAATAGGCAAAAAAATCAACTTTTAATAATAGGTTAGATTAGTGATTTGAGGTGAATAAAGGAACATCCGAAGAGGGCAGCCTCATGAGCTAGGACAACTGTTTATGGAAAAACTGATATGTCTTGGCCTCTTTCTGTACTATAAATTTGATGTAAGTTAAACACAAGTAATTGTACTGAACAAAAGCAAGAAAAGCAATAAGAAAATCCCCAGCGAGGAACTACTGAGAATTTGGAAACTAATCCAGAATAATCTTTACCATTAGTACTAAAAGGAACCAGATGAATTATTTAACACCTCTTTGAAAACTTCATCTGCCTTCTCCCCCTCATCAACTGGAAATTTTAATATCCAAAATAAAAGCTTTTAACAAACTAAAATGTAAATGGCTAATGTGGGTAAAAGTCCTGTATAATGTGGCTAAATGTATCCACCGGAATGAACTTTGCATAACTTTATTAAAGTGTTTCAAGTAAAGTTTTGCTATGCCCAAAAATTAGCTTGTCAGTGGAAATGGAGCAACTTTTGTGAACTGATTTAGAAGAGCCCATTGCTGATTTGAGAATAAGAGATGATGAATATGAGGTATAATCTATGCTATATGTGTACTGAGAATTTTGTAATGTGGTATTAAACCTTTTTTAGGGTTTCATACATGTTTGGAATCAATTTCTAACATAATTGCCAAGTTTTGTTTTTAAGTAATTGTAAATGCTGGAATTGATTAGTTAATTTGTGTGTTAAACTTTGAATACCCTTCTATTATTTTGCATTGTGATGCAACGCTACTTCCTAAATAAAGTTTAAAAAGTCTTTAGAAAATGATCTAGCATTATTAATATGCTATATTTCAGAAATCTACAACTTTTGAGTGTGTTTGGACAAAACAATCAAATTCACCAGTGGTTTATGAAAAAGGAAGGATTTACTTTGACAACTACAGAAGTTGTTTTTGTAGGTAAGTCAAATATCATTAACATAAAATGATGACAAAGTTTGGATCACACCACCTTACATAACTGCATGAAACTATTACCATATAGATATGGCTTGAAACCATAACCCCAACCAAGTGGAGATTGCCTCGAGCCCTACGCTATTGTAGCAGTATGCTATAGACAACTAAGCAATCCCAACAAAATGGATCATATCAAAGCTCTGCAATCCTGTTACATTCAATTACGAATGCTGGTGGACAATTCAACAATTAATTGAAGAATGTGGCTGCACAAATATTTGATCCTGATTAATAGGAGAGCCCACAATATCAGCGGAAAAAACATGGCTGAATACTTGTAACATTTATCAAACTGATGATCCACCTTGGCTTTCTTTTAAGATCCCACGGCATTACAAAATCCAGTCTTCAGCCAATTAAATTAGTTCCATGTCATGGCATGAAAGAACTGAATTCACTGGTTACGGAAAAAGCTAATGGCCTTGACAATATCTGGCTGTAGTACTAAAGTTGTGTGCTCTAGAACTAACTGTGCCTCTATCCAAGCAGTTCCAACACAGTTATGAACCAGGCATCTGCCTGACAATGTGGAAAATTGCCCAGATATATCCAGTCCACAAAAAGCTGGATAAAACCAAATGGTCAACTTCTGTTCAAACAGCCTACTGCCAATCATCTGCAAAGTAATAGAAATTGCTGTTGAGAGTGCGAGTGAGCACTGACTGAACAATAATCTTAAATTTTGTTAGGGCCTTTCCACACTTCATTAACGCTTTGGTTTAAACTTGAGATAAAGAGCTGAATTCCAGAAGTGGAAGGAGGAAGACACAAGCTTGCTCAGTTTGATGCAGAGTCTGAGATGTGAGAAAATCTGTTTAACTCAACAATGTTCCTGCAATACCTTTCATTCACAGCTGCCTTATCAATAATTATTTCTTCCCTATCAGCTGCAAGTGTATCAGCAGTGCTGTAGTGGGTAGTCCGTATACCGTCTGGGTAGTCCGTATACAGTCTTCCACACATTGTAAAGGCATAAATCATGTCTCTCAGCTAGACATTGCAGCCCATCAACTTTTGTATTCCAGCAATCATTCTGTATTTCCCATAAAACGTGCCGTGTTTGGAATTTTTGTAGTTACGATGCTTAGATGTTGACTGTGGAGCTAATAGAAAACTTGCACAGAATCATGTAGCACAGAAACAGACACCTCAGTCTAACTTGTCGACCTTTAGATTAGATTCTCTACAGTGTGGAAACAGGCCCTTCGGCCCACCAAGTCCGCACCGACACTCCGAAGAGTAACCCATCCAGACCCATTTCCCTCTGACTAATGCACCTAATGCTATGGGCAATTTAGCATGGTCAGTTCACCTAACCTGCACATCTTTTGACAGTGGGAGGGAAACCGGAGCACCCGGAGGAAACCCATGCAGACACGGGCAAAATGTGCAAACTCCACACAGGCGGTCGCCCAAGGCTGGAATCAAACCTGGGACCCTGGTGCTGGACCTTGATTAGATTAGATTAGATTAGATTACAGTACGGTGTGGAAACAGGCCCTTCGACCCAACAAGTCCACACCGACCCGCCGAAGTGCAACCCACCCATACCCCTAACCTAACACCACGGGCAATTTAGCATGGTCAATTCACCTGACCTGCACATCTTTGGACTGTGGGAGGAAACCGGAGCACCCGGAGGAAACCCACGCAGACACGGGGAGAACGTGCAAACTCCACACAGTGGAGTTTGCCTGAGGCGGGAATTGAACCCGGGTCTCTGGCGCTGTGGGGCAGCAGTGCTAACCACTGTGCCACCGTGCCGCCCACGCCTTTCCCAAACCTAGTTTCCCAAACTAAGCTAGTCCCACCTACCTGCTTTTGGCCCATCTCCCTATAAACTTTTCCTAATCATGTAACAGTCTAAATGTCTTTTAAATGTTCCTCTGGCAGTTTATTCCACGTGTGAATTGCCCTCTGTGTGAAAAGTTTGCCTCTCATGTCCTGTTTAAATCTATTTCCTCTCACCCTAAAAACATGCCCCCTAGTTTTGAACTCTGACACCCAAGGGAAAAGACCTTTGGTATTCACCTTATCCGTGCCTCTCATGATTTTATAAACCTATATAAAGTCATCCCTCAACCTCCTACACTCCAAGAAAAAACTGCCTGTCACTGCCTATCCAGCCTTTCCCTCCCATCCTGGCAGCATCCCAGTAAATCTTCTCCAAACCCTGTCCAATTTATTAATGTCCTTCCTTTAGCAGGGTGACCATGTGTAAGCTGGTTCTATTTGAGAGGATGGATGATTTATGATCAGTCTCATCAGGCTGGTCTTGGTGCTTCCATTTGATGAGAAGACTATCAAGTATATGCTGCAGCTACAAAAACCTTTGTTTTCCTTACTTTTGTCCTTTTGTGTCAGCATTGGTCCTAAGCCAACTTTGTTGTACGAACTACCGAAACTTCACAAGTCTCAGAAAATTGAGGATGCATTACTTTGTGAGTCTCCATTGGTGAGTTCCTAATTCTTCCTTTTATTAGGTACTAAGTTATTAAACTCTCTCATTAAGTCTATAGTGTTCCTTTAGCTAGACTTCCTACAAACCTATAACACAACCTTAGATATTAAAATGTGAAATACTCTTTTTGGATACTTTTGAGAAGCCGGAGACTTCTTTGATTTTCTCCGTAGGCTACTTTAAGACCTGAGAGGCCAGGCCAGATTCAAATTATGATTGAGCAATGCACCTTTGTCATGTTGCTGCTAAGATTGGGGTCTTTTTGTTGCCATTGGAGATAGAAATTTTCCATTAGAGTTTTAAAAGTTATGTTAATACCTGGCCCATCTCATTTCTGGTCTGTCTATTACTGACCTCCTCTTTCCGATTCCTCTGCCAAATAGGCAGCCTTTCAGAAAAATGGATCGGAGGATGGGGATAACACTTCAGTCTCATTAAAGTAACTATAGCACCTAGACCAGTTCAAGATTATAGGGTAAACTCAGGGAATCCTGGGCAACAATGGTAAGGCACAGAACTGACATGATGAAACTTAAGTTCTTTTTCTTTTAACCTGTGCTGTTATGTGTCCCCTATATAGAGGCAGAGGAAAATTTAATAAAACTGCTGTGCCATTGAAATTTGTGTGACCACTTGTCATTCTTCTATTAAATGTTGTGGAAATAACTAAATTGTTTTAACAATCAGTAGGTGTTTTATGAACAATATATGAAATTAGCAAATTGTTTTAAAATGAATAAAGCTGTTTAAATTAAGGCCATTTTTATGCCATTACTGTGGCTGCTTGATTAGCATGATTTGTAAGAAAATGAAAAATGTTATTGAGCCCATTCAAATTGCTAAGGGAAAGAGGGACTGATCATTTTTGAGAGAATACTTCAATTTTCATTTTGCACCAGAACCAAGTCTAAGTCTTAACACTTAAGTGGGATCATGCTCAGTTTATATTGTGCTGGGATAAAAATAAGTTAATTCTTTGAGGTTAGTGGCAGTTTGATCTTTGTTTCTTAGATCTTCAATTGCAGCTCAGATAGAAGCTTCAAAGTGGAAATAAGTTTAATTATATCTACTTATTAGCCTTGCAGTGGTCATATATGAGATATGCCTTGAAGTTTCACAGTGGAAATATAGTATACAGATGTTTAATGTGTACTTCACATATTCCTGTGCCACTTAGTTCCATGAACATAGACATAGAACATAGAGGAGTACAGCACAGAACAGGCCCTTTGGCCCACGATGTTGTGCCGAGGTTTAATCCTAATATAAAATATAGTAACTTAACCTACGCATCCCTCAACTCAGTGCTATCCATGAGCATGTCCAGCAGTCACTTAAATATCCCTAATGACTCTGCTTCCACCACCACCACTGGCAACGCATTCCATGCATTCACAACTCTCTGCGTAAAGAACCTTCCTCTGATATCCCCTCTATACCTTTCTCCTAATATCTTAAAACAATGACCCCTCGTACCAGTCAATCCTGCCCTGGGAAATAGTCTCTGGCTATCGACTCTATCTATGCCTCTCATTATCTTGTATACCTCAATTAGGTCCCCTCTCCTCCTCCTTTTCTCCAATGAAAAAGTCCGAGCTCAGTCAACCTTTCTTCATAAGGCAAGCCCTCCAGTCCAGGCAGCATCCTGGTACACCCTCTCCAAAGTCTCTGTATCATTCCTTTTAGTTGGACAACCAGAACTGGACACATTATATCAAATGGGGTCTCACCAGGGACTTGCAGAGCTGTAGCAAAACTTCGCGGCTCTTAAACTCAATCCCACGTTAATGAAAGCCAAAACACCATATGCTTTCTTAACAACCCTATCAACTTGGCTGGCAACTTTGAGAG
Source organism: Chiloscyllium plagiosum (assembly GCF_037043375.1). Taxonomy (NCBI): domain Eukaryota; kingdom Metazoa; phylum Chordata; class Chondrichthyes; order Orectolobiformes; family Hemiscylliidae; genus Chiloscyllium; species Chiloscyllium plagiosum. The sequence goes on from NW_028270145.1 coordinate 57,346,822, forward strand.
ATTTATGCACTTGCACACCCAGATCCCTCTGTTCCTCAACACTGCCAAGAATCCTGTCTTTAATCCTATATTCAGCATTTGAGTTCGACCTTCCAAAATGCATCGCTTCGCATTTATCCAGGTTGAACTCCATCTGTCATTTCTCAGCCCAGCGCTGCATCCTGTCTATGTCACGCAGCCTGCAGTAGCCCTCAATACTATCGATGGCACCTCCAACCTTTGTGTCATCTGCAAATTTACTAACCCACCCCTCAGCCTCCTCATCCAAGTCATTTATAAAAACTACAAAGAGCAGAGACCCAAGAACTGAGCCCTGTGGGACCCCACTTGTCACTGACCTCCAGGCAAAATACTTTTCATCTACAACCACTCTGTTTTCTGTCAGCCAACCAATTCTGAATCCAGATAGGCAATCTCCCTGTATCCCATACTTCCTGACTTTATGAATGAGCCTACCATGGGGAACCTTATCAAATGCCTTGCTGAAGTCCACATGCACCACATCCACTGCTCGGCCTTCGTCGACCTGTCTTGTCACCTCCTCAAAGAACTCAATAAGGTTTGTGAGGCATGACCTGCCCCTCACAAAGCCATGCTGACTGCCTTTAATCACGCTATGCTTTGCCAAATAGTCATAAATCCTGTCCCTCAGAACTCTTTCCAAAACTTTGCTGACCACAGACGTAAGACTGACTGGTCTGTAATTGCCAGGAATTTCCCTATTGCCCTTCTTGAAAAGAGGAACAATATTTGCTTCCTTCCAATCCTCCGGTACGACTCCCGTGGAGAGTGAGGAGGCAAAAATCCTCGTCAGCGTCATAGCAACCTCCTTTTTCACTTCCTGGAGCAGCCTAGGATAAATCTGGTCTAGCCGTGGGGACTTATCAATCTTAATGTTTTCCAGACTTTCCAGCACATCAACGTCATCAATCTTGATCTGGTCAAGACTGTATCCCGACTCCTCAAAGATTTCATTCACAATAACGTTCCTTTCCTTAATGAAAACCAAAGCAAAAAACTTATTTAGGGCTTCCGCTATCTGCTCAGACTCCACACACAAGTTCCCGACGCTATCTCTTTTTGGCCCTATCTTCTCCCTGATCATTCTCTTATTCCTCACATATGAGTAAAATGCCTTTGGGTTCTCCCAAATCCTTCTTGCCAAGCCTTTCTCGTGCCCCCTCTTGGCTCTCCTCAGTCCATTTCTGAGCTTCTTTCTAGCAAGCCTGTAATCCTATAAAGCTATGCTAGATCATTGCTTTCTCCACCTTACGTAAGCTGCCTTCTTCCTTTTGACGAAAAGCTCCTCTGTTCTCGTCATCCAAGATTCCTTAATCTTACCCCTTCTTACCTGTCTCAGAGGAACAAATTTGTGCATCACTCGCAACAGCTGCTCCTTAAGCAGCCTCCACATGTTTGCTGTGCCCTTTCTGTGGAACAATTGCTCCCAGTCTTACTTCCCAACTCCTGTCTGATAACGTCATAACTTTCTTTTTCCCCAATTAAATATCTTCCCTCGGTAACTGCTCCTTTCCCTCTCCAAGGCTATGGTAAATGTGAGGGTGTTGTGATCACTGTCATCGAAGTGTTCTCCCACTGTGAGATATGACACCTGTCCTGGCTTGTTGCCAAGTACCAAATCCAAAATGGCTTCTCCCCTCGTTGGTCTGTCTACATACTGAGTAAGGAAACCCTCCTGAACACACCTGACAAAAACGGCTCCATCCAAACCATCTGCACTAAGGAGGTTCCAGTCGATATTGGGAAAGGTGAAATCACCCATAACAACAATCCTGCTATTTGTGCATTTTTCCAGAATCTGCCCGCCTATGAGTTCTTCAATGAAGATGTCATTTCATTTCTAAAGGGTGAACAAGTTCTCTAAAATTGAAAATAGAGAGTGGAGATTAATACGTTTGATGTTCCATGGTCTTATTCTATGTTTATTTGTGTTTACTTGTTCATCTGAACCAGAAATGCTGTAACCTGAAAGGCTGTGAATCGGGTGCTGGGAAGTGGGATGAGAATGGATGGCTAGTTAATTCAGGCAGCACGGATACATACACTGAATGGCCTCTTTTTGGGCTGTAACTTTCATATACTTCTCTTCTGTTGTTAGCCTTCATTATTTAGTGGTTCTGACACATTGACATGGCTCATCACAAAAACATTTTCAACACTTAGAATGGAAATGTTAGAAACAAGTTTCTTTGTATGATTTGGCCACTTATGGAACTCTGTAACTATGAATTAATTAAAAGTTTAATGTAAAGGAGAAAATATGATTGATCAGTTGCAAAAGGTGACAATAATTATTTTACTTAGTTTTCCTACAGTTCCATTTATCACAACAAATCCGTATCAATTATGAGTAATGTTTTGACAACCAACTTTGACAAAGGACATGTAATATTTATATCCCGTCGTTTTTTATTATTTGTTCGTGGTATATGGATGCTGCTGACTAGGCCAGTGTTTATTTCCCACTCCTGACTGCCTTTGAGAAGGTGGTGGTGAGCTGCTTTCTTGAACTGTTGCAGTCCTTGGTGTGTAGGTACACAGGAAGGGAGTTCCAGGGTTTTGACCAAGTGGCACTGAAGAAATAGCAGTACAGTTTCAAATGGATTGGAGAATTTGTAAGTGGTAGCAATCACTTGTATCTGTTTTCCTTGTTCTTCTAGCTGGTAAATATTGTAGGTTTGAAAAGTGTGACCAAAGGAGTCTGGGTGAGTCATTGCAGTGTATATTGCAGACGGTACACACTGCAGCTATAGTGTGGTAAGAATGAAGGTGGTGAATGAGGTGACACTCAAGTGGCAGCTTTGTCCTGGATGGTTTTGAGCTTCTTAAGTGTTGTTGAAACTGCACCCATTAGGCAACTGGAGAGTATTCTATCACACTCCTGATTTCTGCATTGTAGATGGTGGGCAGATTCTGAGATGAGTTACTCCACTTTGAACTGCTCTCATAGCCACAGTTCATCATTTGGTCAGTGGTGATCAATGTAATGACAATCTTAAACAAAAGAACATCCAAATGCCTGCCCTTTATCTTCAACAACATCGCTGTCAAGTAGCAAACTGTCAGTATCTTTGGGAAGAAAGGGTGAATTGGTGACAAGAATTTAATAAGTATGGAATGGATATTATTTGTGGAACTTTTATGAGGCACAGCGTTGTTATCTTGAATTTGCAGTTGTACATTTTGTTATCAGTATTGATACTGCCTCCGTGCCCATCGTCATTTCTGCATCTTTAAAAACCTTGGATTTATTCTGAATATTTTTACTCGACCGAATAATGCACAAAGTGGTGTGGCTACAACAGAATTGTGGAGAGATTCTAGGAAGATGGGGTAATATTTGAAAGCAGTAATATTTATTGACTTATTCTTTTTCACCCTTGACCCACTTTTCCAAAGCCTTGTCATCTCTTTTTTTTCCCTAAACCCTACCATAACCAGACCATGTCACCTCGGTGCCACATGATTTCATATGTGTTTTACTGTAACAGTGTTTTTTTGTTAGGATTCTTTTGTTTGTATAAAGTTATAGTGCATAAACATTAAATTTTAAATCATTTTCAGAATTCAATTTTTTTTTAACATTTAAGGGAGAAATGTTGCCCAAACCATCAGACCATGTACCATCACTTCTCGCTCTGACTGCAAACAACTGGCTCATTCGTATGTCAATTAAGACTGCAGAAATTCTAGAAAAAATCTACCTCTCGTCTCAGTGGAAATTCAGGTATTCAAACTATCGTTTCTTGTAAAAGATTTGTTTGAGTGATAAAGCATAATTTGTTTCATTATGCAGTCCAATATTTGCTGTTGTAGAATAGCTTACTATTTCTTCTACTTATTTTCTTCAAATTTAAAAACAAGGAACATTTCATAGGTACTTGTGGAGTCTTTATTCATTTGTGCCAATTCAAGTACATACATAGAAACAGTCTATTCAACATAGCACAGAATGAGGCCATTCACTCACCATGTCTATGCAGGCTCTTGGAAAGAACTATTCAATACTCTGACACTCCTGGGTGCAATTTACCTTTTTAAGTATATCAGTTCCCTTCTGAAAGTTATAGATCTGCGTCCAGTCCCTGTTCACGTGTGTGTTCCAAATTGCTGTTTGAAAATAAACTTCCCTGTACTTTGCCGAATAACTTTAAATTTTTGACCTCTCCTTCCTGACATTTCTGTCAGCGGAATCAGTTTCCGTCCAACTTACCACATCAAAATCCTTCTATTAAATCTCCCTTTTACCTTGTTTGCTTCATGGAAAATAACTCCTGCTTCTTTCATTTCTTCATGTAAATGAATTTGTGCTTCCATTCCAATTAATCGACACTGAACCCTCTTCCAAAGCCTTGCTGTTCTTCCTATATTGTGGTGTCCAGATTTAGCCACACTACTCTGAGTAAGACCTGGTGAAACTAAGAGAACAAAAAACAATTAAAGACATAAAATAGAAAGGCTAACATAACTGATAAAGAAATCAAACTGAGAGCATAAACCTTTGATCTGAATAGCTTGCTTCTACATAACAACAACATTTGGCAAAGAGATGGCAGCAACATTACTTATGTACAATGTATTAGAAAAAAATATAGTAAAGAAAGCAGCTACTATGATTCCATACATCATAAAGGATATAGGGAGCAATTTTACCTTTTTTGAAATGTGTTGGGGTGGGCATGTTTGGTGCCTAACATGCCAACCTCAGTGCTGAGAATATGCAACTAATTCTGCTCCTTTCAGCTTATTAAATGCTGGCACGTAAGCACGGGTGAGTTTCCCAGCTTATTGCAGGCCTTCTTACTCGTTTTGAGATTGGCTAGCAGCTTCTGGAACCTAAAGACAACTGATTGAGTCCTATTCTTTGGTGGATCCATTGACAGGAAGCCAGGTCTATGTTTAGGGAGAGGGGAGTTGGAGTCAAAGGCTGGTGTTGGTTAGCCCTCTGATTGAGCAACTGGAGGCCTCTCCACTAACCCAGTAGTCAAGTTATCCTTTGAAACTGGTCATCAATCCCACACGCCAGGAAAGCAGGTGATCAGGGAGGTGGTGAATTGAGGCCCGTGAGTAACCATTAATTGTGGACCTTAATTTGTGGTGAGTCAAGTACATCATGGACCTTATCACTCTGTCTCTCTCTCTGCTTCTCTGACTGTCTTTCTGTCGCTGTCTATCTCTCTGTCTACAGGAAAACGTGACCAATTATTTTCCCTTTTGACACCCTCAATGGAGGGGAAAGTTTCAGCCATAAACTGAATTCATGAAACTATAGATGAGTTAATTAAGCATAAGTGGTAACAAAAAAATTAAGGAATCATTGAAACAGATGTAATAATAAAAACTAGAAACCGAAAATACAATGGAGATTATTTTCAACGGAGAGTGCTATGCTCAACCAACTTTTTAGAATTTTACAAAGAACTAACAGATTAAACAAGGATTGTGTAGTGGATGTAATAAATTTGAATTCTAAAATAACCTTTGATAAGTTCCACATAATAGACTTGACTTAGGGTCAGTCTATATTGAATCAGGATTGTACTTGTGGCACAGAGGTAGTGTGACTTCCTCTGGGCAAGAAGATCTGGTTTAAGTCCCACCTGCTCCATAGATGTGTCATAACATGTCTGAATAGATTGATTAAAAATGTCTATAGGGAATCAGGCAAAACATGGCAGAGTTAATAGCAAGATTTCTACAAGCAGAAACTGAATGTAAAGGTTAAGCTCAGCTACACAGACTGGCAAAAGATGAGAGGTGGTTTTTCGTTGCTTCTAGGAATCCAGCTGTTGATGATTCATGTTAATGGTTTAGCAAAATAAGCTCAAAATCTGTGAAGATAATAGACCAAAGTGTGACAAAATGGTGCTTAAGATGGTGCTTAACTGACAAATGAGTTTTGATCAAATATGGGTGAGACAGATCATTTTGGTAGATAAGTCAAAGCTGCCATCTACTGCTGGATATTAACATTCTTAATGGGCAAAAGAGCAAAGAGATCTTGGGTTACCAAGATCAAAACTACCAATGCAAGTTAATTAGACCAAGCAAACCAATCACTGAGTTTCATTGCTAGAGGGATAGAACTTAAAAACAATAAATAATGGAAACTTTATAAAAGTTTGGGCTACAATTGGAAACGGAGATACATATGTATGTAGAGTATATAGAGTCAGCAAGGCTCTGTGGTACAGTGATAGTGTCCCTGGTAGAGCCGACGTTCATGTCATCTTCTTCTGAGATGCGTCAGAACATACCCAAACAGGTTGATTTAAAAATACATAGATGACAGTTGCTTTACTATACATCATGCATAGTGTTAAAAAGAATGTAGAGGTATTGGAGAAGGTGCAAAAAAGATTTACAAAGATGATACTAGAATTGAGAGGTTACAGATGTTAGAAATAGGCAAGGTAAAAGATTTTGGTCCTTGAGGGGAATTCAAAAATAGGTAGAAATAAAAACAGAAAGAAGCTGTTCCCTAAGAAATACAATTGGGAATTCAGGGGAAAAAAGCTTATTTACCCAACAGATGCTCAATATATTAAATGTGCTACCACATGGAGTGTTACGACATGGGCAGTGAACACTTTTGTTAATTAGACCAAACATCCAGAAAAGCTCACCTTGCCTCATAAGCTGTTAAAATAGAGAACTCCCAAATTCCAGTATTTAAAGAAAATAATATAAATTTATTCTTTAATTCTAAAAGTGAACATTAAACAACAACTATTTACAACTGTTAGCTCCCCTTTCTCTTAACTGCTTATTACCTGCCTCCAACTCTATAACAATATACTGTTCGAATAAAACACTTATTAAAATTACATCAACTTAATTTCAAAGCCATACCGCGGCAATTGCCTTCAGTGTCTTTCTTCTTCAGGTTGAAGATCTCCCTGGGTCATCATCTTTCTTTTTACTGTGAAAATGTTTCATATGAAAAGGTACCTTTTGATTGAGAATGTTTCAATGTCTTAGGTTTCTCTCAATGGCAGTTGTTTCTTTCTGATTTTCAAACTGCCTGCCTTTTTTATATCCCTAACATCGGATCATATCATTGGTTCGATGTTGGCAAAACAATAAATTCAAACTTGATTGGATTGTAGTATCTTGGGGTATAATTTAATCTGATTAAATTCAAATTGTTGTCAAAACAGCAACCAACCAACTCAGGTATCTATTTCACAGCCAAATGTTACATATTTTCAATTTTCCAGTATAATCTGAGTCTGCTGTTGTAAGCTGTCAGTGCAGAACAGCATTCACTCTCTCTTTAAACATACAGTACACACCTTCAACTTCATAACAAAAGTAATTGAAACACATAACCTAGATGCAGTAAGGGGAAGCTAGATAAATACATGAGAAAGAAAAGAATAAAAGAGCATGATTTAAAGCAATGTTTCCCAAACCTTTCCTCACAGTGACCTCAGTTCAAGTCTTGAAAATTCTTGTGATACCAGTCAGAACTGATGCCTGGGGAGGGAGGGTCTGGATGAAGGTGTCTGTTAGTATGTGAGCACAGCTGTTGTAACGGAGTCAGCTCCATAGTGGCCGTTGCTGCCTTGGAGTTCATAACCTTGTGTAGGGTCCCAACTTCCATTTCAGAAAGCCTTAATGTAAAGGTTAAACTAACAGTGATGGGAGGAAGCTTTTGAGGATCTAACATCAACATGGACTAGTTGGGCCAGATTGCCTTCTTGTGTTTCAGACTCTGTATAATTTGATGTTCTATGATGTTTGTACAATTAATTATAATTAACAGGTATTTGACTTGGGACGATACTCAAGAGACAATAGTAGCCAAGACTACACAGAATAAAGTTACAGCTGTAGCTAGAGCGGTGAGTTGTGGCGATGATCTACAGTGTGGAGGTGATGATTTAAGTGCGATCTTGGTATAAAACTACACTGAATTTTCTGGAATTCTTTGCTTCTTGGTGTTGCTAATTAGCTGCTGTTGATAGTCAACATTTATTTTGAACATGCTTGGAGGAAAGACTTTTGAAATGACTAAGTTGTGAAAGACTTTTTTTTGTTTTTGCTGTAGTGCTACTTATGTTTTTCTGCAGATGAAGATTAACAATGTTGTTAGCAATCCTCTACAAAGCATTTGCTACCTATAATTGCAATATGCACTCAATAAATATCACTTAATTTTGATGAATACTGGCTACTGCGTCAATTTAATGGCAGTTTTTTTTAATGCAACCCATTTCAGAAAATTGGTAAATTTCCGAACGAGAATGAGAGTTGTTCTTTGGCAGTATTCGACCAATTCGTAATGATTACACCAGAATGTTTAATCCTAATGTGCGGGGTGGTAACAAACAATGAGTAACATTAAACAATACCTTAAGGAAATCAACTTGGCAAAATGTTTTAAATAGATTAATTAATTTGGCCAAATTGCTTTTGAGCTATCTGCAGAGAAAGCATGTTTAGACTTTTTTTTTGCATCAGGGAACTACTTTGCTTCCAACTAGGGAATCTATCACTACTTTGAAATTACTGGATTAGGTATTGCAGGCTATAGTTACTCTTGTCACACTGTGGTGCAACTCATTAATGTACAAATGATTCTCATTACTTGGCCCTTGAAGGCATTCTTAAAAAGACCTTCCTTTTCTTCCTATTACGTGTTTGTGGTGTTTAATTTTAAACCTACGTTTGCACAGCTTATTTATTACATAAACTGGCTTTAGTTGTGCTATTAAAATGTTCTAGTTTTAAAGTAAAATAAGCAGATAAATTATTATACAAGCTGACTGTACTAGAGTTATAACTCAGCACCCTTTCACATTTTATGTATATATCGCTTACCGAGAGTAGCAACATGGGGTTCAGTGAGCCAATACTCTGCTTGATTTGTCGGGTATGCAGACAACACATCTGCACTGGTACTTAATTTAACTCCTGGTATGTTTAAAATACATTCAAGAGATCCCTTGTGATACCCAAATTGACATGACACTTGCAATGTTGAACCCAAATGAATTATCTGCCTGAGGATATTCTCTTTACTTCTCTTGGGACAAGGTGATCCCTGATTTAGAATTGTTGAATATTGGAATGGTTCTTGCTGTACACAAATTGGATTGTTTTCTGTTTGCCTTACTTTAAATAACAATTGTTACTGTCTTTCAGGCTGGAATTCAACACTCAGTTCTTTTACATTTAGCTCTGTTCAGAGTTCTACCTCTTACATTTGTAGGGATGCTGGCTATTGATAAAAATGTAAGTTTCTTTATTTTGAAAGGATCTCTATATTGTAATTTGCATTAATTACATCAAAACTACTTCCTGCACGTTTTCTGTCCCTGATTTAACAATTACCCCAATAACTGAATTGTTTAGATCTGAGAATCCATAAAACAGTAAATTCTCAATGTTGTAAAACTAGCTTTTCTCCCTGTATCTTCTCATGTATGTCATGTATTTGTCATGTATAGGATTTCATCCAATTTATGTCTTGTCTGCAGCTCTCAGTAGTTTGTGCTGACCATCTGCACATACAAATCGCTTATACTTGGCTGATTTTTATTCTGTGCGTGTGGACTACACACTCCGAGCTGCCTGTTGTGGTTAGACCTTGATCCTAGCAGCTGGACCCGACTCATTTCTGAGAAATAAATTGTCATTCAGTTATTTCGTGCATGCCCTCCGTTTCATCTCATTGAGGCTCAAGTCTACCGCCTCAGACTGCCCATATCCACCTCTCTCACATCAAGACTTGGAGTTCCTCACTTCATTATCATTTGCTTCTATGTTACTGAATTGTTTAAAAAAAACTTGTTATTCTGCATGGTCTTTTAAATTTCACCTTCAGGTGACTGTCTTTGTGTGGAGTTTTCAAATTCTCCCCGTGTCTGTGTTGGTTTTCTCTGGGCGCTCTGGTTTCCTCCCAGTGTGCAGGTTGGGTGGATTGGCCATGCTAAATTGCCCATGGTGTCCAGGGATGTGCGAGCTAGGTGGATGATGGGAAATGCAGGTTAACTGTGATAGGCTAGGGGGTTGGGTCTGAGAGGGACAGTTTTTGGAGGGTTGATGTGGACTCAATGGGCTGAATGGACTGCTTCCATACTGCAGGGATTCTATGATTTTATGATCAGATTTCTTCCCTAAAGGAAGTTAATAAACAAGATGGGCTTTTACAACAATCGATGATAGTGTCATGGTCACCATTAATGAGACTAACATCTGATCAAGATTTATGAATTATACTTTAAATTCCATCAGCTGGGATAATTAATTTGAAACTCTGTCCTGGCTTTTAGATTACTAGTATAGTGATGTTATCATTATGCCACTGCTTGCATTCAAATAATTAAGTGACTTAGCGAACCACTGTTCACACTGACTGAAGGACCTCGAATTAGAGGTTCTACTATACGTTTTTGGGTTTCCTTAGATTGTTTAGAACATTGAGTTGGATAAACTATTGTTTTGTGATATGATCAGTGCCACTGGAAATCTGCTTGCAGTATATAAAATTTCAAGATGAAATCATTAGTCTTATGTTTGTAAGTATGGAATAACAATGTGGCGAATTAATATTGAGTTTGTTCAATAATGTAGGTTGTCTTTGGAAGATTGTGCATCAGTTTGCAACAGTGAATTGATATTAGACAACCTGAAAGTTACCTTAAAAAGAAAGGTGCTGTTGAAACTTTTCATTTTATATTTAACAGGGCATGAGCAAGATTGCAAATTTCAAAGGGAGTGAGAATTTGTACTTTGAGAACAGGATGTTGCTAGGTTGATTCTTGATTGTTCTAGGTATTCAGATTAGATTACTTACTTACAGTGTGGAAACAGGCCCTTCAGCCCAACAAGTCCATACCGATCCGCCAAAGCGCAACCCACCCATACCCCTACATTTACCCCTTCATCTAACACTACGGGCAATTTAGCATGGCCAATTCACCTGACCTGCACATCTTTGGACTGTGGGAGGAAACAAGAGGACCCAGCCATGTTATGCCTGTATGTTGGACTGTAAGTCCCAACATTTGGCCGATCATATCAAACATCATGTTCCTTCAATCAGTTGCAATAGGCAGATTACTGACAGTACACAGCTAGCCAGTGCTTGTAAAACTCAGAATTTAGGGCAGAATATTGTTGGGATTTCAGCAAAATGGACTATGGTGAGATGTGTGGCCAAATAAGATAACAAGTGCGGTGATACCCATCTCAACCATCTTTTATACTTTTTCCAAGCAGCATGGTGAGATTCTCCCTAGGTAGAGTGAGTTGCCAACTGACTGATTATTGGTTGTTAAAATGCCTGCAAACAGCCCAATACGCCTCATTAATACTTAGCCTCCCAACTTAGCAAATTTGTCAAACGAAATGCGATGTCAGGACACACTGCACTCAGGGACACGCATCCAATCCATGGATTGGACCATACTACATCTTCGGGCCCTGTTTTTGTTCTCATAGTACTCTCTGTCTCACACTCTACCGAGATGCTCATAGCACCCTGCTTTACATTGCCTTGTCTTGACCTTTTTGCACTTTTCCCCCTCAGGCAAAGATGCCAGGCTTACATTACTGTTACCTTGCTATGCTGACTAGTGCAGACACAAAGCTAGGAACCTTGTCATCAGGCCTCAGTCAAGGCAAGGGGTGGGGGTAGCCTTTGCTCAGGCATTTAGGATAGACAATAAATAGACAAATAAACACACCAGCCAGGGGTACTCACATCCCATAAGTGAATAATAAGATATTCAGTTTGTATGCAGACACCTGGTCCACAGTCTATGAATGTATATAACTTCTAGCAAATTAAGTGAGCCATATTGTGAGCCAGACTCATCATCTTAAATTAGTTGTTAGTGTAATTCCTCGACCGCCTGGGATTTTTCAGCAGGTGTTTCCAAATCACAGAATCACATCTTAAATTAGACATATTAGACTGAATCTTTTTTGGTTAAGTCGGAGTTACATCATGCTTTTTTGAAGGTTTGTTGCCGCCAGTTTTCTCCAACCTCACCTCATTAATTTTCTACCATGTTCCTATGGCACCTCTCACTTCCAATTTCTATTCCATTTTACTATGCACCATTCCTGGAACAAATCACCTCCCAAATATCCCAGAATTCACCATCATCCCTTGCATCTATGCCATCTTTAAAAAGAAAATTCTGCATCTGGACAAGCGCTGTCAGTCCAAAGCTTCCCTGTGTGATTCCTGATATTTGCCCTGGATGTGCCGGACAGATGGAATTCAGTAGCCTGCTTTGTGGACAGGTCATGGAATTCCTGCTGGAGGGATAGTGCAGCTATGGAACTTTCTCCTCTCCCGGGACCAGTAGTGGATGTCATGTTAGCCTGTTCAGAGGTTGCAATCCATGTTGAAGCAGTCTCAGCATCTGGAGGAATGCTCAGTGCTGTAGGAAGAAGGTCAACATCCTTCTCAAATCCTCCAGAGTAAGTGCCACCATCCACTCTCCAATACCCACACTCTACTACTACATCCAACTCCCACCAAAACTCATGCTGTCACTCTCACTATTGCATGCAACATCTTCTGTTAATTGCTCACACTCACCAATATCACTAACATTGCATGGACTCTGTTGCTGCCCACTCATTCATGCTGAGTATATCCCCTTCTGCACTAACAATATTAGCTGTGTCACCCACTTTCATCTCCTGTAATATCTGCCTCTAATTTCATAAGGAAAATAGGGTGGAAAGGGTCAAGGCAATCTGGACTGGTATTGTAGGTTGCTCACATTCTGTGAGCTGCGTTCCTGAACCATTAATCCTTATGCTTTAGGTAGAACCACAAAAGCTGTTTGGAAGGGAGTTCCAGGATTTTGCCCCAGTGACACAGAAGGAATGATGACATAGTCCGAAGTTTGGATGGTGAGTGGCTTGGAGCAGAACATGAAGGTGGTAGTGTTTCCAAGTATTTGCTGTTGTTGTCCCTCTAGATGGTAGGGGTCATTGGTTAGGAAGGTGCTGTCTAAGGAACATCCAGGCATTATGCCTTTTTAGGGTTAAGCAAAAGAGAGAGGGGCAGTGGTGCAATCTCCATGGTAACCCATTAGCAAATTTACTGCCTGTGAAATTTGACATTCTTGTTTGTTCTAATGAGTCAGAAAATGTCAACAGCCTGTGAATTATTCAGCAAGACTGAATGTAGATTCAATCAGGAGAAACTCAGCTGGTCTGTAAGAGTCTGTGAAGAGTGAAAGCAGAGCTTAACCTTTAAAGTTCAGTGACACTTCTGAGTCCTTCAGACTCTTCATCTAAATAAGGGTCACTAAACTTGAAGCATTAACTCTCCACAAATGTTGTCAGATCGGCTGAGTTTCACCAGCAAATCTTGTTTGATCTCCAGCATCCCGTGTTCTTTGTTTTATTTTAGAATTCAGTGAGGTACTATTGAAGACTGACATTTCCACGATGCAGAGAGAATTGAAAAGTTTGGGTTTTACATCAAACCGTACAACGGTTATAGTGTGCGGTGAGGAAGTCTTCAGAATTACAAAGTGTTACACTGAGATAAATATGACAGTTTCTAATGGTCCTTAGGCTGGTAATGAAAAATTTCAAATTTAGCATTAAAGGGTTGGGTTAGAAGTCAGAATAAAAAGAATTCACCCTAGAGTCTAAAAGCTGACATGGATCAGTTGAAATGAATGGTTTGTTTCTGAATAATTGTGTTTTACAATTCTATTGCAGCTGTTTAAAACATGTGACTATGTAATGTATGTTAACGACTTATGGGCGGTGGGTTGTATTTATACATTGACACTACATTTTCCAAAAGTATATTTCTGGCCAAAACTAGGAGTTGCACATCCATGAATTAAAGTTGTTTCAATTAGAAAACCAACTCAATTTTGTAACATTAAATACAACAATGAGTTCGACAGAGTTCAAATAGTATGCCAAAATGTGATGCCCATGATTGATATAACTTAGTAAAATGTTTTAATACTGTATTCTTCAACTTATAGATTTTTGGAAACAATGTAACCGATGCCACAGTTTCTCATGGTTTACTCATTGTGATGTACAGCATGGGATTGGTCAAGCTTTACAGTTTGCAGTGGATTATTGAGAAGGTAAAATAAGAATACAGTGTATATTGGAGAATGCTGAATCTGTTGAGCATGAAGCATATTAGTTGGAACAGCTCTGCAATCTGAAAAATCATAGCTTTATTCAAGAGGTTTACAACAATGATAATTTAACCACAGAGAAAGTTTTGATTGACAAGTGCAAAGAGCGTAATCGGGGTAACAGGTGAATAAAGTGAGGTATTGTATTAGGTCAAGGGCAGATTAAACAAAGGTAAACTGATACTCTTCTGGATTGGACTTTGATATAAGAATCATTTCCCAAGGTGAAGTCGAAGTGCTAAAGAACTGAAAGTTGGGTCTTAATGAGAACAGGAAATGAAGTCAGGATACTTTTGATGGAAATTCACAACATTTGAGATGTAATAAATTTATGTCAATAAAATAGTGTCTCTTTTTTCAAGTCTGTTTCTTGAGTTCTAGTAAGCACAAGGCAAATGCTTCAACCTCTATCTCTTTTCAGCAACATTTAATTTAGTACAATTACAGGCTAATGCTATTAGAATATTGGATGTTCCTTTGACTTAAATGTCTCATTGGAAGGATATTATCTTCACCTTGGGCAGCACTACTTTTGGAGAATACTAGACTATCAACTTTGTTTGTGCTTAAATTCCAAAATGCAACTTGAATCCACAACCTTCTGATTCGAGAGGCAACTATGTTACTTATTCAGCTATGTTTCATGTATGTTAATAAGTGATTCCTTTCACCTCTAACCTTCGATTTCTTCCAGCAATTCATTGATATTTTACAATATATGTACTTTCTGGTTCCTTCTATGTTAAAAGTATGGTTCAACTTCTTTCTCTCTCACTTCTCACAACACAGTATTAAGATCAAGGATCACCACTGTTTCTCTCTTGAGACTTTTTTTAACATTTCAGATGATTCTCTCTTACAACCTTTCCATTTTTAAATTTAAAATGAGAATACTTAAACACATTTGATTTTGTGATGTTTTTCCTTTCACTTTTTATTTTCAGTTTTGGCTGTATTCTGTACCATCTTGGTTCTTTGCCTTAGTTTCTGAGTAATAGTTTTAAAGGTCCTGGTGCAGTAAAAAACGTAAAAAAATAAAGTTGAGCCTGGCCAAATGTTTCAAAACAATCTTCCCATGATCATAAAAACTACAGTCAGTTCTTCTTTAAGGTGATGGTTGCATTCTTGTGCAACCCTGCTTTATAGAGAAATGGTGCTTTAGAAACAACGTTTAAAGTGTTGGCGCTGTAATTGTGTTACAGCCAACACATGTTTTAAAAGTTTGCACTTTAGAAACAGTGTCCAGAGTTCGTCAATCACATTACTGAAAATTCGTGTTGATGAAATATGCGTTATAACAGAATGACGTGTACTATTTGTGGTTTTTGTTACTTTG
Organism: Chiloscyllium plagiosum; assembly: GCF_037043375.1. Taxonomy (NCBI): domain Eukaryota; kingdom Metazoa; phylum Chordata; class Chondrichthyes; order Orectolobiformes; family Hemiscylliidae; genus Chiloscyllium; species Chiloscyllium plagiosum. Next base: position 57,362,326 of record NW_028270145.1, read on the forward strand.
TAAGAAGTTATTTGTAGAGCATGGTTATTTTATCTTGTATATTGTTTTGGTTTAACTGTTTTATAATTTGTAGATATTAAATAAAAGCTAAGAGAAATTTCAGTGTACCATTATGAAATCTATGCTCGATCACTTTGTTTTTTTTAAAAGCATATAACAACTTTGACAGTTAGAGCAAAAATCAAAGTATTTCACTTAGCAGACTGAAATGTTCTTTACAAATAAATATCAACATTCTTGTCATTACATAGTTTACACAGAAACAGTGTATTCTTGGACAACATTGTGAATGGAACAACACAACCGGAATTGTGGGTGCTTCTCCATTTGGAATTCCATGTAATATTAAAATAACAGGTATTTTAAAAAAACTTTTCGAATTTGTATTGTGCAGAATTAGGACACACAGGCAGCCCTATCGAGGTAAACATAGGAAATCCTGTTTTCACAGATTGTCCGCCTGTCCTATTTGAAGTATCTTGTCTTAAAAGTGCACTGCAGATTGGAGGACATCCCTGGCATTATATCATTACTCCTAATGAACGCAAACAGGAAGGCATCTACCACATTTATTCTTTAAAGGATAAAAAGCTGGTAATGTATCACAATTGTTTTGGTATTTGTTACAGAACATGGTTTTGTAGTTGGGTCACATATACAGAAATTTCTCATCTTTGTTTGTAAACCAATCTGGAACCTGATCAGATTTGAAAACAGAAGGAATCCATTTAGTTCATCTTGTTCCAAGAAGCTTCACTCAATTCATTCCTGGGTTGAGGGGTTCACCTTATGAATAAAAGAGTGAACAGTTTATAACCTATATCCATTGAAGTTTCGAAGAATGAGTGGTGATTTCATTGAAACATATAAGGTCTTGAGGAACCTATATAGGGTGCATGCCTGGAGAATGTTCTTGTTGTGTGGGATATTAAAACTAGGGACCTAAGAATGAGGAGCCCTCTTTTTTAAGAAAGAGATGATAATTTTTTTCTCTCTGGGGGTGTGGACCTCTTTTCACCAGAAGATAATAGAGTTTGAGACTTTAACTTTATTTAAGACTGAGTTAGATATGTTAGATGGACAGTAAAGTGGAGATGTAACCACAACTTAATCAGGTTCTTATTGAACGGTAGAGCAGGCTTAAAGGGCCAGATGGCTTTCTCCTATTCCTAAGTCTTTGGCTTATTTGCTGACTTGTTAATCAATCTAAAACTAATCTGCAATCCTGCTTTCTTCCTTTTAGACCTGATTCCAACTATCTTAAAAGATGTAATTCTATCCATCTCAACTATTCTTTGTAACAAATCATTTATTTGTTCGAGTAACACTGAGCAAATAAATTCTTCTTAACCTGTCCCCCACGTGTAGTGAGAATTTTAAATTTATATCGTTTAAGTCAGTGATTCCCATATAGAGAGTGTAGGGTGTTCCCATTTATGCTCAGATCTTGTTAAGGGTTAGGAGCGTGGACATTCCATAGATAAGAAAAAAATGTGGTTAGCACTAACGCCCTCTCCTATGTACTGCAAAGGACCATGCAATATTTTCTGAGGCAGACTGTGTATGGACCTGAACAATACAATGGGAAAATTAAATAAGGACTATGGGGCCGACTTCGCGAGTAAGCAGATCCGTGAGTAGCAAATAAGCGGATAACAAGGACTGGGTGTACTTAGTTCTCTCAGTATTCTTTTGTGCCTTTGAAAATCCACTGTCAGCTTAAGTCAATGTTTACATCTGTCGTTTCCCACTCTGAGCATAAAATCGGTGAAACTAACTTTCACTTTTCTAGTTCGATTTTTCCGAACTGTGAATCAAGATATGAGATTTTGGGGTCACAAACTCTGAGGCAGCAATAGCTGTTATGGATCTCTGACTGAGTCAACAGGACCACTTGAAATCCTAGTGGTTTTTAATGGAGGGCACTACCTCACTAACCAGCCTTTTGAAGCTGGACTCCGGATCCAAAAAAGCTGGAAAGAATAGGGCCTTAAAAGGAACATGACAATTAACCAGTAAGCAAACCAACACACACTCGCGCTCACATGCACAAACGTTCTCTCCCAGATCCAGAGTTCCAATGCTCATGCTTGCCAATTTTAAAATCTTACGATGGAGTCACAATGGGAAAAAGTTTGGGAGGTGCTATGGGGATATCTAGAACAGGAGTTTGAAAACTGCACATAGTTCTTTCGCTATTGTCTGACAATGGCCGGCATTTTCTTCTGCAGATTTCTCAGTCCTGTTGTCATGGTCAGATAAGGGGTCAGAAATCCTCCCTAGCTCGAGTGCAACTGAAATCTTTTTTTTAAAATGCATAAAGATGGATAAATGCTAGGTGGACCTGATAACTTTGTGGGAAACTAGGGAAGTGATTGCTGGGCCCCTTGCTGAGACATTTGTATCATTGATAGCCACAAATGAGGTGCCAAAAGGATAGACTTTGGCTAATGTGGTGCCACTATTTAAGAAAGGTGGTAAGGAAAAGCCAGGGAACTATAGACCAGTGAGCCTGACATCAGTGGTGGGCACATTATTGGAGGGAACCTGCGAGACAGGATTTATGTATATTTGGAAAGGCAAGAACTGATTAGGGATAGTCACATGGCTTTGTGCGTGGGAAATCATGTCTCACTAACTTGATTGAGATTTTTGAAGAAGGAAGAAGATTGATGAAGGCAGAGTGGTGGACTTGACCTATATGGACTTCAGTAAGGTGTTTGACAATATTCCTCATGGGAGAGTGGTTAGCAAGGTTAAATCTCATGGAGTACATGAAGAACTAGCCATTTAGATACAGAACTGGCTCAAAGGTAGAACACAGAGCATGGTGGTGGAGGATTGTTTTTCAGACTGGAGGCCTGTGACCAGTGTGTGCCACAAGGATCGCTGCTGGGTCCATTGCTTTTTGTCATTCATATAAATGTTTTGGATGTGAACATAGGAAGTATGGTTAGTAAGTTTGCAGATGACACTATCTCAGAGTATATTAGGATCTTGGTCAGATAGCCAATAGGCTGAGGAGTGGTAGCTGAAATTTACTTTAGATAAATGTGAGGTGCTGCATTTTGGAAAGACAAATCAGGGCAGGACTTGTACACTTAATGGTAAGGCCCTGGGGAGGGTTGCTGAAAAAAAGAGACCTTGGAATGGAGGATTGTAGTTGCTTGAAAATGGAGTCCCGGGTACATAGGATAGTGGAGAAGGATTTGGTATGCTTCCCTTTATTGGTCAGTGCATGGAGTATAGGAGTTGGGAGGTCATATTGTGGCTGTATAGCACATTGGTTAGGCCATTTTTAGAACACTGTGTGCGATTTTGGTCTCCGTACTATAGGAGGGATGTTGTGAAACTTGAAAGGGTTCAAAAGATTTAGAAGGATGTTATCAGGGTTGGAGGGTTTGAGCTATAGCGAAAGACTGAATAGACTGAAGCTATTTTGCCTGGAGAGTCCGAGACTGAGGGGCATGGATAGGGTAAATAGACAAGGCCTTTACCCTGGGGGGGGAGAGTCCAAAACTAGAGCGTATGGGTTTAAGGTGAGAAGAGAAAGATTTTAAAGGGACCTAAGGGATAACTTTTTCACACGAAGGATGGTGAATGTATGGAGTGAGCTGCCAGAGGAAATGGTGGAAGCTAGTACAGTTACAACATTTAAAAGACATCAGGATAGGTATATGAATAGGAAGCATTTGGAGGGATCCAGGCCAAATGCTGGCAAATGGGACTAGATTTATCTGGGATAGCTGGTTGGCATGGATGAGTTGGACCGAAGGGACGGTGTTCATGCTGTACAACTCTGACTCTTTGACTCTAAGTCTTCCCTGTGTGAGGACCTGTTACCTGGTTCTGAATTTCTGCCTGTTGGCCAATTAATGTTCAGAAGGAGACAGCACCATCCAATTAAGGATGGCAACAGGTTCTTGAAGTTGGCAGGCTAACAGACCAATAAAAGCAACAAGGTGAGGAAGAGGACACTCAAAGATGGAGGTGCCCTGTCTCCAACATTTTTAACTTACTAGTTTCAACACCAGACCACAATTTTGGAGGGATGTTCCACTCATAGGATGACCTGTGAATAAAGTCAGAAAGCCATGGAGTAGCTTTAAACTGGCTTGGAGTTCTGATCCTCTACTGCTCTTATCACCAGGAGGTAGCTTGCAGGCAGTAACACTGTTTGCTGCCATGCTCTTGGAGAACAGGGAGGCCAGTAAGAAAATGCATTTGATCTCTGACAGTAAGCATAATTTGATAGTTAATGAGGTCAGTTGGCTAGCTTTTGTTTTCAGGAGAATATCACTAAGAATATCATTTGCAGGGAAATGGCTGGTGGGAGGGAATGGATGGAGGTGGGAAATTAAGCTTACCTGCCACTCAAAATTGTTGCACATAACTGCCTTCATCTAGCCAAAAAAAATTAAACAGATGTTTTGTATAAATGCATCTTTACTTCATTATTTCCAGCATGATGTTTATTTCACAGTATAAAACTAGGGAGGTCTTGTGAAAACTATACAAGGCAGAAGTTAGACCACAGCTAGGAACTACATACTGACATTGGAGGCAGTACAGAGCAGGTTCACTATGTTGATTCTGGGTGTGGACAGATTCTGAGGAGAGGTTGAGTTGGTTGTGTTTGTGCTCATTGGAGATTAAAAGAAGACGACACTAGGACCCAAGGACCCAAAGCCATAATATTAGAGTAAGGAGGTGCCCAGATGAGACAGAGATGAGGAAGAATTTCTTTTCTCGGAGAGTGGTGTGTATAAGCCCTGCCCTGATTTGCCTTTCCAAAAAGCAGTACCGTATAGGAGTTTGGAGGTCATGTTGTAGCAGTACAGGACATTGTTTAGGCCACTTTTGGAAAATACATTCAATTCTGGTCTCCCTGAAATAGGAAGGATGTTGTGAAACTTGAAAATGTTTAGAAAGGATTCACAAGGATGTTGCCAGGGTTGGTGGGTTTGAGCAACTGGGAGAGGCTGAATAGGCTGGGGCTATTTTTCCTGGAGCATCGGATACTGAAGGATGACCTCATAGACGTTTATTAAATCATGATGGGCATGGATAAGTGCGAATAGCTAAGGGTTTTTTTCCACAGGGTGGGGAGTCCAAAACTAGACAACATAGGTTTAAAGTGAGAGAGGAAAAATTTAAGAGGGATCTAAGGGGCAACTTTTTCATGCAGAGGGTAGTGCATGTATGGAATAAGCTGCCAGAGGAAGTGGTGGAAGCTGGTACAATTACAACATTTAAAAGGCATCTGGACAGATACAGAAATAGGGAGGGTTTAGAGGGATATGGGCCAAATGCTGGCAAATAGGACATGATTAATTTAGGATAACTGGTTGACATGGACGAGTTGGACCAATGCATCTGTTTCCATGCTGTACAACGCTATGATTCAATGACTCTATGGTGAATCTGTGGACTTCTTTAACCGAGAGGGCTGTCGAGGCTTAGTTCTTAAGTATATTTGAGGCTGATAAAGACAGATTTCTAATCATTAATAGAAACAAAAGTTATAGGGATAAAGCAGAAAAGTGGAGTTGAGAATTATCAGATTAACCGTAGACCTCTTGGGCCAAGTGGTCTACTCTGCTCCTATGTTTTAAGATCTCGTGGTTTCATCAGATCTCGACAGCAATTTTTTGAGATTGTGTGCAAGTTCAAATCATTTGTATTTACTAAGAATAAAATTGGTCTAGAATTAACCTTAGACTATTTTCTCCAATACAAACAAAGTCATTTTATTGCTATTTTCTTTGGGCTGGATTCTCCTGACTGAATGAAGACAGGATTGGAGATGGTCCTGGCTGTTCCCTGCTTTATGGAGGTGGGCAGCCTAATAAGGCAGTTGCAGCCACACTCATGTCATTTTGCGTTTGTATTTTACCAATGTTGGAGTGGCCCCCTCTACTCCCTTCAGAATAACCAATGAGAGTTTTACCGTCAGTTGGACAAGTGGTGTCTCTGTTAGTTTTGTACTGTATTTCAGAAGCATTGTGAATGGGAAACCAGAGTTGTATACCCATTTTAGATGGCCATTAGGTGTTTCCTTTAAACAGTCTTAAATGTAAAAACATAGCACAGTGAGAAAACTGCATACAAAAGTGCTTAATTGTTAATTAAAATGATCAAAAAAATGACATTGCCCCCATAGTAAGATTTCTATTCTGATTAGTTTGATTATTTTTGATTAAATATTATGAGGGGCACAGACTGTCAAATGTATTTTTGTCCAATTAGGCAGAGAATGGAATTCAGGAGATGCAGTGTTGTTCATTAGATACTGATTGGATATATTTTCATCCAGATGATTCTGGAAGGATCATGCACATTGGACCAACGCAAATTAAGTAAGTTTGTATAATTTCTTTAATCCTTGTTCAGCAAATCTGGCTGGCTATTACTTTTAGAGAATGATCTCCATGTCCTCTCAAATACAACCTGTTTTCAAGCAGATGTGGATGGAAAATGGGGTGAAGAGGCCTCTTGCTAAGAAATAATAAGGAATGTGTGCATAATCAGCCTCCCAGAGAATACTGGAAGACCAATACAAATAATAAATGATAGCTGATCTAAGTTGCTGCAATTTTTGACTGGCTAAGAAATTGAAAAAGAACATCACTCAGAAATTTGAAATGTAGGATTGTTAGTTAAATATACAAGTGAGAAATGAGACTAGATTAACTCAACCTGACAAGTATGATCAGTGGACTTTAATACACAATGCAATTTTTATTTTTATACTACACGTTAAGGAGATTGGAATTTTGTAATGTATTGTAATTTTCGTACAATTGTTTATTGCAAGGTTATGAATTATGGTTACAAGCTTTATTTATATCATCCATCACAAATTGGCAGCAAAGCTATAATTATTTTCAATAAACCAATGATCTGCCTGGCATTAGATGGATTTGAGAGAATCAGTCGTGAAGTAAGTTTCCGGATTTCACAGATGAGATATCCAGATGTGAATAATGTAAAATAAACTGAAAGCAAACATATAATCAGGCTAATGCAGCAGCATAACCAGCCACAGTTAATATTAACTGAGAACAAGAGACATTTTGGCTGTTTCCCAAGATGAAAGTAACAGATGAATATCCCTAGCAGCAGCAAGAAAGAATTATAAAATTTAAAGTCAATTTAGAAGTAACAGTAAGACTAATGTTAAATGTCATCAGTTTTTTTTAAGGTACTTTTTCTTATTCCACAATCGGGCTGATTGCCAGTCTATTAATGAGGATAACTTGATGTGAATTTTTCACCGAATTGAAAGCATTTAATGTTATTGAAAAGCTTTAAATATTAAAAAAAGTAAATATTAAGTATCAAAACATATTTCCTTTAGGACATAAATTAACATGTCTTATCACTTGTGCTAACACTGCTTGCCAGTGTGTTGCAGCTGTCTGAAAAATCTGAAGGTTTACAGAGATGGCAAGTTTTCCGAGCCTTTACTATTTATTCTGCAAGAGAAAGAGAGGTAAATCATTTTCTTCCACCTTTAATTGCATTGATCCATTGTGAAATTGGGAAACTCCTCAGGGTTCCAAGGCAAGTAGCAAACCTCCTTTCAGATAGCTAGTGATGTCATTGTTATCAATTCCTGAAGCCTCTGAGTCGAATCTTGTGTACTATGTCAGGGCTTTGCTGGGCTTCATTCTCAGCCAATGCAGGGAGGCGATGGGGAATTTCTTTTACTACGCTTGCCTTTTCTAGGAACAAGCAAGACTTTGTTGGCTGGCTATGATATGTGTTTTTGAGGAGAAAGTGAGGTCTGCAGATGCTGGAGATCAGAGCCGGAGATGTGTTGCTGGAAAAGCACAGCAGGTCAGGCAGCATCCAGGGAACAGGAGAATCGACGTTTCGGGCATTCCTGAAGAAGGGCTTATGCCCGAAACGTCGATTCTCCTGTTCCCTGGATGCTGCCTGACCTGCTGCGCTTTTCCAGCAACACATCTCCGGCTATGATATGTGTTTGCATAGACAATTGGATTTATGCATTGCTATAACCCATAAACGATTTGAAACTAGATGATCCTGTATATTCATCCTTTAGAAGAAAAAAGTGCTTAGTTTCTTGTACCCTTGTTTTAAGAATATGCTGGATAGGGAATGTTCTCTCTGTTTCAGGAAAGTTAAGTCTTTTTCCAGCCAGTTACACTAATTCAGTCTTCTGGACAATTTTAAGATATAAAAGAATAAGATTTATTACTTAAAGTGACAAGTGATATAATGTTCAGTTCTTCTCCCAATTACACCAAGGATGACTAAGCTCCTTCTGATGGTTGCTGCCTAAGGCAGACTCTGTCCTGTTCCCCTTTGCAAGGGGAATGCTTAAATTGAGGACCTTGTAATCCTTTTCAGAATATTGAGTAGTGAAAATGGAAGTTATGTAACAAAATAAACATTTCAGATTTCTGAACTGGAAAAACATTGGTCCTGTAAACAATTTTGAGCAAGTAAAATAGGTGGGGTCTGGTTAGTGAGTTAAAATTAAGTAAAGGGAACATTTGTATGTGGTGGAGGGGAGGAGATGTTAAGAGATCGGATGAGAGAAATGAAAGATGTAATTTGATATGGCACCAAGGAGCCTCAAAATTAATCACTATTGGTGTACGGGAATGGGGATAATTCTCCAGTGATTGGAGTCATACCTCATTCTAAGAAGCATGGTTGTGCTTTTGGAGACAAATATCTCTCGGGAGTTCTTCAGGGTACCGTCCTATGCTCAACCACCTTCAATGATGTTCCATCTAGCATAAGGTCAGAAATTGGAATACTTAATGATCATTGCATAATTCTCAGTACCATTCACAACTCCTCAGATATTAATATTGTCCATGCTCATATTCAGCAAGACAAAAATAGCACCAGCCTTGGAGTTAATAAGTGGCAAATAACATTCTCAGCATATATATGCCTGGCAATGATCATCTCTAAAAAGGGGAAACCTACATTCAATGTCATTCCCATCACTGAATTCCCCCATTATCAATATCTAGGGGGTTACCATTGATCAGAAGCTGAACTGGAACAGCCATACAAATACTATTGACTAAAAGGGCAGGTCAGCAGCTAGGAATTCTGTGGGAAACTTATCTCCTGTCTCCCAAAGCCTGTTCACCATCTACAATGCATAATTCAACAGAGTAATGGAATACCATCCACTCTGTTGGTTAAGTGCAGCTCCAACAAAACTCAAAGCTTAGCACAATCCAGAACAAAGCAGTCACTTGATTGGCACTGCATCCACCACTTCAACCTTCACTGCCTTCACTTCCAACTTGGCAGCAATGCGTACCATCTCCAAGATACACTGTAGGAACCTATAACAACACCTTCAAACCCGTTACCTCTACCACCCAGAACAATAAGGCAACATATGCATGGTACTGTCACCAGCTGTAAGCTCCTTGCCAAGCCATGCGCCATCCAGACTTGGAATATATCATTGTGACTTCACTATCACAAAGTCAAAATCCTGGAACTCGTTCCTGACTGTCCTCTATACTCCAAAGACTGCAGCGATTCAAGAATGGAGTTCACCATTACCTTCCCCAGAGCAATTATCATTAGGCAATAAATGCTGGCCGAAATAGCAAAACACATGTCCCATGAACAAATTAAAAATAGAGTTTGGGTTAGTAAGTGGCAATTGCCAGGCAATGACTACTGCAACAAAAGAAATCTAACTGTCTTCCTTTGACATTCAATGACATAATTGACGCCTTGGCATAAACTGTTCTCTAAATTGTATCCTACCCATTTTTGAATACTAGAGCTTTTCACTGATGTTATGATGACCAATTGGAAGAACTGCTGCAATTATACCAATGTATGAGGAATTTTATGAGCAAATATGAAATTACCATCCAATTTTAAAAAGCTATTATTTAGCACTTCGTAATCTCCAGATATTCTGAAGTGCATTTTAGCCAATGAAATACTGCTGGAGCACAGTACTATTTATAATACAGTGAAACAGAGCACCCGATTTTCACAAAATGCAAATTGCAACGTGATGAGGATCTAATTATGCTGGTGATGACTGAAGTACAAACATTGGTCAGACTATGTTATTCAATTAGTGCCATTGAACCTGTACACATTGATATTGACTTAATGTCTTTCATCAGTAGGTCATTTACTTGGTGCACTACCCAAGACCGGGTTTGATTATGGGGCAAAATCTTTGCAGTGCTATCCAATGACTGTTGATAAAATTAGAGCATAGAATGAGCATGTTGCATGTGACAGGATTGTTTTCAACTGAGAATATTCCATGATGGTCATAGTTTCATCAGAAGGAGGAGATAATTCTCACCAAAATAAATTGTAAATATGTCACTATTACTATCTGCTCCCCTCATCTCACACTGATGCAATGTACCCTTCCCAACCAAGGGAAAGATATGGACCAATTTCCAAGGTATTACTGATTCTTCTCTATAATCAGCTTTTGGACTGATTAGAACATGTGTTAAACTTATTGAGAAAATGAAGCAACCCCAACCCTTCCACGTGCTAGTTACCAGAAATAATTGCCACCCATTGAAGGGAGCCTTTCCTTTCCCTCAATAAACATACAACTGTGCGACATAATCTAATCCAAATATTTCCGTTTATGCCTAGAAGTGATAAGAATCCTCAAGATTCAATTAGCATAATTTTGCATCCAAAATCAAGAAAATTGGCCATGAGAGAAATAAAATTAACACAGAATGGAAATAAGCAAACACCAATCATACCTTAAAACATAAAAAGAATAATAATAATCTAAACCACCACTGAACATACATAGATCCTATACCATAGCCAAGCCCCAGAGAACTGAACAAAAACAAATTTCTCTATACGCTTAATACATCCTTCCCCTTGTACATACACAGCCATGATAACAAAGCTAATTTACTATTGTATTCACCTTCCCAGAAATATATCTCTTGTATAAATAAAGATATGCATCTGTGCTCATAAAATTTATTGAGTCGAGTGATTTTAGGACGTTTGCTGACTTTGTAAAGAGTTATGCTGGTATAAGATATAGATGAACATTTAACAAAAAGAAAGTTGAATTTTAACTGTTCAATAAAATGTCCCTCTTCAAGGTGGAGAGCTCAGTGAGAGTGACAGCTTATGGTCGAGTTGTGAAGAGAAGATTTTCTCAATTAGACGATGACAAGTATGAGGTAATTGCTGATTTAGAATGCATTAATATGTAGGGCTTACTTATTTATAATTGGCAGGTCTTGAAACCAGTGGAATTTAATTTGAGATTGACTATCTCTGTAAAAGTACCTATTTGAAACCACTCAGGGAATCTCTGATGGACTCTCCGGTTCATCCCGGAGATCGTACTCTGTGGTAGTCTGGAATATAAACCTCTTGCAGACAATTTAGTTCAAATTATTACCTTTTATTTACCAATGGCATCAATGTTACACTATATCACAGATATCTACAAACCAGGCTTGAGCTCAGATTCTAAAACCATTCGCAGAGTATCGGCGCCAGCTCTTACCCCTAAGAGCTTTCTCAGGCTACTCCCTTTATTGCTGCAAACAAGCTGTCTTTTTACAGAATTTGGTATTAAAATTACAAAAATGCCACATGTCCTTAATCAGATAAGCAGCAATAAAATGGCAAAAGTTTGCAGAGGAAGAGAAACTCATTGGTCGGTCTATGTACACTTGACTAATTAAGTTACAGGCACATCAAAATGGGAAACCTAGATCCAGCCAGGCCAAATGGTCAGTTTGCTTTGGCTAGAACATCATAATGAGGGATTGGTGAAAAAGTCATGAGGTAACCTTGCTCAGCTAACATGTTCAGTACTATTGTCCTACAAAATGGCTTTTTCTTTTAAAATCATGTTGGATTCCCAGAATGCAAATTAAATTCGTCACATTCTCGGATCTTGAGCTCCTGGGAATAACACACAAACATTCAATCCACGACAAGCCAGCATTCATTCAAATCAGACCATAAGGGGTTAATTTTCCACCAGCTTCCGTTCCCCCCCCCCCCCCCTCTCTCCCCCTCTCTCTCTCTCTGTCCCTTGAACCCTTCAGTCAATGGATGTAATTTACAGAAGAATGTCTTCTCTCTCTCTCTCTCTCTCTCACTCTCACATAAACATCTTCCAATTTCCTTACTATGTCAGTTTTTTCCTAGCCTGTAAGGGTAATGAGACATTCACATTCAGCACAGTCAAGATGAGGGAACTGAGCTTCATAAATTCAAATTTGCTCAGTGTGGTATACATGAAAATCTATCAGGATTGTTCTATTACATGCATATTCCAGTTATTAAATTACAAGTTCTTTTCCTATTGAGTATGAATTTTGTTAAGAGTCTTTGATGTAATCCAGCAATTTAGTTATTCTACATCCTATTGTGAAATACACGCCTCCAGTGTGAGAAGGAAGTACAGCCACACATGTTATCACCTTATTTACACCGATCCATTGACACTAAGAACAGATGTCCCCAATTCCTCTGAAAAGCCCTTTTCCACATTCTCTGCAGCAAATGTGTCACATTTATGGCTACATGCTTTCTCATCTCAGTATTCAGTTTTCACTATAATTTAGTATTCCAAATGTGAAATGTTCTCTCCTAAGTCTCCTTTCAATTTAAAATGCCCTTTACATCTTGCTTATCATTTATTCATATGAAATTGATTACTTTCTGAATCTGATCATCATAACTTTTTCTAATGCATACAATCCATGTGACAGATTTGTGTATAAGAGTTTTATTCCATTCTGAATTTGGATATTTTTCATGTTCGTTCCACAGGAATTTATGAAGAAATACAGTTACATGGAAATTAATTTACAAACTCTTCAGAAATATAAGTTAACAGTTGAAACAATTTTTAATCACTTTATTTTTGGCAAGTCAGAAAGTAAGTTAGATTCTATCCTGGAAGAAAACTTATTGGCTGAATATTTTAAAATCTTCAGTACTTCAAAATACCCTCAGAGTCTTGCTGAGCCGCAGGATCTAGCCCTCTCAAAAATTCATCTCCTGCTTATTACTCAATCCTGTAATTCCCTTCTCAGTGCTCACAAATTCCGGGAATGTCCTCCAAGAGCAGCTTCATCCCATACTGTTTATGTCGCTCCACAATTTTGAGAAGTACCAAATAAACTTCAGCTCCCCCATCCCCCATCCCCATACTGCCCTTGAGTATAGACATTGTAGATGAAGCAGGCTAGCTCTTGACCATTGTGTTCAATGGCTAGTGAAGTGAGCGTTCTGTTGATGTATGTGTGAGAGGATGCTTAAGCTCTGCTTAGAGCATCATATCTGCTTGATACCAGAACAATTGAGGATGAAAATGACACCCCAGAAATACTGCAAGGCAAAACTACCAAATTACCGTGTTTGCAATCTAAGAGTTTATAGCACAAGGTGTCTGTAAACCTGTTCTGTTTCTTATTTGCCCTTAACTCTTTACAATCAATATTATTGACTTAAGTAATGAGAACAAGTGTGTTGTAGCCAGATTTGCTGATAATATAATCATTAATAGGAAACTACATTGTGAGGACATCAGAGTCTGCAAAGGGATATGGGAGGGGTTAGGTGAGTTAGGCAAAACCTTGGCAAATGGAATATAGAATAGGAAACCTTGAGGTTGTGACCAGTAGAATAAAAAAATCAAATATTATGACAATATGTAATACAATACAGCACAGGAACAGGCCCTTCCGTCCACCAAGCCTGCACCAATTTCTAATTCTTACTTGGACCTGCTACTTCTTGCCCATACATTGCTTCGATCCCTCCATTTGTCTCGCATTCATGTGTCTATCAAGATACGCCTTAAATATTCCTAATGTGCCTGCTTCCACCACCGCCACTGGCAATATGTTCCAGGCACCCAACACTCTCTGTTAAACATTTTCCCTGCGCTTCTCTCCTAAACTTACCCCCTCTCACCTTGAACCTTTGCGCTCTTGTCGTTAACTTTTCCTGGGAAAAGGCCTCTGACAATCCACCCTATCGATGCTCTCATAATTTTGTAGACTTTATCAGATCACCCCTCAGCTTCCACCTTTCCAGTTAAAACAATCCAGATTTATCCAACCTCTCCTCATAACTAAAACCCTCAGACCAGGCAACATCTTGGTAAATCTTCTCTGCACCCTCGTCAAAGCATCCATGTCCTTCTGGTAGTGTGGTGAACAGAACTGCATGCAACATTCCAAACATGGGCTGACAAGTTTTATACAGCAGTAATATAACTTGCCAACTTTTATATTTGATGTCCCGACTGGTGAAGGTAAGCATGCTGTATGCCACCTTGACCACCTTATTCACCTGTGTTGCTACTTTTAGGGATCTGTCGACCTGAATGCCCAGATTTCTCTGCATGTCAGTGCTCCTGAAAGGTTCTGCCATTTATTGTACAATTCGCACCTAAATTTAATCTTCCAAAATCCGTCACCTCCGGCATTTGTCCGGATTAAACTCCACCTGCCATTTCTGTGTCCAAATCTGCAATCTATCTATATCCTTTGACAAACTTCCTCACTGTCTATAACTTTGCCAAATTTAGTCTGCAAATTTACTAATCTGATCACTTACGTTTTCCTCCAGATCATTTATTAACAACAAAGGAGGAAGTGAAGTGTCTTAAAATTTATTAAGGTAGACAAGTCCCCAGGGGCAGATGGGATCGATCCCAGAATATTGTGGGAGGCAAGGGAGAAAATCATTACAAACAACAAAGGTCCCAGCGCTAATCCCTGCGCAATACCACTAGTTCCTGAACTCCATTCCGAAAAGCAGCCTTCAACCGCCACTCTGTTTTCTACAACCAAGCCAGTTTTGTATCCATCTAGCCACCTCGCCCGGATCCCATGAGACTCTTTCTTTTGTAACATCCTGCTGTGAAATACCTAATCAAATGCCTTATTAAAGTCTACCGCCCTTCCCTCATCATTGTCACCTTCTCAAAAAACTCAATCAGGTTGGTGAGACATGACCTTCTCCATACAAACTCATGCTGTATATCACTAACCGGTCCATTTGTTTCCAAATGTGAGTATATCCTGTCATGCATTCAACAGCTTGCCCACTACTGACATTAGGCTCACTGGCCTATAATTACATGGATTATCTCTGTTTCCCTTCTTAAACAAATGAACAATATTTGTCATTCTCCAGTCCCCTACAACCTCATCTGACGTCAAAGAGAATGCAAAGATATCTGTTAAGACCCCAGCTATTTTCTCCCTTGCCTCCCACAATATTCGGGGATCGATCCCATCTGCCCCTGGGGACTTATCTACCTTAATAAATTTTAAGACACTCTTCACTTTCTCCTCCATTATGTTGTCCTGCCCAAGAGTATTCCTATACACTTCCCCAACCTCAACATCTTTCATGTCTCTCTCTTTGGCGAATATCAATGTGAAGCACTCATTAAGAATCTTGCCCATTTCCTGTGGCTCCACATATAACCTCCCTTCCTTTATCCTTGAATTGCCCTACTCTTTCCCTAGCTACCCTCTTGCTCCTAATATATATATAAAACTCCTTGGCCTTCTTCTTAACCCTGCTGGCTAAGGACATTTCATAGCCCTTTTAAGCCCTCCTAACTCCCCATTTGAAATCCTTCCTACTTTCTCTATATTCTTCAATATTCTTTAAGGATTTGGACTGTTTTCAGTTGCCTAGACCTGAGGTCTGCTTCCTTTTCTTTTTGACTAAAATGATAATTTATCCTGACATCCAATGTTCCCAAATCCTGTCGTTTCTGTCCTTCATTTTCACAGGAATATGCCTGTCCTGCACTTTAATCAAATGGCCTTTGAAAGACTCCAGCATGTCAGATATCGATTTACACTCAAACAGCCTCTCCCAATCCACATTCTCCAATTCTTGCCTAATTTGGTTGTAGTTGACCTTCCCCCAATTTAATACCTTCTTCTGAGGTCCACTCTTGTCCTTATCAATAAGTATCTAAAAACCTAGGGAATTATGGTCAGTATTCTCAAACTGCTCCCCCACTGAAACTTTGATTACCTGGCCCGGCTCATTTCCCAATACCAAGTCCAGAGTAGCCCCCTCCCTCATTGGACTATTTCAGAAAGGCTCTCCTGGACATACCTAACAAACTGCTCCCCATCCAACCCCCATCTAAGGGAATCCCAGTCAATATGGGGAAATAAAAATATACCTACCACAACAATCCTGCTATTTTCACATCTTTCCAGAATTTGACTACATATTTTCCTCCACCTCCCACTGACAACTGGGAGATCTGTAGTGCATTCCCAGCATTGTGATTGCACCCTTTCTGTTCCTGAGCTCCACCCATAATGCCTCACTGTGAGACCCCTCCAGGTGTCCTCCCTAACCAGTAATGCAACTCTCCCACTTCTTTTGGTTCTTCCTCTGCCTTGTCTAAAACATAAATATCTCAGAACATTAAGCTGCCAATCCTGTTCCTCTTTCATTCATGTCTCTGTGATAGCAACAACATCATAATTACGTGCATTAATCCAGGCTTTAAGTTCATCTGTTATACTTCTTGCATTGAAGCAAATATAGCCAAGCCTCCAGTTCTGCTGAGCTTAGCAACCTCTCCCTGATTGCTCTTCCTATTAGATATATTTGCCCTTGTCTCCAGCTCTTCCCCAGTCTCTACATTTAACAAGCTGCTTCTCTGGTTCGCAACCCCCTGCCACACTAATTTAAACTCTCCCAAGTGGCACCAGCAAATCTTCCTGCTAGGATATTTATGCAACTTGTCTTTCTTGTACAGGTTCCACCTTCCCTGGAAGACATCCCAATGATCTGCATATCTGAAGTTCTCCCCCCACACCAGCTCCTTAGCCCTGAGGCTGTTCCGAGCCTCAATAGCACATACCATGGGGCGTTATCCTGAGATTACTACCCAAGAGGTCCTGCTTTTTAGTCTACTACTTAACTCCCTGAATTGTCATTGCAGGACCTTGTCACTCTGCCTACCTATGTCATTTGTGCCAATATGGACAATGATTTTTATTTGTTGACCCTTCTGTTTCAGGATCTCCTGTACCCATCCATGACTGTGGCACCATCCTGGAGTCTCTCTCTTGGCCAGAGAAGCACCTATCTGTGCCCCTGACTTTTGAATCTCCAATTGCAATTGCTTTACTACGCTTTGTCCCTTCCGTCTGTACAGCAGGGCCAGCCGTGGTGACACTGCTTTGGCTGCTGTTGCTGATGTCACCTGCTGGGCCAACCCCCTCATCATTATTCAAAACAGAATACTTGTTTTACCAGGGGTTCAGCTGCAGTGGATTCTTGCACTGACTGCCTACCCCTTCTAGCAATCACTAATCTCCAAATACAGCGCATTTATATTCTGCTATTTCCGCCACCTAAATTCAGACCCCACCATCAGAGATACATTTCCGTCCCCACCCCTATCAGTGTTCCGCAGAGACCATTCCCTCTGCAAATCAATTGTTAGGTCCATGCCCCCACCACCTAACCTCCACTCCCAGCACTTTCCCTTGCAGCTGCAAGAACTCTAAAACCTGCACATACACCTCCCTCCTCACGTCTGTCTAAGGCCCCAAAGGATCCTTCCATATCCAGCAGAGATTTTCCTGCACATCCAAACACCTCATCCACTGTGTCTGTTGCTCTCGATGTGGTCCCTCTACATTGGGGAGACAGGATGCCAACTCGCGGAACGTTTCGGGGAACATCTCTGGGACACATGCACTAAACAACAACACCACCCTGTGACAGGCAACTTCAACTCTCCCTCCCACTCCGACAAGGAAATGCAAGTCCTGGGCTGCCTCTACCGCCAAATCCAAGCTACCTGACCCATGGAGGAAGAACTTATCTACCGCCTTGGCAACAATGTCAATTTCACAAGTTTCCTCATTTCCCCTCCTCCCATCTCATCTCAGATCCAACCCTCTAACTCGACACAGCCCTCCTGAACTGTCCTACCTATCTATCTTCTTTCCCACCTCTCCATTCTACCTTCCTCTCCGACCTACCACATCACCTTTATCTACATTTCCCAGCTACCTTGCCCTCCCCTCCCTGCACCCCCCAACCAAGCCCCACTCCACTCTCCTATTTGTCTCTCAGCTCCCCCATTCTTGATGAAGGGCTTAAGCCTGAAACATCGACTCTTCTGCTCCTCGGATGCTACCTGACATGCGCTTTTCCAGTGCCATACGTTTCAGCTCTGATCTCCAGCATCTGCAGTCCTCACATTTTCCTTCTAGTGGTCACCCAAGTATCTTCCTGTACCT
The DNA here is from genome assembly GCF_037043375.1 of Chiloscyllium plagiosum. Lineage (NCBI taxonomy): Eukaryota > Metazoa > Chordata > Chondrichthyes > Orectolobiformes > Hemiscylliidae > Chiloscyllium > Chiloscyllium plagiosum. The sequence goes on from NW_028270145.1 coordinate 57,380,622, forward strand.
TGGGTGTGAACACATTTCTTTAAATTCTACCTATGACACACTCCGCCATATGTGTGTTCCTTACTATCTCCAACTGCTGCTCAAGCTGATCCACTCTGTTGGTGAGCAGCTGAAGCTGGGTACACTTCCTGCAGATGTAATTATCTGAGATGCTCTCAGCATCCATGATTGACACATCTTGCAGGCAGAATACAAAGCCCCACCAACTGACATGATGAACCCTCTGTTGGCTGTTAGATTACAAGTTAAATTTTAATTAGTTGCTTAAACATTACAGTTATTACTTTCTAACGAATAGCCCCCCGAACTTACTATTTAACTGACCTCCCTATGCTAACCAGAAAATGGACCAACTGTACTAACTTAGAAAGACTGAGAGACACTTACCCTGTACTGCAGTGAGACTACTTCACCTGTAGCACCAGGGGAATGAAAGGGTTAACACAAACTAGCACCTGACCAGCACTGGCCAATCAGAAAATGGAATGAATCTGCACAATACATGAATTACAACAAGTTAGCATGCAGGTACAGCAAGTGATTAGGAAGGCAGATATAATGCTGGACTTCATTGCAGGGAATTGGTTTATAAAAGTCTTGCTGCAATTGTACAAGGCATTGGTGAGGCAGCACTTAGAACATTGCATGCAATTTTGGTCTCCTTATTTGAGGAATATTCTTGAATTGGAGACAGTTCAAAGAACATTCACAAGGTGATTCCTGAATTGAAGGTTGAGTTTAAAAAGATTTGAGATGAGGGAAGTTTTTAACGTTAGCTTCTAAAATCAAGAGTGTAGCCAACTGGGCAGGCAGATATGTGATTCATATACATGAGCTCTTGACTACCCTAAGTATCTAATTTAAGTTGAATATATTTCTCATTTTTGTTATTATCCTAATATTAATTGTGTAGCATAAATAGATTTTTAAGAACCATGAATGAAAATTACATATCCCAATCAATGCAGATTGTATCTTTCACACAGATGAGAACTATCTATTCAATCTGATTAATCAACATAATTCTATCTCATGGTTCTTCATGTTATGGCCTTCAGTCTATTTGATTTTTAAAATGCAATTGACTCATTGTTTAATATACACTTAAAACATTGCTCTTGGAGAAAAAAGTGACCTTAGAATAGAAAATCAATTATACAAATTTATCTGTATCTAATGTCATTGTTATAAGTTTCTAAAACACTGGCATATTTACTGTACTACCATATCTTAGTCTATGCAGAACAATGTTCAGTATGAAACCCTCTGCATGGATTGTTCCATTTAATCTGTGATTTGTAATTACTACTGAATGATTCTTATCCCTTTATTGCTTTGTCACTTTTTAAGACTTTTAAAACAGTAGAATACGAGGATGAACTAGAACTGTTGACTGTTTTGGCAGTACCTCCAACAGACACCGAAGAAAAAATTCATCTCGATTTTTATGACAACCAATCTGGCATCTTAATTAAGAGTGTTCCTTTAAGAGAACCATGGAATGTTGTAAGTATGACCAATAAACTGTCATTTAGTTTAATGTAATATTTGCTTCAGCACCAGAGACTTTGACATGTTCATACTTTTGGTTCTCCAGATATTGAGTTACAAGGCCCAGTCATGTCACCATGATAGACAGACCAAACACTTCTTCATGGAAGCAGGATAAACGAGAGTAAAGGTGATCAGGAGCTAGTCTGATCCACTTCTACATGCCTTTTGCCACTTACCAGAGCTCCATTAATGGAGGCCTGGGAATAGCTTTGTCAGCTTGCCCTCTTTAATTGTGAATAGAGGATTCTTTGGGAAAATGCAGAAAGGGAAATGAGAAGAAGAAACCTTCTTGTGCTTACTTTGAAATTGAGTGGGAAAGATGACATCTCTTTAGTATTAGATATCAATTAATATGGAACATCTTAATTTATACAGCTACTTAATTCCACTTCAAGAACTTCTGTAATGTTTATACCAAAAATTAAAGTTATTCTTATGGTTGTTTGGAAGGACAGAATTTGAGTATTGCCAAAAAAAACATTGTCAGAGCTTTTTGTCTTGCCCTCTTTGAGAGTCATAGAGTTGTACTGCACGGAATCAGACCCTTCGGTCCAAATCATCCATGTTGATTGGATATCCTAAATAAATCTAGTCGCAGTTGCCAGCATTTGGCTATAATTGTTTTCCTACTCATGTACCATCAGATGCCTTTTAAATATTGTAATTGTACCAGCCTCCACCACTTCCTCTGACAGTTCGTTCCATACATGTACCACCGTCTGTCCAAGAGAAAGGCGGTATTAGTGAGTACAGTGGGTTCTTTCTTGATTATATGTTTTTGGAGATAAGTCTCTTCATTAAACTTAAAATGTAAGCCATAGCTCTTAATTTAACCTGGTGCAGTGTTTTGTAGACGAATAAGATGGTGTTATTTTCAGGGTCTGTAGATTGTGAAGGAGCAAAAATGGCCTTTGCAGTGATATGTACTTCTTGTCAGATGTGGGAGTTTAAAGAGAGTTTTAAGGGTTACTGCAGATTATATCTGCCATAAATGCTGTTGGATGCGAATCTTATCAGATCGAGTGGATCGGTTGGAGAGACAGATAGAAGCGATGAGGAATTTGCAACAGCAACAGTATGTGATGGATGGCAGTTATAGGAAGGGAGGAATGTCTCAGATACAGTCACGTAGATGGATTAGCTCCAGGAAGGGTAAGAGAGGTCTGCACCAAGAGCAGGAGCCTTTTGTGGATATACCTATTTCAAACAGGTATGCTGTTTTGGAAAATGTAGGGGGTGATGGATTCTCAGAGGAACGTAGCACGAACAGCCAAGTTTCTGGTATTGAGACTGGCTCTAATGCAACGAGGGGTATGTCTGGTTCCAAGAGATCAATTGTGTTAGGAGATTCTGTAGTCAGAGATACAGACAGCAGAGAAAAAGTGGAATGGTGTGTTGTTTCCCTGGTGCCAGGATCAAGCATGTCTCCGAGAGGGTGCAGAATGTTCTCACGGGGAGAGGGGCCAGCAAGAGGTCATTGTCCACATTGTTAACCAATGATATAGGAAGGGAAAAGGTTGAGATTCTGAAGGGAGATTACAGAGAGTTAGGCAGAAATTTAAAAAAGAGGTCTTCAAGGGTAGTAATATCTGGATTACTCCCATTGCTACAAGCTAGTGAGGGCAGGAACAGGAGGATAGAGCAGATGAATGCATGGCTAAGGAGCTGGTGTATGGGAGAAGGATTCACATTTTTGGATCATTGGAATCTCTCTTGGGGTAGAAGTAACCTGTACAAGAAAGACGGATTGCACCTAAATTGGAAGGGGACTAATACACTGGCAGGGAAATTTGCTAGAATTGCTTGGGATGATTTAAACTAGTAAGGTGGGACCCAGGGAGATAGTGAGGAAAGAGATCAATCTGAGACTGGTACAGTTGAGAATAGAAGTGAATCAAACAGTCAGGGCAGGCAAGGACAACGTAGGACTAAAAAACTAAACTGCATTTATTTCAAATAAGGGGCCTAACAGGGGAGGCAGATGAACTCAGGGCATGGTTAGGAACATGGGACTGGGATATCATAGCAATTACGGAAACATGGCTCAGGGATCGGCAGGACTGGCAGCTTAATGTTCCAGGATACAAATGCTACAGGAAAGATAGAAAGGGAGGCAAGAGAGGAGGAGGAGTGGCATTTTTGATAAGGGATAGCATTATAGCTGTGCTGAGGGATGATATTCCCAGAAATCCACCAAATCACTTCCCTGGATGTAACTGAGAAATAAGAAAGGGATGATCGCCTTATTGGGATTGTATTATAGACCCCCTAATAGTCAGAGGGAAATTGAGAAACAAACTTGTAAGGAGATCTCAGCTATCTGTAAGAATAATAGGGTCGGGGATTTTAACTTTCCAAACATCGACTGGGACTACCATAGTGTTAAAAGTTTAGATGGAGAGGAATTTCTTAACTGTGTACAAGACAATTTTCTGATTCCGTATGTGGATGGATCTACTAGAGAAGGTGCAAAACTTGAGCTACTCTTGGGAAATAAGGCAGGGCAGGTGACTGAGGTGGCAGTGGGGGAGCACTTTGGGGCCAGCGACCATAATTCTATTTGTTTTAAAATCGTGATGGAAAAGGATAGACCAGATTTAAAAGTTGAAGTTCAAAATTGGAGAAAGGCCAATTTTGACGGTATTAGGCAAGAACTTTCGAAAGCTGATTAGAGGCAGATGTTCGCAGGCAAAGGAACGGCTGGAAAATGGGAAGCCTTCAGAAATGAGATAACAAGAATCCAGAGAAAGTATTTTCCTGTCAGGGTGAAAGGGAAGGCTGGCAGGTATAAAGAATGCTGGATGACTAAAGAAACTGAAGGTCTGGTTAAGAAAAAGAAGCATATGTCAGGTATAGTCAGAATAGATAGAGTGAATCCTTAGAAGAGTATAAAGGAAGTAGGAGTATACTTAAGAGGGAAATCAGGAGAGCAAAAAGGGGACATGAGATAGCTTTGGCAAATAGAATTAAGGAGAATACAAAGGGTTTTTACAAATATATTAAGGACAAAAGGGTAACTAGAGAGAGAATAGGGCCCCTCAAAGATCAGTAAGGTGGCCTTTGTGTGGAGCCACAGAAAATGGGGGAGATACTAAATGAATATTTTGCATCAGTATTTACTGTGGAAAAGGATATGGAAGATATAGACTGCAGGGAAATAAATGGTGACATTTTGCAAAATGTCCAGATTACAGAGGAGGAAGTGCTGGATGTCTTGAAACAGTTAAAGGTGAATAAATCCCCAGGACCTGATCAGGTGTACCTGAGAACTCTGTGGGAAGCTAGAGAAGTGATTGCTGGGCCTCTTGCTGAGATATTTGTATCATCGATAGTCACAGGTGAGGTGCCGGAAGACTGGAGGTTGGCAAACGTGCCACTTTTTAAGAAGGGCAGTAAAGACAAGCCAGGGAACTATAGACCGGTGAGCCTGACCTCAGTGGTGGGCAGGTTGTTGAAGGGAATCCTGAGGGACAGGATGTACATGTATTTGGAAAGGCAAGGACTGATTAGGGATAGTCAACATGACTTTGTGCATGGGAAATCGTGTCTCACAAACTTGAGTTTTTGAAGAAATAACAAAGAAGATTGATGAGGACAGAGCAGTAGATGTGATCTATATGGACTTCATAGAACATAGAAGAATACAGCGCAGTACAGGCCCTTTGGCCCTCGATGTTGCGCCGATCCAAGCCCACCTAACCTATACTAACCCACTATCCTCCATATACCTATCCAATGCCCGCTTAAATGCCCATAAAGAGGCAGAGTCCACCACTGCCGCTGGCAGGGCATTCCATGAACTTACGACTCGCTGAGTGAAGAACCTACCCCTAACTTCAGTCCTATATCTACCCCCCCTTAATTTAAAGCTATGCCCCCTTGTAATACCCGACTCCATACGCGGGAAAAGGTTCACACTGTCAACCCTATCTAACCCCCTAATCATCTTGTACACCTCAATCAAGTCACCCCTAAACCTTCTTTTCTCTAATGAAAACAGCCCCAAGTGTCTCAGTCTATCCTCATACGATCTTCCTTCCATACCAGGCAACATCCTGGTAAACCTCCTCTGCACCCGTTCCAGTGCCTCCACATCCTTCCTATAGTATGGCGACCAAAACTGCACACAATATTCCAGATGCGGCCGCACCAGAGTTTTATACAACTGCATCATGACCTCAGGACTCCGGAACTCAATTCCTCTACCAATAAAAGCCAGTACGCCATATGCCTTCCTCACCGCACTATTTACCTGGGTGGCAACTTTCAGAGATCTGTGTACATGGACACCAAGATCCCTCTGCTCATCCACACTACCAAGTATCCGACCATTAGCCCAGTACCCCATCTTTTTGTTATTCTTCCCAAAGTGAATCACCTCACATTTAGCTACATTGAATTCCATTTGCCACCTTTCTGCCCAGCTCTGCAGCTTCTCTATATCCTGCTGTAACCTGCCACATCCTTCCTCACTGTCAACAACTCCTCCGACTTTCGTATCATCCGCAAACTTGCTCACCCAACCTTCTAACCCCTCTTCCAGGTCATTTATAAAAATGACAAACAGCAATGGTCCCAAAACAGATCCTTGCGGAACACCGCTAGTGACGGCACTCCATGAAGAAACTTTGCCATCAACTACTACCCTCTGTCTTCTTCCATCCAGCCAATTCCTAATCCAAACCTCCAACTCACCCTCAATGCCATATCTCCGTATTTTCTGCAGTAGCCTACCATGGGGAACCTTATCAAACGCCTTACTAAAATCCATATATACCACATCTACCGCTTTCCCCTCATCAACCTCCTTCGTCACCTTTTCAAAGAATTCAATAAGGTTTGTGAGGCACGACCTGCCCTTCACAAAACCATGCTGACTATCCTTGATCACATTATTCCTATCCAGATGTGCATAAATCCTATCCCTTACAATTCTCTCTAAGACTTTGCCCACAACAGAAGTGAGACTCACCGGCCTATAGTTACTAGGGTTATCCCTACTCCCCTTTTTGAACAAGGGAACCACATTTGCTATCCTCCAGTCTTCTGGCACTACTCCTGTAGACAAAGAGGACATAAAAATCAAGGCCAATGGCTCTGCAATCTCCTCCCTTGCTTCCCAGAGAATCCTAGGATAAATGCCATCAGGCCCAGGGGACTTATCTATTTTCACCTTTTCCAGGATTTCCAACACCTCTTCTCTACATACCTCAAAGCCATCCATTCTACTTATTTGTGACTCAGTATTCACATCGACGACAATGCCCTGTTCCTGAGTAAAGCGTTTGACAAGGTTCCTCATGGGAGACTGATTAGCAAGGTTAGATCTCATGGAATAAAAGGAGAACTAGCCATTTGGATACAGAACTGGTTCAAAGGTAGAAGACAGAGGGTGGTGGTGGAGGGTTGTTTTTCAGACTAGAGGCCTGTGACCAGTGGCGTGCCACAAGGATCGGTGCTGGGCCCTCTACTTTTTGTCATTCACATAAATGATTTGGATGCGAGCATAAGAGGTACAGTTAGTAAGTTTGCAGATGATACCAAACTTGGAGGTGTAGTGGACAGCGAAGAGGGTTACCTCAGATTACAACAGGATCTGGGCCAATGGGCTGAGAAGTGGCAGATGGAGTTTAATTCAGATAAATGCAAAGTGCTGCATTTTGGGAAAGCAAATCTTAGAAGGATGTATACACTTAATGGTAAGGTCCTCGGGAGTGTTGCTGAACAAAGAGACCTCTGTGCAGGCTCATAGCTCCTTGAAAGTGGAGTTGCAGGTAGATGGGATAGTGAAGAAGGCGTTTGGTATGCTTTCCTTTATTGGTCAGAATATTGAGTACAGGACTTGTGAGGTCATGTTGCGGCTGTACAGGACATTGGTTAGGCCACTGTTGGAATATTGCCTGCATTTCTGGTCTCCTTCCTATCGGAAAGATGTTGTGAAACTTGAAAGGGTTCAGAAAAAATTTACAAGGATGTTGCCAGAGTTGGAGGATTTGAGCTATAGGGAGAGGCTGAACAGGCTGGGGCTGTTTTCCCTGGAGCATCGGAGGCTGAGGGGTGGCCTTATAGAGGTTTACAAAATTATAAAGGGGCATGGATAGATTAACTAGATAGAGTCTTTTCCCTGGGATCGGGGAGTCCAGAACTAGAGGGCATAGGTTTAGGGTGAGATGGGAAAGATATAAAAGAGACCTAAGGGGCAACGTTTTCATGCAGAGGGTGGTACGAGTATGAATGAGCTGCCAGAGGATGTGGTGGAGGCTGGTACAATTGCAACATTTAAGAGGCATTTGGATGGGTATATAAATAGGAAGGGTTTGGACAGATATGGGCTGGGTGCTGGCAGGTGGGACTAGATTGGGTTGGGATATCTGGTCAGCGTGGACAGGTTGGACTGAAGGGTCTGTTTCCATGCTGTACATCTCTATGACTCTTCTTGAAATAGTTGCCCCTTAGGTCTCTTTTAAATCTTTCCCCTCTGACCTTAACTCATTGGAATATTTTGCAAGAATAAAGATTCAAGGAGAAAACAATACTTAAATAGCATGAGAGGAAAGCACTGGTTGGCAAGTGGATTTTGATTAATAGAAGCATTTCAGTGGAGAATGCACCATTAATGGTGATTGACAGTTCACAGCTAAGCTTTGTTAAATTTTAAAGCAGGCAGATTCACTCTGATTGGTCAGGTCATTGCCCTGAGAAATGAACCAGGAAATGGCTGTCACTTATTTTGTTGAATTGGAATAGGTGTGGTGTGTACTTGTTATTTCTATCTTGGAAGAGCAGGATCCTGATATTAAAATATGTAGGTTCTAATTGGCACAAGTGTGCCACACTGGCCCAACAGACAATCAAAATTACTTGTCAGTGTAATTTATGGCATGTTGAGAATTATCCAGCAAATGTTGCTCAATTGCAGAAACATGTCAAGTGTTTGGAACTGTTTGAGATTTTGCATTCATGAGCTGGTTGAGTATGGTCATTACCTTGCTGTTGTGAACAGCTAAAGGGACCTGCTGTTCTATATAATCGGTTAGTGTTGGGAACGTATGTAAATCCAAGCTTATTTTCAGTATTAGTACCTATAGCCAAGCTGCTGTAACCACTGGCCATGGTGGTGTATGCCAACCCACAGAAGCCTTCAACATTTTCCTGTCAGCTAATGGTGCCTGGTTGGAATGAATTTTGCCAAGGGCCTTCACGCCATACCCATAAGCATTCTTGAAGCAGAGCTTTGGATGTCCTACTGGTCATCTGGCTTTGTCTACCTCAGCATTTAGAAGGTTCTTGGGCATGCAACTGTCTTGCAGCCTGTGAATGTGCTTGAACCTACAAGATCTACTCTTTGATGACTTCTAAGGAACTTCTGAGCTCTGACTTTACAATAGCTGCCAGATTTGTAACTTTGTCCTTTTCAGGATTTCTCAATGTACCACAATATAATCAATTGGTAATTTCCAATTGTACAGTGATACAGTACAGAAATGGGCCATTTGACAAGACAGGACCACACTGGCATTTTGCTTCACATTAATCTAATCCTTCCCGTTCCCTTTTTTATTGTTTATTTCAAGCAACTATGTAAAATTCCTAAGGAATATTAGACATATTTCATAATGGTTTGTCGCTGAGAACTTCATACTTTAATTACCCACTGAAGAATTGTCTAAATTCCATTAAATTTTAAAATTACCTCAAATTTGTATCTACTTACTGACAATGAGAGCAAGGTTTACTTGATAACCTTCATAATTTTGATAGTCTCTCAATCTTATAACCTATTAGCCTTTTCAGTAATGACAAAAGTCTAAAATACTGTGGTCAGAATCATGGAATTCACAGAATGGAAATGGTCTTTTCCAACACCAGCCATTTTTATTTTAAAGTTCTTCCTTCCCTTGATCTTCTGCAGATCCTGACTCCTTGCATTGCGTGTGGTTTCATAGAAATGTGAGGCTATTATGTGGGATTTGGGATAGCTGTGATAGATTCAGTTGAGACAAAAGCAGCAGAGCTCTCACTGACCTCACCCTGTAAGATTAGAATGAGAATATTGCTTAACATTCCTATGACTGATCATTATCCAGAAATGCATATGTGTTTACCAAATGAGAACAAGATTGGGTTCAGCTACAGTACCCTCTTCAATTGAATACACAGTACAATTGACAAACATTATTTGTATGTAACGAGTTCAATTGCAGAGATTCCCGCAGCTGAATCCAATCGTGTTCTTACCTGGTAAACACGTATGCATTTCTGGATAATGATCAGCCATAGGAATGTTCAGCAATATTCTCATTCCAGGTCTGAAAGGTGAGGCCAATAGGAAATCTACTATATTTGCCTCATCTGAAGCTGTCACAGCTGTCCCAGCACAGAATCGGGATTATACCTGCAACTTTTCCAATTTGTTATTTATTCTTTGGATGAAATTGTAAAACCAATGTGAGTGAAAAAAAAATGGAAAAATACCTGTGGTTTCTCTTACCTGTTTTGCAATTTTGTTTTCTTAAATTTGCAGACCTATAGCCATCAATTGTTCTTCGACAGAGACACTATTATACATATACAACTGCTGCCACCTCGAACATTTTGCTGTCATGTTTACAAAATGGATCAACATATGGATGAAGATGGAGATTAAAATAATGAATGATGCATCCAAGTTTGCTAATCTGTTACTTAGAATGAAGAGCCGTTAGATCTGGCCTTTTATTTTTCAATTAACTTCATTTATTGCCACAGCACCACTGTAATGGCAAAGTCTACGATGATTAAACTGTGGGGATACTGATTCATAAAATGGCCAACAAGTAACTTCAGATGTCAATAAAATCTCTTCAAGCAAAATAGCATTTTGTAAAAACAAAAATATTTTGTGCTCGCAGGGTTATATAACTGAGAACTGTGAGGCACCAGTCACTTGCGACAGATGGTTGGAAATGTGTCATAAGATTGTAATGCTTGCAACATTTGGATGAGATTCTAAACCAGAATATCCAAACTTGAATGTTTTATACAAACATTGGAACACTAAGAAAGTGACACAGCTTTGGTTGATCCCATGAATCTTTGCAACATATGTAAAGCTTAGCAAAGGGAGATTGCACTTCCTATTATCTTTGAGCTGTTTTTTCATAGCATTGTTTTATGCTGGTTCTTGAAGCAGGATTTCAGTTGTAAAAGAGAGCATTCAACAGGAATGTAGTGCAGATTTACAGAGAACATTTCAGCACCGGTTGTATAGCTGTACTGTGCAAACACTAAATATAGCCTGACAATTTTTAGGACCTTGTACATAATAAATGTGTTCTTATAAAATCTAAGCTAGTAATTTTCCAATTTGAGAGGTTTCTCACTTCATTTAAATAAAGCATGTGATCTGATGGCAATAGATTATAAGTAAGTAGCTATTGGACAGACCTCAGTAAGTCTTGTACATTTCTATGAAGTTGTTACACATGGATAAGACCAACTTTCAACTCATCTTAAAAATTATTGTTTAATTAAAAGTTTTTGTGATCAGAGGCATCTCTCTCCACAACACTGTCGGCAAAGCCTTTGCTTGGGTCATTTTGACTTGCCTGCTGAAACTGACAGAACGTGTATATCCAGAGTCAAAGTGCGGCTTCTGAGCTAAATGGTCAACAGTAGTCATGATCTTCTCCTATCATCAACTGCAGGAGAAGTGCAGAGAACAGAAAATGCCCGTGTGTCACTTTCAACGACCTCATCAAGACATTCGACCTGGTCTGCAGAAAAAGCCTTTACAAGGTTCTGAAAATCAGCTGTCCACCGAAACTGTTGAACATGATAGAATCCTTCCACAGTAATATGAAGGGGATAGTGCAGTTCAACGGCAGCTCTTCCTAGCCCTTTGACATCTGAAGCGGCATTAAACAAGGCTGCATCCTTGCTATGCTCCTGAAACATGACTTTGGCACTGCATCGGAGGGGATTTACCTGTGCACTAGATCAGACAGCAGGCTCTTCAACCTGGCCTGCCTCAGAGCAAAGACAAAAGTAAATCTGGCACTCATCAGGGACATGCTGTTTGCCGATGATGCTGCAACTGCAGCACACACCCAGCAGGAACTCCAGTTACTGATAGACTGCCTCTCTCATGCTTGCAAGGATGTCGGGCCGACTATCAGCCTGAAGAAGACGAGCGTCCTGGGACAGGGCACAGAGGCACCACCGGTCATCATCATCAACGGCTACGAACTCAATGTCGTCCATCAGTTTACGTACCTTGGCTCTATCATCACTGACAAACTCTCCTTGGACACAGATCGACAAGAGGATTGGGAAAGCAGCCTCAACTCTTGCTCGCCTCACCTCCAAAATCTTTCAATCGATTAAAATTCAAGAAAAAACTAATACTAATGCCATCTCTGACCATCCTGTAACACTGTACAAGACTGGATTATTTTCAAAGTTCAGACCCATTTCTTTATTCTTTAGCAAGCCACTTTGGGAGGATTTGTAACCATAAATATTTCAGAATATTGCTTTAGAGCAGGAGAGGTGTTGAAAAAATATTTACAGAATACTTAACCGGAAAGAGAAAGCATGGAAGAAGAAACAAAATAAAAGCCTTTTTCAGATCCAATCTGTTATCCTGCTGCCTTCATAGACAGTGCTATTGCATTCCCTGAAGTTTGTTATACACCAGTTAATTATAATTTGATTACATTTTATCTTCATTTCTTTTCCACTGGCACTACAGAACGATGTAACCTTGATCTCCCCTGCACTCAGTACATCACTGTCACATCTCTCTTAATTTCTACCACTACTACAATCGCATCTATTTCATAGTGATTTAAACTCCATCTGCTTTCTTAATAATAATAATAATACAAGAGAATATAGTTTGTTCTGATGGTGAAAAGAGATTTTTTTCATGACCACCTGGCGTCTCAAAGTGTGTTACAGAATTTTGAAGAGGTGTCTTCACTGTAATGTGGGAAACTTTGCAGTTGATTTGCACAGGACACTCTCACAATGTGATGATAGCTAGTTCAGCTATTTTTGTGATGTTGAGACATAAATAGACACCAGACATAACTGTCCAACTATTTATTCAAAATAGTGCCTTGGGATGTTTTCCATCCATATGAGCAGGTAGGTGGGGTCCTGGTTTAATGTCTCATCAGAGTGATGTGACTACTGACGATGCAACACTCCCTTTGACTGTTGATGAGTTGGATGAAGTAATTCTCTTCCATATTCTAATCTCCAGTTTATAGTTGGTATTCCAAGTAAGTTTAAGATATGAAGGGGCAGATTAACACCAGAATGTCCATCTTTGACATGGAGCGTTATGGGCACTTCATGATCTCACATACACAAAGTACCAATGGCTACAAAACTTAGGCTTCAGATTTGGAGCTTGACCAGAGGTTAGAGTCACATGCGTCTGTGATGCAGAGCTATATGGACAGCACAATTAGGGAAATGGCCACACTATAGGATAGGGAATGGATGACAACAGGCAAGTAATGCAGGACTCCTCTGAGATCATTTTGCCCACTAATCAGTTTCCCGTTTTAGATACTAGTGAGGACGATGGTTCCTCAAAGGAATGCAGCAAAAGGCAAGTCCATGCCACTGGGGGTGACTTAGCACTACAGCCAAGAAGGAGGAAGAGTGCAAGACAGCAGTCGTGATAGGGGATTTGTTAGAGGAACAGACAGGTGTTTCTGCAGCCATAGACATGACTCTGGTTTGATTTAATTTACACCCTGATGCCAAGGTGAAGAATGTTGCAGAACATTCTTCAAAGGGAGAGTAAATAGTCAGTTGTTGTGGTCCACCTTGGTACCATATAGGTAAGTAGAGGGATGTGATCCTGAAGTAAGAATTTAAGAATCTTGGGAGAAGGGAGATTCAAGATGATGGCAGTCTGAATAGTCTGCTATGTTGGGCTCTGTGCCATACCCCAGGTAACGTAGGCTCCCACACCCCCGTTCCCTCCACCATTTAGTCATCCCTGAGGAAAATTTATAGTATAAAGTAGGTAGCCCACCTGGACCCCCTTTAAATTAGGATTTGGAGGATCTGGAGCTGAAGTGAAGACATCTAAAGGAAAGGGAGCTTGGTGAGTGCAGCAGGCAGGGTATTCCCCTACTATGTTTGGCACAGCGGCAGCCACTGCCTTGACTCCTGTGGCAATGCCTTTAAGTTCAGTGGAGCAGAGTTTGCAAAACTCTGTGGAAAAATCGAAGGAGCGCTGGAGCCGATTATTATCATGCCAACAAAACATAAGCAGGAGATCTGTGCTCTGGATCAGTTCGTAGAATTGGTGGAACAAAGGATCGTAGTCTCGGAGGCCACAATGGAGAACTCCGAGGGGCGGGTCCGAACCTTGGAAGGCCAGGTTTGGGCTCTACTGGATCAAGTAGACCTCAAAACCGAGGTCGAAGAAAAACTTGCATGTCTTTGGTCTTCCGGAGTGTGAGGTGGGTGAAAACCTTGTTGAATTTCTCGGGAGGTGGCTTCCAGAGTTTCCGGGGCTGGAGATCGAATCAAACCGGGTGAGTGTGGAGTTGGCCCACTGGATCACGATGCACAGATCTGGGCCAGAACACCATCCCTGCCTGGTCCAGTGCAACTCCAGCACTATAAGGAAAACCAGTTAATAGAAGCAGCCAGAAGACTGGGCGGAGATCCACAGGCTTTGGTTTATAAAGGTTTGAGGATGATGTTTTTTCATGACTTTTCTTGGGCCATAATTAAGAAAAAGAAGACATTTGATGATGTAAAGAAAAAAATAAGAGGTTTAAACACTCAGTATTCTCTGAGATACCTGGCAGGGCTATGTTTCAATCATGAGTTGTCTACAACTTTGACTCGGTGGAAAAAGTAAAATAATTTTTGAACTTGCTAAAATAATGGACTTTGAATGAGGGGAAAAGAGGAAAACATGCGGACAATGGCATTTTTTTTTAATCTACTCTTTCTTTGTTCTTTTTCTTTTTGGTGTCTCGGGCCATATAGGCTTGGTATTGCTTTGGTGAAAAATCTGGTTTGTTTTATATTATATCCATTTGGTAGTTTACTGTTCTGTATTTCCGTGCGGGTTGTTACTTCTTTGGTGTAAAGTTGTGTGGGGTTGAGATGTGGAGGGAGAGGGGTGGGCATCCATTGTTAACCTGCAGGAGCGTAAATAACATGTTTTTTCCCATTGCTTGGGTTTGGGGCGTGGCCTTAACTGGAAGGTGCCAGGATGGCGGTAAGGTTGGGAGTGAATGCCCCCTATGGGCAAGGGGGGGAATCTCTGGAGATTTGTGATTTTTGTGTTTATTTGTTCAAATTAGGAGTAGTTGTTAATTGCTTAGTTTTAATAGTGTTTGTAGGAGTAGTCTTTAGATTTGATAAAGTCTGTATTTTTTCCACTCATTGCACATTGAATGAGCTTCTTCCTTTTGGGGGATTGCCGGCTGCAGTGTGTGGTCATGGCTAGCGATCTGTTCAAGTGGTGCACCTGGAATACAAAGGGGAGCCACTCCCCCATTATAAAAGGAAAAAGGTGCTCTCAAATCTGAAAAAGGAAAGGGTTGACATCGCTCTGTTGCAAGAGACACGTTTGACCAATAGGGAACATCTGAAGTCACAGCAGGGGGGATTTGGTAGGTATTCTCCTCCTTTAACTCCAAAAGCAGAAAAATGGCCATACTGGTACGAAGGAACCTCCCATTTCAGGTGACAGATCAAATCAAGGATGAATATGGACAGTTTGTCATTCTCAAAGCTCTGGAACACTGAGAAGAGTATGGCATTCTGAACATTTACTGTCCCCCAGCGCATCCTCTTAAATTTTTAGTTGATGCAATCCGTAAATCAATGGCTTGGGGGTGTGCCATAAAATTATAGAAGGAGACTTTAATCGTCTCATGGATCCTGGGGTAGACAGGATGCCTATGGGTCTGTCGAGTACACAGTCTAGACAGTTAGCAGACTTGTGTGAGGAGTTTAGGCGAGTGGATGTGTGGAGATGTCTCCACCCGAATGGGAGGGACTTTACCTTTTACTCCGACCTGCAAAAGTGCCACACAAGAATTGATATGTTCTTTGTTCCGTCAGTTTGTTTGGACTTGATGTTGGCCTGCAGGATTGGGCACATGACTATTTCGGACAATGTGCCAGTGTATTTAGATGTTAAGACCAAGGGTAGTGGAATACGCACGCGGTACAGGTGCATGGATCCGTTTCTTTTGAAGGATGGCAACTTTGTACGGTACATTACAAGCACGTTTAGGGCTTTTTGGGACATCAATTGAGGTACGGCCGGTAATCCATCAGTGCTCTGGGAGATCAGAAACGTTCTTAAGGGGTCTGATTATTTCATATTCGATAACGAGAAGGAGGCAGAGAGGGGAGCAGCAGCGAATGCTTGAGGCCCGGCTGAAGGCAGCCGAGTCGGCATATTATACCAGACCATCTGGGGTCAAGTTACAACAGGTCATGGCTCTCCGGGCTGCTCTGGACTCAGTGCTCACACAAGCGGTGAAGAAAGGGGTCTTTTCTGCAAAGCAAAGGCTGTTTGAGTAGGGGGATAAGTCAAGTTGATACCTGGCTTAGCTGGCTTGGAAGAAAAATGCTCCATGTCCATTATGTCTATCAGGGAGAGAACTGGCAACATCACTCGCAAACTGAAAAAGATCAATGCAAGAGTTTGAGAATTCTATTCAGAGTTATACCGGTCAGAGGGCTGCCAGGATGGAGTAGCGAGAATGAAATCCTTTTTTTGAAAACCTGGATCTCCCTGGTATAAATGTAGATCAGGCCTCCCTTTTAAATGCACTCCTGACGGTACAGGAGGTGCAAGAGGCAGTAAGGCAGCTTCAAGTTGGCAAGGCACCTGGTCCAGATGGGTTCCCAAGTGAATATTACAAGGAATTTATAGACATTAGCTGAACCACTTCTGGAGATGTATCGTCATTCGTATAGCCAGGACTGCCTTCCGCCCTCTCTTAGGGCTCCTAATTTTAAAGAAAGGGAAAGACCCCAAGGATTGTGTGTCGTACAGACCCATCTTGTTGTTGAATGGAGATTTCAGGATCTTATCAAAGATATTGGCTCTGAGGTTGGAGAAGGTGCAGCCCATTATTATAAAAGGGGACCATTTAGGTTTTATCAAGGGCTACAGCTCCTCCAACAATATCAGACGGGTACTGAACATAGTCTCTGATGATATATTTGCACTGATTCCTGGTTTGGAGGTCTCCCCAGCTGGAGAAAAAGCCTTTGATCAGGCGGAATGGTTGTATCTCTTTGCTGTACTAGATCACTTTGGTCTTGGAGGGGCCTTTGCTAGGTGCGTGGCAGTGTTATATGAAGACCCCAAGGTGGTGGTTATCATGAATAGGGTTAAATTGAGCAACTTTGGTGTGGGGCGGGGCAGCTGACATGTTCCCTTTCGCTGCTGCTGTTTACCTTGGTACTTGAACCGTGGGCGGAGGCTATCCGAAAGGGCTCTGACATTGTGTCACTAAAGGTGGGAGTTGGAGAACACAAAATTACTCTCTGTGTGGATGATGTCCTTCTGTTTTTGGATAACCTCAAAAAGTCCATACCCGGCTAATACAAAAAAATTAGTAATTCGGCAGCTCTTTGGGATACAGGATAAGTTTTACAAAGTTGGCAGTCATGTCCGTGGGGGGATTGGTGAAAGTACCGAAGCTGGAGGACGGAATGGAGTTTCCTTTTAGATGGTCACAGAAACGTTTTCTCGAGCTGGGAATTTTTATTACCCCTACCTTCCAGCAGCTGTAGAGAGCTAACTTTGGATGGTTATTTGAGAGGGTAAAGCAGGACTTGAAGCAGTGGGAGGGACTACCCATATCATGATTAGGCTGTATAGCCTTGATTGAAATGAATGTTCTTTCTCGGTTGTTATATCCTATGAGGATGCTTCCGTTGTTATTATCTCAACAGGTGCTGCAGAGGTTTGCGGGATGGCTTGGATCATTTATTTGGTGCTGTCGGCGCCCCCTAATTAAATTTACAAAGCTGCAACTTCTGCAGGGTATGGGGGGCATGGACCTCCCATATCTGAAGAGATACCAAATAGGCGCCCTGTTGTCATATTTAGGAGAATGTAATGACTCAAAGTCGATATGGCTTGATGTTGCGGCCTTGCAGGCGAGATGCCCCCTCATAAACTTACTATTCCTGGATAAGATGAAATCTGTAGTTGAGCAGTGTGAGAGGCCGATTATTATAAATACAGTGAAAGCATGGAGGATAGTGTGGCAGAGTGAGGGCAATTTGCCTAAGACTTCGCCGTTCACCCCATTAGTAGGAGCCCCAGGATTTAGACTGGGGTCAATGGACTCCGGCTTCAGAGCACGGGAGGGTAAGGGAACCTCCAGTCTGGGAGATTTTTTCAAGGGAGAGGTCTGGACGCCTTTCAATCAATTAGGTCAGACATATGGGATCCCTGATTGGGATCTTTTCTGAAACTTCCATGTTAGGGATTACATACAGAAGAAGACCACACTCTTGGCCCAACCCTACAAGTCGGATATAGAAAGAAGAGTGCTCCGATGTGGGGGTGCTGTCTCAGTTAATACCATATATCATCTGCAGAGAGGGAACGTCTTGGGGGATATGGAGTGATTCCAAGAGATTTGGAATCAGGAGTTGGGGGAAGAAATCTCATCGGAAACATCCAGAGTTATACCGGTCAGAGGACTGCAAGGATGGAGGAGCGAGAATGGAATCCTTTTTGAAAACCTGGATCTCCCTGGTATAATCGTAGATCAGGCCTCCCTTTTAAATGCACCCCTGACGGTACAGAAGGTGCAAGGGGCCGTAAGGCAGCTTCAAGGTGGTAAGGCAGCCGGTTCTGACGGGTTCCCGAGTGAACTTTACAAGGAATTTATACATATGTTAGCTGAACCACTTCTGGCGATGTATAGTCATTCGTATAGCTAGGGCTGCCTTCTGCCCTCTCTTAGGGAGGCTAATAGCTCCCTAATTTTAAAGAAAGGAAAAAAATCCCAAGGATTGTATGTCGTACAGACTCATCTTGTTTCCTCCCATGGGAGGATATATGGGGGCATGTAATGAAAATTTCAAGATGCAATAAGGCACAGGCGATGCAATTGAAGATCCTCCACAGGGCCTATATGGCACTAAAGAGGTTAGTTAGGTTTAAGAAAGGATTCTCTTCAGGATGTCCCAAATGTAAAATCAGCGTAGGCACCCTTACACATTGCTTTTGGTCCTGCTACAAGATTCATCGACACTGGGGTTCCGTAGTGAATGAGCTAGAGAAGATCCTGGAAATGGAAGTTAAGGAAGATCCAGTTACCCTCATTTTGGGACTACCGAATCTGCCCTCCTTGAGTGAGCATGGGAAAAAGTTATT
This sequence comes from Chiloscyllium plagiosum, assembly GCF_037043375.1. Lineage (NCBI taxonomy): Eukaryota > Metazoa > Chordata > Chondrichthyes > Orectolobiformes > Hemiscylliidae > Chiloscyllium > Chiloscyllium plagiosum. Next base: position 57,399,559 of record NW_028270145.1, read on the forward strand.
CAATATTCTTACACACAATGCGAGGAAGAACATCCTAATGAACTGGATATCAGAAAAACTTCCAGGTCTTGCAGGGTGGCGCAGACTTGTGATGCAGCATGTCCCTCATCATCTGACAAGTATGGTGCACTATGGAACAGAGCAATTTTATAAGACATGGCCCTTTCTTAATTACATAGACATGGACCTGTCGGCGATATGGATTACGGCTTTTATATAGCAATGACGGCCGTATATGGTGGTCCAGGGACCCCGGGGGTGAGGCCTAGTAAATACGAGTATAATAACTGTTGGTCCCATGGACAGGAGCTTCAATGGAGGAGCACCAAGTGGAGCAATGTAATGTAGTGCAATGTCATTTTAGAGGATTGCAACTTAATGTTATTTTATTTAATTTGCATTTATTTTAACTTGGGTTAAGTTAAGTAAGTATGAGATCACTGTATCTTGAAAAGAAGTAGGCAGTTTATTGTGAACATTACTGTAATATAATAGTATGATATTATTTCTACTTTTCTGTACTTTTATAACTTTTCGGTTTTTTTGTAAAAGTGAAAATTTTTTCAATAAATATATACATTAAAAATAAGAACCTTGGTAGAAAATTAGCAAGCAGGCCTCCAAAACTAGTAATTGCTGTAATCCTCCAGTGTCACATGCAACTGAGTGCAAAAACAGGAGGATAAGACTGGATTTTGATTCCTGGGAGAATGGGACTGGCTCTGGGGAAAATGGGTCTGGGAGACAGTGAGGTCTGCAGATGCTGGAGATCAGAGTGGAGAGTGTGTTGCTAGAAAAGCGTGGTGATATTGGTTAAGGAAAGCATTATAGTTTTGGAGAAAAGGAGGGTTTAAAGACAATTATTTTGGCTACATCCAAGGAATAAAAACGTTATAATATCATTGCTCACTGTAGTCTTTAGGGCACCAACTAGCTAGAATGATATAGAGGAACACATTTGGACTGAAATTACTGAAAGGGGCAGAAGTTATAGAGTAGTTATTTTGGAGGAATTTGGTTATCTAAATGTAGACTAGGATAGAAGTGTAAAAGACAGAGATAAGATTACTTATAAAATGATAATATGTGTCCAGTCCAACATGAAAGGAGGCACAGCAATTCCTGTTCTTGGGAATGAACAGGGGCAAGTAGATCAAGTGACAGTGTAGGAAAATTTAGGGGACACTTGTATCGTAACTTTTTGTTTGATAGCGGAAAAGAATAATGCACTGCAGGAAAGCCGACTTCCAAGGTACAGAGCTGGGCCAGATAAATTACAATGGAAGGAAGGAATGGAGCTGGACCAGCTGATTACAATGGGGAAGGAATGGAGCTGGACCAGATAGATTACAATGGGGAAGGAATGGAGCTGGACCAGATAGATTACAATGGGGAGGGAATGGAGCTGGGCCAGATAGATTACAATGGGGAGGGAATGGAGCTGGACCAGATAGATTACAATGTGGAGGGAATGGAGCTGGACCAGATAGATTACAATGGGGAAGGAATAGAGCTGGACCAGATAGATTACAATGAGGAAGGAATGGAGCTGGACCAGATAGATTACAATGAGGAAGGAATGGAGCTGGACCAGATAGATTACAATGAGGAAGGAATGGAGCTGTACTAGATAGATTACATTGAGGAAGGAATGGACCTGGACCAGATCAATTACAATGGGGAAGGAATGGAGCTGGACCAGATAGATTACAATGGGGAAGGAATGGAGCTGGACCAGATAGATTACAATGGGGAGGGAATGGAGCTGGGCCAGATAGATTACAATGGGGAGGGAATGGAGCTGGACCAGATAGATTACAATGGGGAGGGAATGGAGCTGGACCAGATAGATTACAATGGGGAAGGAATGGAGCTGGACCAGATAGATTTCAATGGGGAAGGAATGGAGCTGGACCAGATAGATTTCAATGGGGAAGGAATGGAGCTGGACCAGATCGATTACAATGGGGAAGGAATGGTGCTGGACCAGATAGATTACAATGAGGAAGGAATGGAGCTGAACCAGATCGATTACAATGAGGAAGGAATGGAACTGGAGCAGATGGATTACAAAGAGGAAGGAATAGAGCCGGACCAGATAGATTTCAAAATAAAATGTAGGGGAATGGGTCTGGGTGGGTTGCGCTTCGGCGGGTGGTTGTGGACTTGTTGGGCCAAAGGGCCTGTTTCCACACTAAGCAATCTAATCTAAAAAATAATCTAATTTCAATGGGGAAGGAATGGAGCTGGACCAGATAGACTACAATGGGGAAGGAATGGAGCTGGAGCAAATGGATTACAATGGGGAAGGAATGGTGCTGGAGCAGATGGATTACAATGGGGAAGGAATGGAGCTGGAGCAGGTGGATTACAATGTGGAGGGAATGGAGCTGGACCAGATAGATTACAATGTGGAGGGAATAGAGCTGGACCAGATAGATTACAATGAGGAAGGAATGGAGCTGTACTAGATAGATTACAATGAGGAAGGAATGGAGCTGTACTAGATAGATTACAATGAGGAAGGAATGGACCTGGACCAGATCAATTTCAATGGGGAAGGAATGGAGCTGGACCAGATAGATTACAATGGGGAAGGAATAGAGCTGGACCAGATAGATTACAATGAGGAAGGAATGGAGCTGGACCAGATAGATTACAATGAGGAAGGAATGGAGCTGTACTAGATAGATTACAATGAGGAAGGAATGGACCTGGACCAGATCAATTTCAATGGGGAAGGAATGGAGCTGGACCAGATAGATTACAATGGGGAAGGAATGGAGCTGGACCAGATAGATTACAATGGGGAAGGAATGGAGCTGGACCAGATAGATTTCAATGGGGAAGGAATGGAGCTGGACCAGATCGATTACAATGAGGAAGGAATGGTGCTGGACCAGATAGATTACAATGGGGAGGGAATGGAGCTGGACCAGATAGATTACAATGGGGAGGGAATGGAGCTGGACCAGATCGATTACAATGAGGAAGGAATGGTGCTGGACCAGATAGATTACAATGGGGAGGGAATGGAGCTGGACCAGATAGATTACAATGGGGAGGGAATGGAGCTGGACCAGATCGATTACAATGAGGAAGGAATGGTGCTGGACCAGATAGATTACAATGAGGAAGGAATGGAGCTGAACCAGATAGATTACAATGGGGAGGGAATGGAGCTGGACCAGATAGATTACAATGGGGAAGGAATGGAGCTGGACCAGATAGATTACAATGAGGAAGGAATGGAGCTGGACCAGATAGATTACAATGAGGAAGGAATGGAGCTGAACCAGATAGATTACAATGGGGAAGGAATGGAGCTGGACCAGATAGATTACAATGGGGAAGGAATGGAGGTGGACCAGATAGATTACAATGGGGAGGGAATGGAACTGGACCAGATAGATTACAATGGGGAAGGAATGGAGCTGGACCAGATAGATTACAATGGGGAAGGAATGGAGCTGGACCAGATAGATTACAATGGGGAAGGAATGGAGCTGGACCAGATAGATTACAATGAGGAAGGAATGGAGCTGGACCAGATAGATTACAATGAGGAAGGAATGGAGCTGGACCAGATCGATTACAATGAGGAAGGAATGGTGCTGGACCAGATAGATTACAATGAGGAAGGAATGGAGCTGAACCAGATAGATTACAATGGGGAAGGAATGGAGCTGGACCAGATAGATTACAATGGGGAAGGAATGGAGCTGGACCAGATAGATTACAATGAGGAAGGAATGGAGCTGGACCAGATAGATTACAATGGGGAGGGAATGGAGCTGGACCAGATAGATTACAATGGGGAAGGAATGGAGCTGGACCAGATAGATTACAATGGGGAAGGAATGGAGCTGGACCAGATAGATTACAATGGGGAAGGAATGGAGCTGGACCAGATAGATTACAATGGGGAGGGAATGGAGCTGAACCAGATAGATTACAATGGGGAGGGAATGGAGCTGGACCAGATAGATTACATTGAGGAAGGAATGGAGCTGGACCAGATAGATTACAATGGGGAAGGAATGGAGCTGGACCAGATAGATTACAATGGGGAGGGAATGGAGCTGAACCAGATAGATTACAATGGGGAGGGAATGGAGCTGGACCAGATAGATTACATTGAGGAAGGAATGGAGCTGGACCAGATAGATTACAATGGGGAGGGAACGGAGCTGGACCAGATAGATTACATTGAGGAAGGAATGGAGCTGGACCAGATAGATTACAGTGGGGAAGGAATGGAGCTGGACCAGATAGATTTCAATGGGGAAGGAATGGAGCTGGACCAGATCGATTACAATGATGAAGGAAGGGTGCTGGACCAGATAGATTACAATGAGGAAGGAATGGAGCTGAACCAGATCGATTACAATGAGGAAGGAATGGAACTGGAGCAGATGGATTACAAAGAGGAAGGAATAGAGCCGGACCAGATAGATTTCAAAATAAAATGTAGGGGAATGGGTCTGGGTGGGTTGTGCTTCGGCGGGTCGGTGTGGACTTGTTTGGCCGAAGGGCCTGTTTCCACACTAAGCAATCTAATCTAAAAAATAATCTAATTTCAATGGGGAAGGAATGGAGCTGGACCAGATAGACTACAATGGGGAAGGAATGGAGCTGGAGCAGATGGATTACAATGGGGAAGGAATGGTGCTGGAGCAGGTGGATTACAAGGGGGAAGGAATGGACTGGACCAGATCGAACTAGAACTAAGAGTTGGCCAGAAGCTGAATGGTGAGCTGCCTTCAAAGAAAAGTTTTCAGGCACAGTAAAGGTATATCCCTCAAAAGGGATAAGTAGCGCAGACAAATCCTGAGCTCCCTGGATGAAAAAGCATGCTTATATCAGGCGGACATTTGAGAATCAAGCTGAGTATAGAAAATTCTGAAGGGAGGTAAAAAAATAAATAAAAGAAACAAAGAGGGATAGTGAAGGTACTGGCAACTAATATAAAAAAGGAATTGCAAAGTCCACTATAGATACACAAATACTAACAGGATGGTAAAAGGAGGAGTAGAACTGTTTTATTCATGAGTGAGAGCATTGCTAGCTGGGCCAACATTTATTGCCCTAATTGCTGAGATGAAGTTAAGAGTACACCCCATTGCCATATTTCTCGAGTTACATCTATGCCAAACCAGGAAGGACAGCAGATTTGCTTCCCTAATTGACATTCATGAATCATTTTTTTAGAGACAATTGACAGTGTTACCTGGTCACCATTGGGCCAGCATTTTATTTCAGATTTTTTATTGAATTCAAATTTGCCAACTGCCATAGTGGGATTCGAACCGTGTGTCTAGAAAATTAGCCTGAGGTTTTGAGTGACTAGTGCACTACATGTTCCCCTTCATTAGGGACCAAAACTGAGATTTATATTAGAAGGAGATGGTATGGCTGAGGTAGTAAATACACATATCTGTCTTTACCAAGTCCAGGTCATTCTGTTACAACGTATGTTTTGTTAGTGCAAATAGGCTATAACGTGATTGACAAACTGTGAATGTTGTTTGCATAATGCAAACTTTCTGCTGAAGGGGTATAGCGATTTCTTATTAGCAATCTTCTACAGCGCGATTTCCAATAATAGTTTTCCATAACGCAATTTCTATAGCACGCGATTTCTATAGCACGCGGTGTCCAGGCCATGGTGATAGAGGTAGAAATGCAGTCACCAGAAGGGTTCCAAATTGATGAGGACATTTGAATAAATTGTCTGTACTTAAATTTGACAAGATACTGTGACTGAATGAGATGCATCTGGATGGAGAGATTGGAAATAGTGAGGAACTGGCCATAATTATTCGGTGTTCCTTAGACTTGAGAGTTTTGCTAGAGGATTTACGAACTGCAAGCAATATACCCTTGTTCAAAAAAGGGTGTAAGGATAAACCCAGCAACTGCATATAGGTAGCTTCGGTGGTGGGGATATTTGTTGAAACAGTCATTTGGAGTAGAATTATTCATCATGTGGCCAAATGTGAGTTCAGTAAGAACAGTCAGCGTGGACTTTGTAAGAGGAAATTGTATTGCTAACTTGCGTGGTTTCTTTAAAGAGATAATAGAAAGTGTTAATGTTAATAATTCTTTTGATGTGTACATAGAGGCACAACAGATGTAATCAAAGTTAGAGCTCTTGGAATAAAAGGGACTTCGCAATGTGGATATAAAAGTGGTGGCACTATAAAAAACAGAGGAATGGTTTTATGGGTGTTTTTCACCTGAAGGAAGGTTTGTAGAGGAGTTTCCCAAAAATGTGTATTAGGACCCTTACTTTCTGATTTAAACAAATGATCGAGATTTTGGGGGACGTTGGATAATTTCAAATTTTGCAGATGATTAGAAAAAATGAAGCTTTATGAATTGTGAGAAAGACAATGTAGAACTTCAAAAGAACAATTTGATGGAATGGGCAGATAGATGGGCAGAAGAAGTTCAGTGCAGAGAAGGGATATGAGCTAAATGCTGGCAAATGGGATCAGGATATCAAGTCAGCATGGGCAAGTTGACCGAAAGATCTGTTTCTGTGCTGTACAATTCTATGACTCTAATTGTGAGATGCTACATTTAGGTGGAAAGAACATAGGAAGGCAGTTTAAAATAAAAGGGGACCACTCTGGGGAGTGTACAGGAGAAAAGAGACCTGGCTGTATATGTGCATAACTCATTAAAGGTGGCAGAAGAGATGGAGAGAGCAGCTAATAAAGCAGACTGTACATTATGCTTTATCAATAAAGATATAGAGTACTGGAGTGAGGAGGCCATGCTGAACTCCTAAAAGAAACCTGTTTGGAAGTGAGCAGCTGACCTATATTTGGTATTTCTTTTAATGAAAAATGGAAGTAAGATCAGCAACACATGGTTTAGTGTAAGATTATTAGAACATTGAGCATAGAACAGTAGAGTTCAGGGCATCACACTTCATTGTGAATGCATTGGAAAGAGGGTAGAAAAGGTTTACAATGTCTTCAAAATCGTGCACAATCTGGACAGAGGAATTAGGGAGAAACTGTTCCCACTTGTAAAAGGATCAAGAATGAGAAGTCACAGATTTGCAGTAATTTACAAAAGAAACAAATACAATAAGGAAAAATAAACTTTTTTCACACTGAGAAGTTAAGGTCTGGAATACATTGCTGGGAAGTGTAGGAGAGAAATTCTCAATTGAAGCATCTAAAAGGGCATAGCATGATTATTTGAACAGAAACAACATGCAGGGTTATGGAGAAAAGGCAGGAACATGGCACTAAGTCACAATGCTCATTCAGAACTGGTGCAGACATGATGGGCTGAATGGCCTTCTGTATCATAACAATCCTGTCATTCTGTTAACCTTGATTTTTGTCTTGGAATAGGACTTGAACTTGGAATTTTGTGACTCAGGCTAGAGTGCTACCATCTAAGCTGTCTAAGCTGATATGAGAACTAAGGAAATGCAGTTCTCAGCTAACAATGTTGAAGTACAAAACAAATGCTGGAAATACACAATCAATTAAAATTTAGACAGGAAATATATAATAGTTTGAGTGAGACCTGTTGGAAGTGAGCAGCTGGCCTATTCTTGGTATTTCTTTTAATGAAAAATGGAAGTAAGATCATTAATATATGGTTTGATGTAAGATTATTAGAACATTGAGCATAGAACAGTACAGCACAGGAATGGGCCCTTTGGCTCTTGATGTTGTGCTGAATGTGATGCCAAATTAAACTAATCCTTTCTGTCTGCCCATGGTCCATATCCCTCCATTCCATGAATACTCATGTGCTATCTAAAAGCTCCTTAATTGCCCCTATCGTATCCAGCTCCACCACCACCCCTGACAGTACATTCCAGACTCCTACCACTCTCTGTGTAAAAAACTTGCCCCTCACATCTCCTTTGAATTTCCCCCATCTCAACTTGAATGCATGCCCCCCAGTTTTAAACATATCAACTCTGGGAAAACGATTCTGATTGTCAACCCTATCTATGCATCTCATAATTTTACAGACTTCTATCAAGCCTCCCCTCAGCCTCTGCTACTCCAGATAAAATAACCTGCATTTTTCTTGCCTCTCCTTATAGCTTATACCCTGTAATCAGGCAGCCTCCTGGGAAACATCTTCTGCACCTTCTCCAAAGCCTCTACATCCTTCCTGTAATGTGGCGACCAGAATTGAACACAATACTCTAAGTGTGGCCTAACCAAAATCTTATAAAGCTGCAACATGGCATCTTGACTCTTGTACTAAATACCCCAACCAATAAAGGCAATTATGCCAATCACCTTCTTGAACACCCAATCTAGTTGTGTGGCCACTTTCTGGGAGCTATGGACTTGAACTCCAACATCCTCTGTACATTAATGCTGTTCAGGAACCTGCAATTAACTATTTACTTTGCCTTAACATTTGCTTTCCCCAAGTGCAGTACCTCACACTTACCCAAATTAAACTCTATCTGCCAATTCTCCCCCAATATCTACAACTGATCTGTGTCCCAATGTATCCTTTGACAACCTTCTACACTATCTACAACTCCATCGATCTTTGTGTCGTTTGCAAACTTACCTGCCCATGTATGTTTTCATTCAAGTCACTTATATATATCACAAACAGCAGAGGCCCCAGTACAGATCCCGACGGAACACCACTAATTATGGATCTCCAACCAGGAAAACACTCTTCCACCAATACCTTCTGCCTTCTATGGACAACCCAGTTCTGAATCTAAGCAGCCAAGTCACTGTGGATCCCATGCACCTTAACCTTATGGATGAGCATACCATGAGGGACTTTGACGAAAGCCTAACTAAAATCCATGTAGACAACATCCACTACGTTATACTCATCGTTCACCTTCGTCATCTCGAAAAATTCAATCAAGTCAGTAAGACAAAACTTGCCCTGCACAAAGCTGTGCCCACTGTCCCTAATTCAGCAATGCTTTTTCAATGCACTTAAATCTTATGGCTAAGAATCCTCTCCAATAGCTTCCCAACCACTAATGTGAGACTCACTGGTCTATAGTTTCCTGGATTATCCCTACTTCTCTTCTTGAACAGAGAAACAATATTAGCTACTTGCCAGTCTTCTGGGATCTCTCCAGTGGCTGACGAGGATACAAGGATCTTAGTCAAAGGACCGAGCAATCTCCTGTCATGTCTCTCAACAACTTGGGGTAGATACCATCAGGCCCTCGAGATGTATCCACATTAATGCTCTAGAAGAGACCCAACACCACTTCTTTCTTGATCTCAAAATGCTGTAACATATTAGCATGTTCCACACAAATGCCACTATCCTCCATATCCTTCTCCCATGTGAATACTGATGCAAAGTACTCATTTGGGATCTCATCCACATTCTCTGCCTCCAAACACAAGTTTCTTCCTTTATCATTGAGTGGTCCTGCCCTCTCCTTAGTTATCCTCTTAGTTCTAATATAGGTATAGAATGCCTTTGGATTATCTTTAACACTACTTGCCAAGGTAATTTCTTGGTCCCTACTTGCTCTCCTAATTCCCTGCTTGAGTTCTTTCCTGCTTTATTTATATTCCTCATGGGCCTGTCCAATTTTTGCTTCCTAAATCTTACATATGCTTCTTTTTTCCTTTTGACTAAACTCACAATCTCCTTCATTATCCAAGGGTCTCTTATTTTGCCATTCTCGCCCTTCCTTCTTTACTGGAACATGCCAATCCTGAACTCTGATCAGTAAGTCTTTGAACAACTCCCACATGTCAAACATTAGGATATTAATAAGGCTATTAATACTTAACCTCATTAGAAACCCTTCTCCCGAGAGAGGGAAAACTTGAAATAGGGCGCAGTGTAAAAAAAGATGCCAAGGCTGGAGATTTTTTTAAAAGGTCTTACTGCAACTAAAAGATAAAAGAGCCTGAAGGCTGCTTGTACGAAAGATATGAATGGAATGCATAATGCCTCTCTCTCTCTCGCTCTCTCTATATATGTGTATAAAAGACCATAGGAAATAGAAGGCTTGAGAAACAATAGCGAATACAAGGGCATTATGTAAACATGTCAGGCTAGCAACGGCCACAGTATGTTTACTTGATTGGTCAATGAGAGCATACTCAGGGCATGATCAACATTGGGCTGAAGATGATTGGGAAGAGGAAGCACTTAATTGATTTAGTCTCAGAATAAAAGAGATGTTTCCAGTCAGTGCACACTGCAAAATAAACTAAAAGCAAGAAGACGAGAGAGAGAGAAAGAGAGAGAAAGAAAGAAGCAAGCTTGAAAACCAAAGCTAAAAGTGGAAAAGTCCCTACTGAATATAGGAAGTATGTTGCTCATGTCAGACAGTATGACAACCTATTTAGAGGTGTTATGACACACCCTGTGGAACAGATAGGACTTGAATCTGGGCCTCCTGGCTCAGAGATAAGGACACCACTATAGTGCCACAAATTTGTTGATACTTTCAATTCATTCTATTCAGAGATGTCATTGCATACCCCTGGACCATGTAGGTTTTGAAACCATGCCTCCTTATTCAGAGATAGGGACATTACCACTGCATCACAAGTGCTCCTAAGTTTGTTGACAAATATTTTTCTAGTCAATCTATTCAGTAATGTTATTGCACACCTCTGGAGCAGTTGGGACTTGAACCCAAGCTTCCTGGCTCAAAGGTAAGCACACTACATAATACCATAAAAGCTCCTATGTTGTAGGTAGGTATTTTCTAATCCACTTGTTCAGAGATATTTTTGCACACCTCTGGAGCAGGTAAAACTTGAACCTGGTCCTCCTTGTCCAGAAGGAAGCAACATTACCACTGCACCACAAGAACCCTGGCCTACATTTGTTAATATAGTTTACCTGAAATTGTAATAAATCTGTTCTTAATTATTAAGCAATCTTATGTCCTAAATTTGTGGATACCTATAACAATGACAGGCTCAGAATCCATGAAGCCTTAGTTGCCCTTCACACCATGTTGATGGTGACTATCTGTTTTGGCCTGGAAGAGACTGCAGCAGAGACGAACTGGAATGAAATCTCATCACTAAAGTTAACTTCTGAAAGAAGATTGCACAAAATAGGATTTTAATCCCTGGAATTTAAGAGTTTAAGCACTGACTTGTGCAAAGTTTTCAAAATTTTAAGAATTTATTTAAACTAGTTGGAAAACTGAGGTCTAGGGTAACTAATCTAAACATTAGAAGCAGGTCAGTTAGAATATTAGGAAACATTTTTGCACATAGAGGTCTTAGACATTTAGACTCTCTTCCACAGAAGACAAAAAAGGCTGCATAAATTCTTAATTTTAAATCTGAGGTATCTGATAGATTTCTCTTAGCCAGTGGGTAATAAGGAACTTTCAAGGATAAGTACATCAGCATGGTCTAGTTGGATGGTATAATGGTTTGAGGGGCTTTATGGCCTAATGCTCATTCATTTTATGGCCTAAAGGAGTTATTGTGCTCCATTTGGCTGATACGGAAACCCAATATAATCTTAGTCTTATGCCTGCATGTCTATATAAAATGAGAAATTAAAAATAGATCCTCTGCTCTACTTTAAATTACCCACCTTGTTATAATCCCAGCCCAGACTGCCAAAATTATATTCAATCTGGCTCGAGGCCAGTAACTTTTTTTTAAAGTAGTAAGTTCCTTGGATCTCACACTTTGTCTAAGATAATAAAACTACAAGATTTTATGGGGGTTTTGTTCAAGGAATAATAAACTTTAAAACATTAGAACAGCAATACAATTTGCAATAGATGTAGAGCTTATCTTGAACACTTGGAATTAAAATGGTAAATATGGCTAATAGAGATCAAACATTCCACAACACATCTCAAATGGCAAATGTGATCAAAACAGATCCTATTGAGTTCTCAACAATTTTCCCTCAGATGTTAATGACACAGTGGATAATTAAATCAACTTCACAAGGGATCCCAATCCTTTACTTTTTTGGGTCTGGACATGAAACTCCCTCTCAAGAGCTTCTTCATCATAGACTACCTCAATTACTGTTCATGTTCTGGTCAATCACCTTCCTTTTCCTAGGTCGAAGCTCATCTGGACTTCAAACTGCACTCCAGCATTCATCTACAAGCACAGCTCTAGCTCTTCTCTGGGCATTATCTGGGCCAACGTGGCACCTATTGTTAAAGTTCACTTGAGAATGTAACTTTAAGAAAGTTCTGGGATTTACATATGAAAGAACTGAAGCATGCCCATTCTAAAAGATGAGAGACTTAACAAACAATGCAGGTCTTTTTCAATATATAATTTCAGTTCCATCACACTGTAAACCTTTGCTATAATTTCTGTGTCCTACGATCTTATGCTCCACAACCACTTAATGAAGGAGCAGCGTTCTGAAAGCTACTTCTTCCGAATAAAGCTGTTGGACTGTAACCTGGTATTGTGTGATGTTTAACATTGTACACTCCAGTCCAACACCGTTACCTCCAAATCATTATATAGATTGTTTGTTATTCAGCTAAGTTCCCTGTATTACAGTCAACATCAGTGCCCCCAGCACGGAGCCTGCTCCTGTCTCTGCCTCTTCTCAAAATCACTGGCTGTTGCCTTGAATTCCTGTCCAGTGACCTCTGACCTATCCTGAGTGACCTATTGAAAACATTGCAATAAACAGAATTGACCAAGCAGCTCAGAATGTTACAGTTCACAGTGTGCCAACTTGCTCAGTACAAAAAATGGATACAAGTAGAACATTTTACTACAATCCATGCAGCTTTCTTCAGCAGACATGTTCAATGTTGTGGTTCTGTTCGCCAAGCTGGAAGTTTTTGTTGCAAACGTTTCGTCCCCTGGCTAGGCGACATCATCAGTGCTTGGGAGCCTCCTGCGAAGCGCTTCTTTGATGTTTCCTCCGGTGTTTATAGTGGTCTGTCCCTGCCGCTTCCGGTTGTCAGTTTCAGCTGTCCGCTGTAGTGGTTGGTATATTGGGTCCAGGTCGATGTGTTTGTTGATGGAGTTTGTGGATGAATGCCATGCCTCTAGGAATTCCCTGGCTGTTCTCTGTCTGGCTTGCCCTATGATAGTAGTGTTGTCCCAGTCGAATTCATGTTGCTTGTTGTCTGCGTGTGTGGCTACTAAGGATAGCTGGTAGTGTCGTTTCGTGGCTAGTTGATGTTCATGTATGCGGATTGTTAGCTGTCTTCCTGTTTGTCCTATGTATACACATAGACAAAGAAGAAACCATGATATCATTCGACGTGACGGCACTGTTCACTTCGATTGACAAAACCCTAGCCAGAGAAACAATAGCCAACCTACTGGACATACAGAACAGAAAACAGGACGCTGAACCTATCACAAAAACGGCATACTTAAACTACTGGACTTGTGCCTCACAACACACTTCACATTCAACAACCAGATATACGAACAAATCAACGGAACACACATGGGATCACCAATCTCAGGACTCATAGCAGAGGCAGTTATGCAAAGGTTAGAACAAACAGTCCTACCAAATTCAACCCAAACTCTGGGTCAGATATGTCAATGACACGTTTGTAATCATTAAAAACACGGAAATAGAAAAAACACACCGGATCATCAACGCCACACTCACAGGAATCCGATTCACGAGAGAAGAAGAAAAGGATAGCCAACTCCCATTCCTAGACGTGATGGTACAGAGAACACCAGACGGAGAATTCACTACAAGAGTATATAGGAAAGCCACACACACAGACCAAGTCCTAAACTATGAAAGTAACTACCCAACACACACAAACGAAGCTGCATCAGGACACTATTCAAAAGGGCCACAACACACTGCAGTACACCAGGACTGCAAAAAGAAGAAGAGGAACACCTATACAAGGTATTCGCCAAAAACGGATACCCCCACAACTTCATCAGCAGATGCCTAAGAGAAAGACCACGGAACGAGGACATACCACAACCAAAAGGACTAGCCACACTACCATACATCAGGAGCATCTCGGAACTGACTGCCAGACTACTGAGACCCCTAGGACTCATAACGGCACACAAACCAACAGCCACGCTCAGACAACAACTCACCAGAACGAAGGACCCGATACCCAACATGAGCAAGACGAATGTAGTGTACAAAATACCATGCAAGGACTGCACTAAACACTATATAGGACAAACAGGAAGACAACTAACAATCCGCATACATGAACATCAACTAGCCACGAAACGACACGACCAGCTATCCTTAGTAGCCACACACGCAGACAACAAGCAACATGAATTCGACTGGGACAACACTACTATCATAGGGCAAGCCAGACAGAGAACAGCCAGGGAATTCCTAGAGGCATGGCATTCATCCACAAACTCCATCAACAAACACATCAACCTGGACCCAATATACCAACCACTGAAGCGGACAGCTGAAACTGACAACCGGAAGCGGCAGGGACAGACCACTTTAAACACCGGAGGAAACATCAAAGAAGCGCTTCGCAGGAGGCTCCCAAGCACTGATGATGTCGCCTAGCCAGGGGACGAAACGTTTGCAACAAAAACTTCCAGCTCGGCGAACAGAACCACAACAACGAGCACCCGAGCTACAAATCTTCGCACAAACTTTGAAGACATGTTCAATATTTGGCCTTAAATGTGTGAACATGAGTAGTGCCAAAGAGTAGATTTTATAATATATGTTCATCTTGAATGAATGAGAAATATTAAATCTTCACCTAACTGTACAAGGCTAAGATACTTTAGAGTAGTGTTTATTTTCCTCCATAATATGCACAGAAAACCTCACTGATAAAAGCTTCAGATAAGCTACTTTCAGTTTGAATTATCAAGGTTGATAAATAGCACATAAAACGCTACAACACAAGAAAAGGCCCTTTGGCCCATCATGTCTGTGCCGACCATTATGTTATTCCGAGCTAATCCCATCTGCCTGTACTCGGTCTGTATCCCTCTATTCCTGCTTTTTCATGTGTCTGTCTAAATGCATCTTAAATGTTGCTATTGTATTTGCTTCTACCACCTCCCCTAATAGTGCATTTCAGGCACCTACAAAAAAACCTTGCCTCACACATCTCCTTTTAGATTTACCCCCTCTCTACTATTTGACACTTCAACCCTGGAAAATAGACTATCCACCCTATCTATGTCTCTCATAATTTTATTTGCTTGTATCAAGTCACCCCTTAGCCTGTAGCACTCTAGTGAACAAATTCAAGTTTGTCCAATCTCCCCTTAACGCTAATACAACCCAATCCTGGCAAACCTCTCCTGCACCTTTTCTAAAGCCTCCAGGTCTTCCTTCGGTGTGGTGACCAGAACTGCAAACAATATTCTAAACATGACTAGCTAGAATTTTAACACCTGCAAAATGACTTGTCCACTTTCATACAAAATGCCCTGACCAATGAAGACAAGTGTGCCATATGCCTCCTTAACATCTTTTTCACTTGTATTACCTCTTTCATGGAGTTATGAACTTGCACCCCAAGATCCCTCTGCATATCAGTGCTTCAAAGGGTCCTCTCATTTACTGTGTATTTGCCTTTTGCAGTTGATCTCCTAAGATTTATCACTTCACACTTCACACCATGTGCCATTTCTCCACCCAACTGATCTATATCCAGCTGTATGCTGATGACCTTCTTCACTATCTACAACTCCATCAATTTTCGTGTTGTTTGCAAATCAGACCATCTACATGTTCATCCACATTATTTATATAAGTTACAAACTACAGAGGTCCAGCACTGATCTTTGCAGAACACCATTGGTCGCAGAGCTCCAGTCAGAGAAATACCCATCAGCAACTATCCTCTGACTTCTATAATCAAGGCAATTCTGTATCCAACTTACTGCCACACTGTAGATTTCGTGCAATTTAATCTTCAAGACAAGCCTACCAAGAGGCAACTTGTCCAATGCTTTAGTAAAGTCAATGTGTACAAGCTACACTGCCCTAACCTTATCAATCACCTTTGCCGCTTCCTTAACAAACTCAATCAAATTTATAAGACATACCTCTTACAAAACCATGCTAACAATCCCGAATAAGTACATTCTTTTTATACTTCCAAAACAATCTGCAATAATTCAGGTAAATAGCAGTCATCAAATAAAATCAAAAGGAACATCTGATCAAACATATTTGGAACAATCCCAAAAAAAAATACGTTTGAACTTCAGATGGATTAACCATTCCCTCATTTGCCAAGCTCAGCAATATGACTAATTGTTGTAACTATTGTATAAAAATAAACTGGCATATTTTTTGAAAGTAAAGCCGACATTTCATCTCTGTGGCTACAAGAGCTTTACTATTACTCGGAAGACTACCTGTGCGAACCTGAATGCTGCTCCAGTTCCTAAATTCATACAGATCAAAAATTGAACTGAGGACATTGTGCCTGGCGCAATGACATATTGCTTGGTTCTATTTCTGATGGTGCCTTCATTTGATTGCCTTGAAGAATAATCTACAATGTTAAATACCAGGAATAAATTGTACTCAACTGATTGCTTTTCGTAAGTTATTTTAAAAATTTATGATAATTTAGAAGAAAGGCAGAAACTTAACCTAAAACATTAACTTACAAAAATGAAAAGGAAACTAAGGGCTGTGGAATAAAATGAACAGTAATGCCAGTGTGGTTGAAAACATGATTGAAGAAAACTCACTCTGTTTCCAAAGTAACGGTATACAATGTTTCAAATTGCAACAAATTGAGTAATCAAATTATTTCCTATGAATTACTGGCTCTTGGAAACA
The DNA here is from genome assembly GCF_037043375.1 of Chiloscyllium plagiosum. Classification (NCBI taxonomy): domain Eukaryota; kingdom Metazoa; phylum Chordata; class Chondrichthyes; order Orectolobiformes; family Hemiscylliidae; genus Chiloscyllium; species Chiloscyllium plagiosum. The sequence goes on from NW_028270145.1 coordinate 57,416,299, forward strand.
GTAGAGGTGATGATCTGTACTTTACTGTAATATATTTCACAGAAATTCAACATTCTTTGACTTTGCTCTTTCCTGTTCAGCTTCTAAAATGCATTCTACAGATGAACAACATTGAACATGTGATTGAAACTCTGGATTACCAGGATTCTGAAACGATTACAGGTGAGGATGAAATTTATTTTAAGACAGTTATGTCTCTAGATTTTCTCCAACTCTACCACAGACCAGAAATAAATAACACAAACAGTAAAAACCCTTATTATGCCACTTATTTTCTGTCAAATGTGATTTTCTGCACGTGTTGGCAGTGAATGAGAATTCCCTGAGCATTGCATGATCTATTATAATTTTGTAGACGTTTCTGTGACATGGCATCTATTGTGGATCATTCATTATCGTTGTGGAGGTCATTGAATTGTTATGTCGTAAATGACCATTTCTCACAACCAGAAAGCCTTTATTCGGTTGACAGTCCACAGATCCTTTTCTTATTTTAAACGTCTGCAAGGCATTAGTAAAGAGTAACAGTGCCCCACTATGGCAGAAGAGTATAATGACAAATAATTTGTAGTACCCCTGTTTTAACCATTCTGAAACTGGATTAAATAAACAATATCTTAAAAACAAATTTAGAGTAAGTCACAGAACTATTGTCACAAATTTTCAATATTGAATTAATTCAAAAGTTAGGATTTAATGACATACTTTGGGATCTTAAAATTATGTCCAAGTACTAGTGTCCATGTGGTTAATGTAATTCATTTTCTTGTAGTTCAAAGACAATGATTCTGAAAACTAGACTGGCTTGTGGAAGAATGGCCATAAATCTTGGGGAGCACGTGAGAAAGAGAGACAAGCAAGGCTGTGTTCAAAGAGATCAGACACAGACAATGTAGAAGGGAATTGGGGAACATAAGATTGATCTCTGGAGACTGGGACAAAAGTCAGGGATAGAGTAACTGCTGACTGGAGAGAATGAGAGAAAGAAAGAGAGAGATGACCAGAGATTTAGGAACAGGAGTTGGATTCAGCGGATAGAGAAACAGACAGAGACTGTCTGTGATTAGGACTCATGTTTGGGGACAGATATGAAAGGAAACCGGGAGTCAATGAATGGAAACTTGACTGCAGAGAGAGAGAGAGAGAGAGATGGGTAGAGTTTCTGTGAATTATTGTATCATTGTTCACTATGAGAGGAATCCAAGTATTATTGTCATTACAATCAGCAACTGAGACAGTTTCAGTAATTATTATCAGTTACTGGTGAAATCCAACATTCCACCCAACTCTGATTTTCTATGCCAAATAGCCATCCTACCTTCAGTTTTGCCTTTACCCCAATGTCAGCTTCAATTCTTTTAGCCATACAAATGCTGCGGCTACAAGAGCAGTCCAGAGGCTGGGAATTCAGTTTTTGTCTTCCTAGTGTCTGTCCACATTCCACAGGGTACAAGCCAGGTATGTAATGCAATATTCTATACATCTGGGGCAAAACAGTCTATTTGACTAGCACCACAACCTACAACTTATATGATCTCTTGCTCCACCACTGATGCACAATAGCAGCCATCTTCAAGATGCCCTGTAGCATCTCATCAGGGCTCCTTCGACAGCACCTTACAAACCTGTAATCTTTGGACAAGGACAGCTGATGGATTGACACCATCTCCCGCAAGATTCATTGTAAATCATGCACTATCCTGTTGTGGAACTATATTGTTGCTCCTTTACAGTCATTGGATTGAAGTCCAGGAATTCACATTCCAATTACATTTTTGGGTGTACCTACACCACACCACCTGCAGCAGTTCAAGAAGGCAACTCACTATCATTGTCTCAAGGCAATTCAGAATGGGCAATAAATGCCAACCTAGCTAGCAACACCCACATCCTGTGAAAGAATAGAACAAACTTTTTAGCTTGCTTGGGGTTGTCTCCTGGTTTTCACAATATCTCAAGCAGACAGTGGGCCAGAAGGCCTCGAGGCCTCTATTGAATGATTCTATGAAGAACTGCAGGCACGAAACCCTAAACATTAATACTCGACTAAAGGGGACCCATTGTAAGATGAATGCCATAATATTCATAAACAGCATATAACAAGATTGTTGGCTGTAGTGCCATGTGATCTGAACGGAGCAAGCATCCAGAGATGTTTCTAATCAGGAAGTGACAAGCACAATTTTCCAACATTGTATCCATTTAGTGGTTGAGCCCTCCATCAGAAAAGCTCGACCTTCCTTGATTCTTCAGGAGTAACAGACACTTGGGATTTATTTGTGCTTTGGTACCACTTAGGGAACTCCAAATGTATCTTTCAAGATTCAAGTCATCTGCCTAGAAATGCAATCAGAACTATTTTTTCTTGCCACAATGCAGACTTTGTTTTGCTTTGTCAATATGTGAAAAACAAAACGGCCATTTTAACACCTGGCTTTAAATAGCAATGATGAACAAGCAACCAAAGCGATAACCAGCCTGCCCAGCTCAAAACTGGATACGAATGAAGTCTCTGTTAACATTAATGCGTAATGCAGTGTAATAGACATAGAAACCCCAAGTGATTTGTGGCTATCCTGCTGTTTTCTCCTTTTTCTTGTGTTAAGGTCAGGTACGATTCTTGTGCTGGTTGACTGCATGTTGCCATAGTGACATGAACAAGTTGTAGTCCACATGAGCACTCTGTGGCTTGAAAGCCTACAGCTTATTAGCAATGATCACGTATTGCTACAGGTAGATGTTTGTCATAAGGCTTAACATGTCTCGGCGATAAATTAAATGATCCAATACATGATTTAATTGAAACCAACGAGGCAAATTTCTTATAAACGTAAGCCTGGTGCTTGCTGGAAATAAAATAAAGATTTAAATTTGTCAAAATTAAGACAATCTTCAACTTGAAGTCAGCAATGATTCAAAAGTAATGATTAAGCCTGCATTTAAGCCATTGTATTAACAAGAATTGTGCTCCTTTAATAAACTGCTTGTTTAGTATATTCACATGGTTAGATCCATAGCATTTAATGTTCTAGAGTTGTATCTCCTCGTTCAAAATATTTTAAAACCTCAATATTACTATAAGACTAGGAAGGCCAGGACCTACAAAAGGATGTTGAGTTCACTGTCACCAACTAATGGGTAATTAAATTAACCGTTCTTTCAGTTCTTACGTAGTCTATTTAACAGGTTGGCAGGATTATTACTTTGCAAGGTGCATGTTTTATGCCACCAATGTAAACCTTGCAAGAAAAACCAAAAGAGGAAAGATCACCGGACCCGAAATGTTAACTCTGATTTCTCTTTACGGATTCTGCCAGACCTGCTGAGTTTTTCCAGCAACTTCTGCCTTTGTTGCCAATGTAAATCTGCTGCGTTCATCGCTGTTGATCACTCGGAAGACCAATTAAAAAGAAAACAGGTCTTCACAGCAGCCAGCCTCAGGAATAACTGCACATTTACTGCAGGCTGTGTAAAATCTGCACCGTGAGTACTGATGGTCTTAATTAGCCATAGGAAATACAGGGTTATAAGGTAGGGGTTGGGTCTAAGTGGGACGCTGTTTGGAGGGCTGGTGTGAACTCAATGGGCTGCAGGGCCAAATACCTACCTCCACGCTGTAGGGATTCTATGATTCTAAGAGGCTTCATCAATGTCCTGTACAATCTCAATATGACATAAAAGGGACCTGAGAGGCAACATTTTCACACAGAGCGTAATTTTGTTTGTGGAATGAACAGCCACAGGAAGTGGTGGATGTGGGTACAGTTACAACATTCAGGTACATGAATAGGAAAGATCTCGAGAGAGATGAACCAAACTTAGGCAAATGGGACTAATTTAGTTTGGAAAACCTGGTCAGAATGGACAAGTTGGACCAGAGGGTCTGTTTCCATGCTGTATAACACTACGACTCTATGAGTGCCAACTGTCAGACACCTGTGACTATCTCCCCGGAACCATGATCCCACCATTGAACTTCAAGTTATTGTTTCCATAACTGCCCCTAAGCTCATCTCACCCGGGGATGTTCCACCCCCAGCCTCCAATCTCACAGCCCCTTTACCCAAAGAGCCCCCTTCTACATTCTTCCCAAAATCCACATTAGGACTTCCCGGGCAGACCCATTGTTTCCGCATGTTCCTGCTCCACAGAACCTTTCTCTTCCTACCTTGACTTAATTTTTTTAGCCTTGTCCAGTCCCTTCCCACTTTACATCTGTTTGAAAATGTTCACGGCTCCAGCCACATCCATTTCACCATGGACATCCAATCCCCCCATCAGGAGGGTATCCAAGCTCTCCACTTCTTCCTGGAAAAAAGACCTGAACCATCTCCATTCACCACTACCACTACTGACCTCCATCTGCCCAAGCTTGTCCTCACTTTGAACAACTCTTCCTTTAACTCCTCCCACTTCCTTCAGATCAAAGAGGTGACCATGGAAAAGAAAAAAAGTACAGTTAAATACATGACTAAACAGCTGGTGTAGGAGGGAGGGCTTCAAGCATGTGGATCATTGGGATGTCTTCCACGGCAGGAGGGACCCGACAAGAAGGATGAGTTGCACCTAAATTGAATGGGTATCAATATCCTGGCAGGTAGATATTTTAGTGCCATATGGGAGAACCAAAGCAATAGGGCAGCAAATAAAATGACTGAGGAGTAATCAGAGACAAGGTCAGTAAGTTGAAGAGGAAGAACAGACAAGGGGAGATTACTGAACATGATGGGACTGGCTGTCTGAGGTGTATTTATTTTAATGTGAGGAGTATGTGAGGCAGATGAACGTAGAGCTTGAATTAATCCAGCTATAATGTTGTAACTATTACAGAGACTTGGTTGAGAGCAGGACAAGACTGGCAACTTAATGTTCTGGCTTATAGATGTTGCAGGCATGTAGAGAGGGATGTAAAGAGGTGAAGTAATTGTGTTACTGATTAGGGAGGATATCACAGCTGGAGGTTACCTTGGAGGTGTATCTAGTGAGACCACATGCATAGAATTTCAGTATTAAGAAGAATGTAATCACTTTGATGGAGATTGTGCTACAAGCCTCCCAACAGTCAGTGAGTGATAGAGGAACAGATACATGTACAGATTATGGAAACATGTAAAAACAACAGGTTTGTTATAGTGGGAGATTTTGACATACGCTGTATTGACTGGGACTTGCTTACTGCCAGGGGCTTGGATGGGATGGGAGTAGTTAGGTGTGTCCAAGACAGTTTTTTTGAAACAACATGTAAGTAGTCCAGCTAGGGAAGAGCCATACTAGACTTGGTATTGGGGAATGAGCCTTCCAGTGGGAGAGCATTTCAGGAACAGTGACCATTATAATAATACAAAGACTTTAAGATGTATATTTTGTCCTTTTATTTGAAGAGAGACAGAGGTGCTGATCTGTGTATTCTAAGCCAGTAAACAGCTTGTGAGGCCTTGGGAGTTGTTTAAAAGATAGAACAATGGAAGCTGCATGAATGGGTGGAGTCAGGTCCCCACAAAACCAGGGTTTAAGCTTAGCTTTCAGCAGTTGTTGCGGTTTGATATTGGCTGTGGAAGCTGTTACATCTCTCTCAGCCACAGCGAAAAACTAGAGTTCTCTCTGCTGAAAGAATTGCATGTGAGACAACTTGTTTTATTAATCTGCCAAGGGTCTGTTTATGAAATGTTACTATATTGGAACAGTTGCTGTTTAATAGCTAAATAATCTATTATTCTGTTAGGTTTTCCAATAGAGTTAAAGTTATACCAATTCTTCTTTCTTTTGCTTGTATTTTAAATGTAGAGTAAGAATAAAGTGTGTTTTTCTTAAAGTTGAGTAGCGTAACCAATCAATTTACATCTGGAACACAGCACCTTACACTTGCCTTTAAGATAAAAGTCAGGATGTAGATTGATGTACTTGAAAGGGGTTTGGTCTGGTCCATAACACCATAATTCTGTAAGTTTTAAGTTATTTATGGGTAAGGATAATAGTAGTTCTCAGGCAAAAGTACTAAACCGGGGGATAAGTAATAACCTCAATACTAGGCTGGAACAGGAGAGTGTAGATTGGGTGCAGCTGTTTGAGGGAAAAATCCACATCAGGCATGTGGGAGTCTATTAAAGGCTGGTTGATTAGAGTTCAGGACTAGCATGTTCCTATGAAAATGAACAATAAGGTGGCAAGATTCAGGAACTTTGGATGACAAAAGAAATTGACAGCAAAAGGAAAAAGGAGGCATACGTAAGGTTTAGGAAACTGAACATGGACAGAGGCCTTGAAGAATTCAAAGCTATCTGGGAAGAACTCAAAGATGAAATTAGGAGGGCTAAAAGGGACCATGAAATGCCTTTGTCAAAAAAGATTAAGGAAAATCCCAAAGCATTTTATACATATATAAGAAGCAGGAGATAGCTAGGGAAAGGGTAGGTCCACTCAAGGACAAAGGAGAAAATGTATGCGTGAAGCCGGAGGAAGTGGATGAGGTCCTTAATGAATAGTTTGCAATGGTATTCACAAGGGAGAAGGACATGGTGGATAGTGAGTCTCAGGAGGGGTATGCTGATATTTTAGGGCATGTCAATATAAAAAAAGAGGAAGTGTTGGGTGTTTTGAAAAGCATTAAGGTCAACAAGTCCCCATCTATTCCCAGAACGCTGAGGGAGGCAGGTGAGGAAATTACTGGGGCCTTTTACAAAACCTTTGTATCCTCTTCAGATGCAGGAGAGGTCCCAGAGGATGGAGAATAGCCAACATTAATCCTTTGTTTAAGAAGGGCAACAAGCATATCTGGGAAATTACAGGTCGGTGAGTTTTATGTCAGTGTTAGAGAGATTATTGGAGAAGATTCTTAAGGATAGGATTTACTTAGATTTGGAAAAATACGGGCTTATTAGTGATTGGCTGAATGGCTTTATGAAGAGAGGGTCATGTCTCACAAACTTGATTGAGTTTTTTGAGGAAGTGACAAAGATAATTGATGAAAGCAGGGCAGTTGATGTTGTCTTTGTGAACTTTAGCAAGGACTTCAAAAAGGTCCTTCATGGCAGGTTGATACAAAAGGTGAAGCCACATAAGATTTGTGGTGGCTAATAGATGGCTGCAGAACAGGCATGGTAATAGAACACAGTGAGTAACAATAGAAAGGTGTTTTTTGGACTGGAGATCTGTGACCAGTGGTGTTTTGCAGGGATCAGTGCTATTGTTTGTAATAGATATAAATAATTTGGAGGAGAATGTATGTGGCCTGATTGGTACGTTTGTGAACAGCACAAAGATTGGAGGAGTTGTGGACAGTGAGAAGGATTGCCAGAGGACACGGCAGGATATAGAGATATAGACAGGCTGGAAACTTGGGCGGAGAAATAGCAGTTGGACTTTAATCTGGATAAATGTGAGAGGATGCATTTTAAAAGATCTAATGCAGGAGGGAAATATACAGTAAATGACAGAACCCTTAGTAGCGTCAACAGAGGGATTTAGGTTACGGGTCCACAGTTTCCTAGAAGTGGCAACACGATAGACAGAGGGTGATGGTAGCGAGTTGTTTTTCAGACAGAAGGCCTGTGACCAGTGATGTGCTACAAGGATTGGTGCAGGGTCCACTGCTTTTTGTCATTTTTATCAATGATTTTGATATGAATGTAGGAGGTATGGTTAGTAAGTTTGCAGATGACACCAAAACTGGAGGTGTAGTAGACAGTCAAGAAGGGCATCTCAGAGTTCAACAGGACTTTGATCAGATGGGCTGGTGGCCGAGGGGTGGCAGAAAGAGTTTAGGTAGATGTGAGGTTTTGCATTTTGACAAGGCATTTTGATAAGTGAATGGTCGGGCTCTGGGAAAGTTTGCTGAACTAGGGGTGCAGGGTTTTCTTGAAAGTGGACTCACAGGTTGATGGAAGGTGAAGAAGGCATTTGGTACACTTACCTCCATTGGTCAGTGCACTGAGTATAGGAATTTGGACATTGTGTTGCAGTTGTACAAAACATTGGTGAGGCCACTTTTGGAATACTACTTTTAGTGTACAATTTTGGTTGCCCTGCATAGGGAGGATGTTGCTAGACTTGAAAGGGTGCAGAAAAGATTTATAAGGATATTTCTGAGACTGGATGGTTTGAACTATATGGAGAGGCTGAAAAGGCTGGGGCTTTTTACCCTAGAGTGTGGGAGCTGTGGGCGGATCTTATCGAAGTTTCTCAAAGTATGAGGGGCAAAGATAAAGTGAATAGCCAAGATCTTTTCTCCTAGGGTGGGGGAGTCCAAAACTAGAGGTCATAGGTTTAAGATGAGAGAAGAAAGATATAAAAGGGACCTGAGGGACAACTTTTTCACACAGAGAGTAGTGCATGTATGGAATGAGCTGCCAGTGGAAATGGTGGAGGCTGGTACAATTGCAACATTTAAAAGGCATCTGGATGGGTCCATAAATAGGAATAGTTTAGAGGGATAGGGGCCAAATGCAGGCAAATAGGACTAGATCAGTTTAGGATATCTGGTCAGTGCGGAGGAGTTGGTCCCAAGGGTCTTTTCTGTACTGTATGACTGTATGGTTCTAAGTGCATTAGGTGGTCAAGAAGGTATAAATGCACATTTGCCTTCACCATTCAGAGTAAAATATAAAAATTGTCAAGTCATGTTGCAGCTGTGTAGAACTTTACTGAGACCAGTAATATTGCATACTGTTCCGGTTATCACATTTACAGAAGTATGTGGAGGCTTTGGAGATGGTACAGAAACGTTTTACTGGGATGTTGCCTGGCTTAGAGGGTATTAGCTATGAGGAGAGATTGGACAAACTTGGTTTACTTTCACTTGAACACTGAAGGATGAGGGGTGACCTGCTACAAGTTTACATAACTGTGGGAGGTTTGGATAGGATAATAAGAGTCCTCTCCCCATAATGGAAATGCCAATTGCTAGTGGACATAGGTTTAAGGTAAAAGCCGGTAAGTTTAAAGGAGATGTGAGAGGCAAGTTTTTAATACACAGGGTGGTAAGTGCCTTGAATTGCTGCCAGAGGAAGTGGTGGAGATGGATACAATAGCAATGTTTCAGAGGCATCTTACAGACATATGAACAGGTAGGAAATAGGGGATACATATATAGAGGGACCACATAGAGGCAAAGGGTTTTCAGTTTAAAAAGGTATCGTATATCAACACGGTCTTGATGGGTCAAAGGGCCTGTTGCTGTGCTGTCTTGTTCTTTGTTCTAGTTCAAATGTCACTCCACTAACAATTCTACCTTTGCATGTTCATTAATGAGCCAGAATAACTAATTATTCAATCAGTTACAGTGCTACAATGAGAATGGAATACAGTGAAGCTACATGGTTCACGTAGTCAGTACACAGCCTTCCAAAAATGACTGTGGACCAGCAATACCTGAATGCCACTGCCTGACCATGTCCTAATCATCAGAAGCTATTTGTGACATCAGTGGAAAGAGATGATCTTGTCACATGACAGACAAAGTTTCAGGAAAAGGTTTTAAGAAGGCATATTCTGGTCAGACACACAAACATTTACAATAATCAATGGAAAATATCCTGTCTTAGAACATCTCTCTCAAATAATATGTAAGCATAGACTCAAATTGGTCTTGAACTGTCTACCTGAGGAACTGTACCGTGTTTCTCCATTGCACCATGACTGGAGGATATTAAGTGAAATCAACTACTGCAAACATAAAACAACAACATATCCATCCTTCTTCTCCAGGAGACAAGAAGGATTACACATTTAGTTATTTTAAGTCTTCATGATAAAGCAAATGTGACAAACAACTCTTGAAACCATAAAACATAAAATGCCTCTTACTCTTATCATTTCAATCTTTTCATGAATGTGCTTGCATCTGTGTGAAGGTGAGTTGTAGTTGCACACAGCTGGACGTTGCGCAATAAACATTTATCAGGCCGTGCCTGTTACTGACAATTAACAGGCAGAACTTCAGAGACCCTTTTTTTAAGAAAATGTTGTCTTTGGTCAAAGAGAGATGAAAGCAAAATGCGTGCCAATACTGAATTTACTACAGGTAGATACTACAGAATCATACAATGATTACAACACAGGAGAAGGCCACTCAGCACATTGTACTCATACTGAAGCAATTCATCAATTCCACTCTTCCCCCTGCACTCACCTCCCACTCTTCCTGTAGCTCTGTAATTCTGGAAAATAAATATTCCTTTTTCATTTTCAAATCACTATTTCAAACAAATCCATCCAACTAGTGACAGACTTTGTTTATACGAACACTACCTTGTTCAAGTAAATGCATGACTGAACACTCAACAGAACCTTTTCATGGTTATTTTTTTTTTTAAAAACTGCTTATCGTTCATCACGTCTCGAGAAGGAGAAACTATTGCTTATTTTACTTTTGATAAATCTCTAAATGCTCTTTAATCTTATGACTATGATGATCAAAGATATATCAGGCCATAAAATATTATCATATTAATATTTGTTTTATTGGCAAAAAGTTAAAGATGTTTTCCTTATATTACATTCTATATTTAATTTTCCTTAGAAAACATGAGTATAGGAGTTGGGAGGTCATGTTGTGGTTAGGTCACTTTTGTAATATTGTGTGCAATTCTGGTCTCCCTCCTCTATGAAGGATGTTGAGAAACTTGAAAGGGTTCAGAAAAGATTTGCAAGGATGTTGCCATGATTGGAGGGTTTGAGCTATAGGGAGAGGCTGAATTGGCTGGGGCAATTTTCCTGGAGCATCGGAGGCTGAGGGGTGACCTTATGGTAGTTTATAAAATCGTGAAGGATATGCATAAGGTAAATAGACATGGTATTTTTTCTGGGGTGGTGGAGTCCAGAACTAGAGGGCATAGGTTTAGATTAGATTCCCTAGTGTGGAAACAGGCCCTTTAGCCCAACAAGTCCACACCAACCCTCCGAAGAGTAACCCACCCATATCCATTTCCCTCTGACTAACGCGCCTAACACTATGGGCAATTTAACATGGCCAATTCACCTAACCTGCACATCTTTGGACTGTGGGAGGAAACTGGAGCACCCAGAGGAAACCCACGCAGACATGGGGAGAATGTGCAAACTCCACACAGACAGTCGCCCAAGGCGGGAATTGAACCTGGGACCCTGGAACTGTGAGGCAGCAGTGCTAACCACTGAGCCACCATGCCGCCCACTTAGGGGGAGAGGGGAAAAACTTAAAAAGGACCGAAGGGGCAACCAAAGGATGGTGCATGTGTGGAATGAGCTGCCAGAGGAAGTGGTGGAGGATGGTACAATTATAACACTTAAAGGGCATCTCAATGGATATATGAGTAGGAAGGCTTAAGGGGGATATGGGCCAAGTGGTGGCAAATGGGACTAGATTAGGTTAGGATATCTGGTTGGCACGGACAAGTTGGGCTGAAGGGTCTGTTTCCGTGTTGTACATCTCCATGATTCTGAGTCCAGAAATTTCTATTGGAAACATTTGAGGCACATTAAAAAAGTAAATAAATTGTTAGATCCTAAACTCTCCTAAGGCAAATAAAAACCGGTCACATTTGAAAACTAAAAAAGAAAGGTGAGTATTGAAGTACTTTTGTTGATTATTAATTCTTTCACATGCACAGGAAAACCCATCTGGCTTGTAGATACTGGACAGGCTTTGGGGAATCAGGAGCTGAGTTATTCATTAGTATTCTAACATTTGACTTGGCAAAATATTTATATGGCGAATTTAGTTTCTGGCTAATGGTCACTCCAGAATATTGATGTTGGGGGTTTCAGTGATGAATGAATGTTAAGGAGAGATGGCCATTGCCTGGCACTTACATGGTGCAAATGTTACTTTCTACTTTGCAGTCCAAATCTGGATGCTGTCAGTATCTGAGGAATCATGAATGGTGTTGTGCCAGTAAATATCCCCACTTTATGTTTGAGTGAAGGCTGTTGATGAAGCAGCTGAATGTAACCGGGTCGGAGACTCCGCTGAGGAACTCCTGTGGAGGTGTCCTGGAGCTGACTGACTTCAACCAACCACAACCACATTCTTAATGTTACTAATGACTCGAACTGATGAAGATTTCCATTGACTCTAGTTTTGCTTAGGCTCCTTGATGCCACACTCAGTCACATGTGGCCTTGATATCAAGGGACGTCAGTCACATGTGGCCTTGATGTCAAGGGCAGTCAGTCTCACCTTATCTCTGGAATTCAGCTCTTTTGTCCATGTTTGAAATAAGGTTTAGGCATAGTCAGAGAATTCAACAAAAAATTCTGTACAGTTCTCAACACACTGACTACCTGGTAATTGCCTGGGAACTTTAAAATTCCAATGGGCAATTACCTGGCATCTGTAATCCTCTGAAATGGTCCCTTATTCTGAGGTAGAGGTGAAGACTTCAGAGGATTCCAAGTTATTTATCTGAATAGTTACCAACATAAGCACACCATTGGCCCAACCCTGGAGCAGACCATGTCTATCCCTATGAACCACCTCTGGATATTGAACATCGAACATAGAACAGTACAGCACAGAACAGGCCCTTCAGCTCATGATGTTGTGCCGACCACTAATCCTCTTGTATGCACCCTCAAATTTCTGTGACCATATGCATGTCCAGTAGTCTCTTAAATGTCCCCAATGACCTTGCTTCCACAACTGCTGCTGGCAACGCATTCCATGCTCTCACAACTCTCTGTGTAAAGAACCCGCCTCTGACATCCCCTCTATACTTTCCTCCAACCAGCTTAAAACTATGACCCCTCATGTTAGCCATTTCTGCCCTGGGTAATAGTCTCTGGCTATCGACTCTATCTATGCCTCTCATTATCTTGTATACCTCAATTAGGTCCCCTCTCCTCCTCCTTTTCTCCAATGAAAAAAGTCCGAGCTCAGTCAACCTCTCTTCATAAGATAAGCCCTCCAGTCCAGGCAGCATCCTGGTAAACCTCTTCTGAACCCTCTCCAAAGCATCCGCATCATTCCTATAATATTTCCAGAACTGGACGCAGTATTCCAAGTGCAATCAAATCACAGTTTTATAGAGCTGCAACAAGATCTCATGACACTTAAATTCAATCCCCCTGTTACTGAAAGCCAAAACACCATATGCTTTCTTAACAACCTTGTCCACTTGGGTGGCCATTTTAAGGGATCTATGTACCTGCACACCAAGATCCCTCTGTTCCTCCACACTGCCAAGAATCTTATCCTTAATCCTGTACTCAGCTTTCAAATTCGACCTTCCAAAATGCACCACCTTGCATTTATTCAGATTGAACTCCATCTGCCACCTCTCAGTCCATCTCTGCATCCTGTCAATGTCCCGCTGCAGCCTACAACAGCCCTCTATACTGTCAACGACACCTTCAACCTTTGTGTTGTCTGCAAACTTGCTGACCCATCCTTCAATCCCCTCATCCAAGTCATTAATAAAAATTACAAACAGTAGAGGCCCAAGGACAGAGCCCTGTGGAACACTACTCACCACTGACTTCCAGGCAGAATATTTTCCTTCTACTACCACTCGCTGTCTTCTGTTGGCCAGCCAATTCTATATCCAGACAGCTAAGTTCCCCTGTATCCTATTCCTCCTAACCTTCTGAATGAGCCTACCATGGGGAACCTTATCAAATGCCTTGCTGAAGTCCATATACACCACATCCACAGCTCAACCCTCGTCAACTTTTCTAGTCACATCCTCAAAGAACTCGATAAGGTTTGTGAGGCATGACCTGCCCCTCACAAAGCCGTATTGACTGTATTTAATCAAGCCATGCTCTTCCAGATGGTCATAAATCCTATCCCTCGGAATCCTTTCTAACACCTTGCAGACGACAGACGTGAGACTCTATGAATATGGGGATCTACATCTCACCCTCACTGGCGTCCACTTATCCTTCCATGTTTCAGCTCTGATCCTGCTCCAAACTGAACCATACCCATCCCACTTTCCACTCCCCCCCATATCTAAATATGCTCTCTTTACTCTGGCTCCTGACCTGACCTGGCTTGGACAGCCCAGCCTGCACAAGGTCCATCCCTCCTACACTGATCCCCAAGACACGTATCCAACTGGACACACTCTCAACCCAATCTGTCATCAAACTCTAACCCCATTCCCTCATCTATCACCATACTTCTCCCTACAGGCACCCCACTTCATATCCACTGGCACCCTGTTACTCCCTGACAATTGGCTCCCTACCCCACTATCAACCTGCCACCCTAATCCCCACCTATTTGGCACCTTTCCTACTCTCCCTCAGCATCTATCAAAGTGTCTTCAGATTTTTAAAAAAATCTTGAACACAGCAGCTATGTCAAAGAAAAGAGTCTTGTTTAAAGAGGATGCACTCTGCTGTTGGTTTGCTAACCTGGTCTAGAATGCTTGAACTGGGAACACTCCTGCTCAATGGTTTGCACAGTGAACTACTCCAAAGATAGGTAAAGTGTGTATTTTCTTAGATGGAAATGTGTTGCTGGAAAAGCGCAGCAGGTCAGGCAGCATCTAGGGAACAGGAGAATCGACGTTTCGGGCATTAGGCCTTCTTCTGATCTCCAGCATCTGCAGACCTCACTTTCTCCTGTGTATTTTCTTAGTCCAGTTGAGGTTGAAAATGGGGTTTCCAACAGTGAACAGAATATGTGGGCTTTCTTTTGGCTTGGTTGCAGCAACCTGTTAGTGGAGAAAATCACGTCTTGTTACTGAGCATTAGCAGTATGAAACAGGTAGCTTTACCAGTTGTTCAAACTTTTGAGATACTCTACTCTTCTAGGGTAATTTAAGTTAGAATGGACACTTTTCAAGCCTGAAAATGGTGGTGATATGCCTATTCATGAGCATGCATGATACAAAGCAAGCAATGATCTAATCAGGGTAGCCTTATCCCACAGGATAGTGGGATGTCCCTTATTTTTGTGCCAAGCTTGTACATGACAAAATAGTTGATAAGGTTGCTGATAAGGTCAATCTTGCAACTGTAGCAATCCCAGTGCATATGTTGACCAGTGAAGATAGGCTTACAGTTAAGCCGTAGAGAACCCATTAATGGATATCCCATCTAGTATGTCAAGAAAAGGCTACTAATTAATCAGTTCAACTTCAAAAGGGAATTTGTGCGTGGAATGGAGCCCATTAAGGTATGGACAATCTTCCATGCAATTGCAGACTCAAATATAGATGATTCAAATATATATGCATGATTAGACAAACAGGACTTTGTATGATACGAGGTACACGGCCTATACATCTTAACAACTGGCTGATCAAATCAAATAATGTGTTCATATTGCTGATTGTAATTGGCAGATTACAGAATATATTCAACTAGTCCATTCTTGCAAAACTCAAAGACAACATTAATTATTAGATATATTTCCGCAATTCAACAGCACTTGTTGAATAATCCTGAGTGAAATAACAACTACACTAACAACCAACTTAAAATAATCAATTAAATTTATAATGTGGCCTATATGAACTTACTTGAAGTAACATACATTTATACTCAAGGGCTTGTTTTCTGCAAACAAAAAGAATATGTACAAACTTTATACCTTTTCTAAAATACGCAACAATTTTGAGAACCATGTTGCTATCACCATAGCAAAGCCTTGGCTAATTAGAGTTAACTTGCCAACTAATTGCAGCCCTATTTTCTTGTACCACTAATTACTGCGATCATTTGAAATTCTAGCGTTTTTCCTGATGGAAAGTCTCAGCAATATGTCTTTCTTTTCAGCAACGAAATTGTAAGTGTTACATTGTAAATTGTAAAGTTCCTCAGATGGAATTCTATGGTTGATTAAAAAATATTTAAAATTTTGCCGTTTTTTGCTTGAACTATTCTGTCATGAAATCTCCTCACTCAATGCAGATTTTTTCATGCCAGCAACATGTATTAACAATTCAAGCAATATCTCTGGTTACTATTTGTACCATAATAATGTGAGGCACACCCTCTCATTTCCCAGAATACAATCACAAATATGAAACTCTGGTTTGTGATGTGAAAATAAAGAATATATTTCAAAGTTGAATGAAACAATACATATAAAGGGAAAAAAAACTTTGTGTAAACAGGAGCTACAACATATTTATACATTGTGGCTACTCACCAAGGAGATCACAAACTTATAATTTCTTAACTGTTCTGTTCAGGTCTGTTGTCTTCATCTTAGTACTTTCCTGTTGTGTAAGCATGGCAGCCATCTTCACATGTTTAAATTGAAGGAACATGTGTACACTGGTAGCCATGATGAAGCTACAGGTTATGGCGAATAATGTTTATGCTTTATTGAAGCAGGTTGTGTTAGACTGTGTTCCTGTCAAAATTCTTTGAAAATGTGAATGCCTTCAGTTACAATTTACAGTTATGAGTCTTTGGCATGTACAGTTGGCAATCAGAGAGCTATGGTTTCTGAGAAAATATTATGAACAGCAGGAATGCCTCAACAATATTTTGTGACACAAACACATTTGCCCTTTACTTGGTAAATGATCCATACAATTTGACTCCGGTCATTCTCTTCTGCCAGGCATTTTCCCCTGCTATCTTTGGATAACATGCTCTAGAATGATGAACAGGTCAACCCTCACACACTCAGTCCATGCAATCCTATCCCCATTTCAGGAGCAGTTATAGTGTTTTGGATTATTTATTTATATGCAAGGTTATGTGACTTTTGTTCCCAAATGCAACCAGTTACCTCCAAAAAGCAAGAGTATAAATGTTTCCAACATGCTTTCAAGATTGCTGTTTGGAACAAGTGAATCCCAAGAATGTAGCTACTGATGGGAAATCACTCGCGACAAACTCTATAACAGAAAGAAGATTCGAAGAAATTCTGGAACAATGTGATCTTTTTAATTGGTGCAGATGCAATCGGTGATCACAAATCACAATTTGAAAATGTTTAAATGAACAAGTGCAAAAAAACCCCACAGGTATCCAACAGTTACTTGCTTTTGTAATCAATCTAGCAGATGTTTATAGTTTTATTTCCAGTCAGCCAACTGTTAAGGGGGATCAAGTCCAAATGATCTGACACATGAAAATTTAAGTTCATAGACTCCTGGATGCCATGGTGACACTGTGGTAAGCATTGCTACATCACAGTGCCAGGGACCTGAGTTTGATTCCAGCCTTGGGTGACTGTGTGCAGTTTGCATGTTCTCCCTGTGTTTGTGTGGGTTTCTGCTGGGTTTTCCAGCTTTCTCCCCCCGTCCAAAGATGTGCAGGTTAGGATGATTGGCCATGCTAATTTGTCCTGGAATGTGCAGGTTAGGTGGACTAGCAATGGTACATGTGGGGTTACAGGGATAGGGTGAATTTGGGTGGGATTCTCTTTGGATGGTTGGTGCAGATTTGATGGGTTTACTGGCCGCTTTCTGCACTGTAGGGATTCTATGAGTTGCTTCTCTTGCTTTTTAACAAATACTAATATGGAACATTAAGGAGAGGTTCTCCCAAATGTGGAACATTCCTCCCATCTGGGAAGCTGCTACGGTGGCTCAGTGGGAGGGTTGCATGGTGGCTCAGTGGTTAGCACTGGGTTGGGTTCAATTCCTGCATTTGGTGACTTTCTATGTGGAGTTTGCACATTCACCCCGTGTCTGTGTGGGTTTCCTCCTGTGCCCTGGTTTCCTCCCACAATCCAAAGATGTGCTGGCCAGGTGAATTGGCCATGCTAAAATGGCCATAGTGTAAGGTGTGTTAGTCAGGGGTAAATATAGGGTAGGGGAATATGTCTGGATGGGTTACTCTTTGGATGGTTGGTGTGGGCTTGTTGGGCCGAAAGGCTTGTTTCCATACTGTAGGGAATCTAATCTAATCTAATCTAATCTAAGGCTGATATTGATGCAGAAATTCAACTTTGCATCCAATCTGCAAATACCGCCTTTAGATGCTTACAGATAAAAGTTTTCACTGACTGTGTGATCCATGTTGATACCAAGATCCTTGTGCATAAAGTAGCCATCCTTCTGACTCTACTATATGGCTCTGAAACTTTGTCAACATATAGATGCCACCTGAAGCACCATCAATGCTGTTTGAGACAGATTCTACACATCAGCTGCGAGAACACAACTACTAATGTCAGCGTCTTTGCACTAGCACCAGCCTCAAGGCCATGATCATCCAAAACTGACATCACCGGTCCAGTCATGTGCTTAGGATGCCTGAACTCAGACTACCGAAGCAAATCTTCATCCAGTTCAAGGAAAGCACTGGAATGAGGAGAGGATAAAGGATGCTTTTCAAAGACTCCTTGAAAGCCTCCCTCAAGAAAGGCAGCAGAGATGTCAACACAGAGGAGACCCTTATCTGAAGAAACCAACTTGAAGGAAACTACTGTATAAAGGGACACAATTCTTCAAGTATACCCATCAGCCAAAGAAAGTACAGAAAATGAACTAGAAAAGTGAAGGACAGTGATCTCGAGGCCAAGGACCAATTCCACCCCCTGAAAACACCTACCAAGTGTGTGGTCTGCGATGCGGCTCCAGCAATGAGCTCATCAGTAACACAAGCACCCACAGAACCCATGACCAGTGCCATCAAATTTCCTCAGTTGAAAATCATACTATTTAGCAAGTGATTGCCAATGATGACTTTGTTCAAGGAATGGGTAAGATGTTTGAGATACAGTAGCACCATGGGTGTTTATTTTTTTTTAGAGTTGGAGGGAACACTCCTGTTCTTCCTTCTTTTCCACACTACCACCTAAGTGCGGTAGTGCTTATTATATATATATATTTTTTCCCCAGCACCCATGGTGTGTGTGTGCGCAGGTGTGAGACACAGTGAAAGACACAAAGTGCACGAATTTTTATTCAATTTCCACCACCAGGAAGATAGGAAAACACCCGGGTGACCAGTGACAAACACTGCCATTCACATCAGAGGGCAGTGCTGTGTGATCAAAACAGTGAAGGGGAGGGTAGGGACTAAATCAAAATAGAGTTGGAGGGAGAAATGATGCACTCCACTCCCTGTGGCGCCCACCTCTCCCTGAACAACTCCAGGGTGTTGGTCGACACCGCGTGCTCCTTCTCCAAGGACACCCGGGCTCTAACGTAACCGCGGAAGAGGGGCAGGCAGTCGGCCCTAACGACCCCCTCCACGGCCCGCTGCCTGGACCTGTTGATGGCCAGTTTGGCCAGGCCCAGGAGCAGACCCACGAGGAGTTCTTCAGACCTGCCCTCCTTCCTCCGTACCGGGTGCCCAAAGATCAGGAGCGTGGGACTGAAGTGCAGCCAAAAACAGAGGAGAAGGTTTTTCAGAAAATCAAAAAGGGAGTGCAAACGCCCACACCCAATATATACATGGTTCACGGACTCCGCAGCGCCATAGAACAAGCAGTTGGGCTGGGAGTCCGTGAACCACCGCAATCTGCGGTTGCAGGGGACTGCTGCGTGCAGCACCCTCCACCCCAGATCCCCGAGAGAAAGGGGGAGGACTCCTGCGTAGAGAGACCATGGGTGTTTATTCAGACCGACCTTCCCCCAGATACATACTACTGATTAGTTTTCAATTAGACCAGTTGTGGAGGCCAGGAGTTATTATCATGACAACAAATCTCTGATTGGCTTTTGGAAATCTGATTAGCTTGTACGTGAGCGATACAGAGGCATGTCTCCAGATTGCAGGAGACAGTGTTTCTTCTGTAACCAAAACCTGAAAAGTAGCCATCTTTCTCTGTATCCATTTGCTATAACTGTTGCCTCTCGTCAGTGACTGAGAAACTGAACAATTAATGTGCCAACACTAGTACTCCCTTCGATTTTCTTACAAGAGGCCTGGACCTCCAAGACCTAGGCACGGCACGACTTCTGGAGCTGGATGTAAATGCTATAATCAGCATGCTGACACTGGTTGTCATGCACAGAACATGAAAGTTGCTTCAGTACTCGCAGTCATGCAGCTTCAAGGGAACATTGGTCAACACCACCCATACCCCTCATGTCTTCAGCAAAGAACAGAAAGAATTTGGATATGAAGATTGGAAGCCAGAATTACTTGAAAGAAACAAAAGGCATTGAATCCTGTGGATTTGTGTGATTCAGCTGTATTTCTCCAATACGTTTTCCTCCACATCTTTTTGGTTGTCTGTGTCTGCTGCAGGTGTGTGTACAGGTTTAGGAAGGGGTTAGAGTTTCAGCTAGTAAATTCATACATTAAAAGAATTCTTTTATAATTTGATGTGGTTAGAACTGATATATTTTTAATAAATAGTAGTTCATGCTGACTACAAAAACCTCATAAGTTCTTTTGATTAACCATCAGACTAGTAAATTGGGGGATTTGAGTAATTTGTTGAAATTCTTAACTTTTGTTATGATTCTGGTAATGGTGGGACTCAAGTATCAGCATATCTTTGCAAACGGGTTGTGACAGATTGAGATTTTAGTTGAATGCATTTACTTTTTAAAACAAAAGTTATATATAGTCTGTAAAACATGGACAATGCATCAAACTACTGGTGCAGGAATTCTGTAACATTTCTCAATTTTCAAAGTTTGTTATTGAATTCTATCTTTACTCTTTCATTGGCAAAATTTATTTGACAGTTTTGTCCAGTTCTGCAAAATAGTTAAACACAAAAAATAGTACAGATTTCTAAAGGTGGTGATTTTCACTTTGTAATATAACTCCTTATTCTTGTCACATTACAAAGTTTGAAAATGACTCGAGCTCAAAAAGCAAAAGATGATCAAGGTGGTAGTCCTTCTGATGAGTCAACATCATTCAGTTTACTTGTTCTATTTTCATTCTCATACATATATCTATCTAAACAAATTGCTAGTTTAGCAAATTGTACTGCAAACTTTGTTGAAAAAGGAATTTGAAAGACTTAATTATAATATTAGACATTTTTCGAAGTTAAAAATCACACAACACCAGGTTATAGTCCAACAGGTTTAATTGGAAGCACTAGCTTTCGGAGCGTCTATCACGTGATGAAGAAGCGATGCTCCGAAAGCTAGTGTGCTTCCAATTAAACCTGTTGGACTATAACCTGGTGTTGTGTGATTTTTAACTTTGTACACCCCAGTCCAACACCGGCATCTCCAAATCAAGACATTTTTCTGTAATTCTAGACCTGAAGCAATAGGCTATCAGCAGGTTGAGATGAGATAGCATCTCATAGCACCTTGTGCTCCACTCACTGTTATTATTTGCAAGCTTTAATGAACCCAAAGGACACAGGTATTCCAAATTGAATAAAAAGACATAGACAAGGTGATGGAAGCTATTCATCTTAAGGATCCTCTGGAGGTTAGCAAATCAGCAATGCATGGGAAGCTATGTTGCACTCTTTTTGTTAGTTAATTAGAAGGTAAATGAAAAACTTAGCCATCTGACTGATGCATCATACATAACTATAACTAGTCATAGACTGTTTGCTATATGTTCACGTTGGTCATTTGTATCAGAAACCTGCTGTCAATATCGATCGTGTGGAACCAAGTGCCTATATTACTCATTCTGAAATAATCTTGTGAGTGTCCAAAGGATTAATTTTTATTCAGATCAAAAGAATTTCAAAATTATATATTTTGAAAGAAAATCTAATAGTACCAGTATTGCAAACAGTCTTAACACATCTTCTGCATATTCAGCTGGGAAGAATTTGTGACATATTCATTTGTGTATTGAAGAATGTGCATTCCTTTACAACATTGATAATATATATTTTAGAGAGGAAGATATTTTTGCTATCGTATTTCATAGCCTAAAACTAATTTCAGTCCAAGATACTTCTTTAATCCAACTTAATACATTGTTGCAACAATCAGCTAACTAGATGGTAGCAATCTTTGGGGAACAGAACAGTTCAATTCAAATGTGAATGTTGCGTATGAACTTGTTCTAAAATGTTACTGTTTAGTCCCAGTCACTGTTGCAAAATATTAATGTGTCTTTTTGTCAGTTTAGGGAGCTTAAATAGACACTTTGAACCACACTGGGCCTGCGTCAAAAGAATTCTGCTGTCCGGTGAAATTCTTGCCCACATCGTTGCAATAAGTGTGAATGTTAGTTTGTGATCCTATGTCGAATGCTGTTGTTTTGCCACTGACTGCATAACACAGATCATTATTGTTCCAATACATTTTGCTTTGTTACTTTATCTATCTCTTTGCTAGCCCACCTAATATGTTATCAGCGGTTATAATTTTAAACAGAAATAAATGGAAATGAGTACTTTTGTTCATAACTGAAGGTGAAGATAGGAATAAAATTGAAAATATCTTAACACTGGTGGAAGTGATGCATGATCTTGAAGATAAACAATTGATGTCGGTAGAGATGTTTAACATTGAAGCTTTATAAATGTAAAAATAACTATAAAAGGTTATTGGGACAAAAATAAGTAATAAATAAGTACACCAGTTTAAGTAAGTTCAATAAAAGCCAGTTTGGGGCTTACTCCATCTCACTTACAATATTGTTAATTTAAATTGTCACTACATACATTGTGAGCCAAGACCAGATTTTAAATTTACATTTTTCATTTCTGCTTAAGATTTGGCTGCAAAAAGGTTATATTCTACTTACATTTAAGTGTTTAAATAATCAGATTGGTTGTGTTAAACTTTTCAGAGAAAAGTTTATTACGAGGAGGGAAAGAAAACAGTGGAGGCTGGAGGCTATAATGCTCGTGCAATACGGGAGAGCTGGGATAGTTTGTGTTTGGAATGACTATATGTGTGAAGGGCCTGGAATGTCTTTCCAGAGATATACTGTATACAGGAACAATGAGTTAGTGAGGAAGAAGTTAGTATCCACCATTGGAATTAAGTAAAAAAGGAGGTAAGGATCCTCACAATCGTGAATTGATAAACAGTCATTCAGAATGAAACACTTTTGAAACTAACGTGGGCGGCTGGAACTATGGAGCAAGTGGTTGCTGAAGGACCAAACCAAATTGAACTTGGGGCAATGTAACTTATATGCACAGTCTTTTAGAAAATAAGTAGTCAGGTTAAAGTTGTGGATGTCTGATGCTGGAATCAATCAAGAGACACAATGTATAGAGAATGGAAAGTTATAGGTTTATAGGAAAGAGTAGTTTGGGTTGAATGGCCATCATCTTCCTTATTTTTGTCTTGAATTTTGAGCATAACAACTTCAAAACTACAAACGTCAGCAGGATAAGTAAAGATATATTTAAAAGTCCAAAGTTAACCTTCTAAATTATCTTCACACTCACATTCTCTTAAGGAGGATAATTTTACCTGGCTAGAAATGATAAAGGATTAAAGGGTAAAAGTATTCAAAGTGCATTTAAGAAATAGCTAAATGCAATAATGGGTGAATGGTAGATTAAGTATATCCGCATGATTAAATTAAATGAAAAATAACTTTAGTTTGTGACATGAAGAGATTGAAAAGGTGGAAACAATAATTTCTGATTTTAATTGATATATAGTGTGTGAAGTCCTAAAACAAATTCAAAAATAATAGTTTACAATTTTAAGAACCAAATATAATACACTGCACAATAAGTGCCTTTCATACAATAATTCACTTATAACGCTGGCAGTTGTCCTAAGACGGGAGTGATGTTTATTTTTCTCTCATTCCATCCCATCTTTTCTTGCCTTTAATTTGTTGATTCACATTGGGCTCTACTCCACGGCTTTCCGACCTCCGGAAAATTGTGCAACAATGAACTGCTTCAGTGGAACAGTTTAAAGGCATTTCTAAATCTCAAAAATCAGTAGTAAAATAAATACAGCTCACTTATATCCTTTCTCAGTTGATGCTAAAAATGCTGCAAAATGAAACAGTATAATTTATCAATCGCGTGGCTGGCAATAACCACAACATCAGCTTTTTTTCTCTGGCAGGATGCTCCTTGGCAGATTGCTCAGGCAGGAGGATTCCTTGAATAACAGCTACTGGTTCTTAGATTCCCAGCCACCGAGGGTCATGAAGAAAAACAGTCCAGCGAAGTTTCTGCAACAACTCGAGCATGCGCACTCCGGTATAAAGCTGGGTAAATTCTTTTGTTTGTTCAAAGTGGCGTCTTAGTTATAACACAAGGTATTCTGACAGAAAACAACGACAAAAGATAGCAACATCTCAGTGTAGCGTGGCTGTTTGCAATTCAGGCAAACTATTGTTTGATTTGAATGCCATCCAGAAGAGTGCCACGCCCTTCCCCAGACGCCCTGGCAATAACCGGAGGCTCCCGTTTACACTCCGTAACGGGACCCGGTCACTCCAGCAGCAATAACAACCGGAGTCTGTCTCCCACCCCCTCTGCAGCAACCGGACTCCCTCAGAGCCTTGCCGCTTTGGCAAGAAGCAGACTTTGAAAAATGGAGAACTTTCGACAGTTTGTTGGGTTTCTGGTGGGTGCAGCTTTCCTGGGCACCCTCTCGGTTGTGTTTGTTTTGATTTGGGTGTTCCACTGGAGAGAGGGATTAGCGTGGGACCATGGACTACGGGAATTTAACTGGCATCCGGTCCTTAGCACCGTTGGGTTTATCTTCATTAATGGATTCGGTGAGTGCACATTCCTGGTTACACGTTTTAAGGGTGAGACAGAATAAAGAAATGTGAATACTGGAACTTTGAAATGCAAACAGATTGCTGGAGGATCTCAGCAGCTCTGTGCAGAGAAAGTAGTTAATGTTTCAAGTTCAGAATTTCTCCAGCAATTTCGGACTCTGTTAAACACAAAGGATGCTGCATAAAGCTAAATAATATAAACTGACTGGCGGCAGATTGGACTTAATTCAAACGTCATACTAAAATCGTTTGGTAATTTTGCGTTCCTCAGGGAAAGATCGATGGATTAGATTGATAACTAAATCTGTAGATTTTTGGTCTCAGAAATTAAGCAACGTGGAAAGTGAGATGAAACCATGCTCACGTGGAATGGCAGAGCAATGGACTATTTCGTATATATTCTTTCTTTAGTTAACAAGGGAATCG
This sequence comes from Chiloscyllium plagiosum, assembly GCF_037043375.1. Taxonomy (NCBI): domain Eukaryota; kingdom Metazoa; phylum Chordata; class Chondrichthyes; order Orectolobiformes; family Hemiscylliidae; genus Chiloscyllium; species Chiloscyllium plagiosum. The sequence goes on from NW_028270145.1 coordinate 57,441,211, forward strand.
AAAATTAAGGTACATGGCAGGAAACTGGAGTTGAGGATTATCACATCAGCCGTAATCTCGTGCAATGTCGGAGGGGACTGGATGAGTCGTATGGCGTATTTCTGCTCCTATGTCTTCAGGTTTTAAAAGTACCATATCCTATTGGCATATAAAGTATGATCCTTAGAAATTTGGGTGATGAATAAATATTGAGGAAAAACAACACCAAGCGGCAACAATATCAGTGATTAGTTATCACTCATTGATTCACCATAGTTTAAAAACTTGTAGTTCCATCTGTTTTGTGTCTCAGTTTTCCTTTTTCAGAAAAGTAATACTTGATGAGCATTTATCATTAGGCTATGTTGCAAAATTATAGTGTTGTACATAAATTATATAATTTTCTAAAAATGTAGATAGTCAATTTATTGCAGCTTAAAATTAACACTTTATGAAACAATTTGCACTTTTAACTGTGTGTGCATGGTAACTTTCTCCATCAGAATTAAGGTTTGAAATTATTGAATTAGGTCACTTTTGGACTGAATGGGGGAAAACAGACTACTATCCAAAGATTTACAGATTTCATACTTTGTGGTATTTATTCTCCAGCCAATATCATTTCAAGTAATTTTGCTTATCTACTGTAAAGATAATTTATCTACTGTTGATGGACCAAAGCCTTTTAGAACCTATCCTGATAACATCTTCAAGAAGAGTTGCATTCCTACATTCCTGCATTCTGAATACACACCAAGAAAGAATGGATTCTGCATGGTTTGTGACAGTGAAATTTAATGTTATTCTGAATTTACAGATTGAAATCAAATGTTTTCATTTCTTTTCAGGTCTCATCATTTACAGGTTGCCCTGGACATGGAACATCAGTAAGCCTCTGATGAAGTACATTCATGCTGGCTTGAATATTGTAATCTTTGTTCTAATGGTCATTTCACTCGTGGCAGTCTTCGACTTTCATAATGCTAAGAAGATCCCTAATATGTACAGTCTACACAGCTGGGTTGGATTGGCTGCTGTTATTATTCATGCTCTACAGGCAAGTGATTTTTCAGTTTAAATGCAATCTAAATTGAAAAGAAATGGCACAATTTGTAGTTTATCTTTTCAATAAAATGTGAAAATAAATTCAAGTTTATAACAGTACAGAAGGAGGCACATTAGCTTATTCTATGTGTCAAACTTCTCCTAAACCAACATTTACATATTCTAAATTACCTTAATTCTCCCCAGCTCCATGTCTTGCTGTTGCAAATCTTTTATTCAATTTTTGCTCTTCAACCATAGTTTCTGCTCATTGCAAATAGGCATATGCTCCATCAATCCACTGTAAATAAAATTCTTTCCTCATGCTTGCTGATAATTTTAAATTGATGTTGTCCTTGTTGTGAGCCCCTTATAAGAGGAGAATGTCAACCCCAACTGTGCCTGGCTTTGAATCAAGTAGGGCATTAAAATTCTGAATTCCAGCCCCAACCTATCCATTGCCAATTCTAACACCGGTATGGTGGGTCACGTTGCAAGTGTTCTGTCAAAAGGTGAGGTGGCGCTTAAAATTATTATTATCACATTGCATGCCTCATTTTTATGCAGTTTTGAACTTAACTGTGGACAGCTGGGATCCCTAAGACTTTGGAATTATATATCAGTTGTATAGGATCTAAGAACTACATACCACTGTCTCCTTCAATTGAACAAGCTACTCTGTCCCCCTGCACCCGACCCCCCACCCAAAGCCTTTCTGAACTGTCATAACCTCCACAGTGAGTTTTTGATCTCAACTCTACCACCACTGAAATGTTTAAATGAGCTTTCTACATTCCAAAGCCTCTGTAACTCCCCTCGCCACCCCACCTCCACCTCCCAAAACAAAAGTCCAGAATCGGACTGCTGTCCTCCTGACATTGAAGGCTCAGACTTACAGGCTTGCTGTTCTCCACTGCTACATTGGCCCCTTACTGAATGCCAAGCCTGTCAACCAGGCTGTCTCCTAAGCAAGAAACCTGTCAGTAATGTCCCATGTATATTGTGGAGTTCAAATCTTGATTGCTGTATGCATGAACCTTTCAAACGCTACTGGTCAAAAATATAAAATACTTCTCTAATTCCCACCATGGTCCTACATACCAAAATATGTTACAAAACCTCTGTTAAGAGATTTTGCAGTGGGAACAATTTGGCATCACAGAGAAAATCTAATGTTGCCAGAGGACAGGTCAGTGGTAATAAATGAATATTTGCAAATGTACTTAATACTATCAATATAAAGGAGATAAGCCTGAGAAATCTATTCTCAAAATAGATAGAGGCGCGGAAAAGGTTGACAATGCTCATTATACAGAAGTTAGAATGGGATGCATGCTAAGTTGCTGGCAGAAGTAGTGGTGAATATAGCAGAGATACTGACCAAGATGGATGAACTTAGTTATCATAGTGATCAGAAATAGAGGATTGATAAACATCATAATTTGTTTTTACTTGGAAAAGCATGAGTTAATACACTTCATACAATTCAGTTTTACAAATAAATTTAATAAATGATAGTTCACATTGATTTGTTCAAAGCAAATAGTGTCCAAAGTATTTAATTGGATTAGTCATAGAGATGTACAGTGCAGAAACAGACCTTTCACCCAACTCGTCCATGCTGACCAGATATCCTAAATTAATCTAGTCCCATTTGCCAGCATTTGGCCCAAATCCCTCTAAACCTTCTTTATTCATGTACTCATCCAGATGCCTTTTAGATGTTGTAATTGTACCAGCCTCCACCATTCCCTCTGGCAGCTCATTCCATACACACACCACTCTTTTGAGTGAAAAAGTTACCCCTTATGTCCCTTCTAAATCTTGCCCCTCTCACCCTAAATCTATGCGCTCTAGCTCTGGACTCCCCCCAACCCAGGGAAAATACTTTGTCTATTTACCCTATTCATACCCCTCATGATTTATAAACTTCTATAAGGTCACCCCTTAGTCTCTGTCGCGCCAGGGAAAATAGCCCCAGTCCATTCAACCTCTCCCTATAGCTCAAATCCTCCAACCCTGGCAACATCATTGAAAATCTTTTCTGAACTCTTTCAAGTTTCACAACATCCTTCCTAGTTGAGTTAGGACATTTTAATGTTGTGTAAAGGGGCAGTAACAGAATGGGTACATAACTAACTATAAGATAGGAAATGGAATGTAATGGTGAGTTGTTATTTTTCTCATGCCACATGTAATATAGATTCTAGTTTGATTTAATATATGCAATTAGACCTTATGGCCATAAGATGTTGGAGCAGAAGTAAATCATTTCAGTCCATTAAATCTACTGTCATTCAGTGAGATCATGGCTGATCTGATAATCCTTAACTGCATTCTTCTGCCTTTTCCCCACAAGCTTTGATCTCTTTACCAATTTAAAAAAAATCTTTCTTGAATATATTTAATGAGTCAGCCTCAAAAACTCTGAGATTAAGAATTCCACAGATTTACTAGCCCAAAGAGAAGAAATTCCTTCTCATTTTGGTCTTAAATGTGCAAACTGTTCATCTTGAGATTGTGTTCTGGCCCTTTCCAAAAGGCGGAAGAATCTTTCAACCTCTAACCTATCAAGTGCACTAGGAATCTTGTATGTTTCAAGTAGGTTGCCTCTCATTCTTATACTCCATATCGAGCATAGACCCAATCCAGTCGAGCTCTCCTCATAAGACAGTCCTTCCATACTTGGTGTCAGCCTAGTGAGCTAGTTTATCTTTCCTTAGATAAGGGCACCAAAGCTGTTTGCAGTATTCCAGCTATGGTCTGCTTGGGCTTTGAATAGTTTCAGTAAAATTCCCAACTTTTATACTCCCTTCCCTTTGAAGTAAAGGCGAACATTCCATTTGCATTCCTACTACCTGCTGCGTGCTGGCTTATTGTGACTCTCGTACAAGGACTCCCAAATCCCCCATTCCGTAGCTTTCTGGAATCTTTTCCATTTAAATAATATTCAGCTACGATACATTCTTTCTGCTAAAGTGCATAACCTTACATTTCCCCACAATGAATTAGATTTGCCAAGTTTTTGCTGTTTCATTTAACCCTGTCTTTATCCCTCTATAGCCTCTTTGTGTCATCCTTACACATTGCCTTCCCATTTATTATAGTATCTGCAAACTTGGCTATAGTACATTCACTTTCCTCATCCAAGTTGTTACTATATTATAAACATTTGTAGTCAGACTACTGATCTCAGCAGAGCTTGGAGTTGCAGGTTTCCATCCTGAAAATGTCCCCCTTATCCCAACTCTTTTATTAGTTAGCTGGTCCTGTATTCTCCATGCTAATATATTGTCTCTAGCTGTATGGGCACTTATTCTAAGTAACCTAATGTGTGTTACTTTATTTGAAGAAAACTTCTGAAAATTCAAATGTACAGCAAACTTTGTTTTAACTGGCAGTCTTTATAAACTGGCATTAATTATTTACTTCAAATACTGGGAATTTACTATATTATTGTGATCTCTGCCATGTCCATGTACTTGGTTGAGGGTCCGAATGACAAGCTTTCTGCCAGTAAGTTTTATTTCAGGCAAAGTTGCATTATTAAAGTAATTTATGCTGTATATAAAGTATATCAGTGATGTATCCGCTGCATTATGTTTCCATTACTTAGAATGTATTTTTACATTTGATTAGATGGGCCTCTTGATCAACCTGAATACTTGATCAATTGATATCCCCCTGGTCCCAGAGGTGCCGGTTAATAAAATGTTACATCCACAGCTTTGCCTTTATCTAACTTGTTACCTCCTTGAAGAACTCTAATATGTTTGTCAGGCATGATTTCCCCCTTGTAAAGCCATGAGGACTCGGCTTGACCATATTATATATTCCTAAATGTTTAACTACTACATCCTTTATATAGACATTTTCCCAATAGCAAATGTCCAGCTAACTGACCACTGGTTACCTGTTTTTGGCTCTTGCTCCTTTTTAAAATAAATATGTTGCAGTAGCAGTTTTCCAATCTTATGAGTCTTTTCCAGAATCTAAAGATTCCTGGAAGTTTACTACCACTTCAATCACTCTACCTCTGAAGCTACTTCCTTTAGTAGCCTCGAAAGCATTCCATTAAATACGTTAGGATTAAATGTCATTGAATAACAGGACAGTCTTAAAGGGAAGACTGACCTACTCCTTTTCCTGTACCCCTTAATACAGATGTTCAGAATAATAAAGGGTTTTGAAGCCAGAGTAAATTGAAGAATTTAATGAGTGCTTTGTATCAGTGTTCACAGGGAGAAGGACATGGATGATGATAAGATTAGGGAGAAGTATGATGATATTCTGGGGCATGTCAACATTAAAAATGAGTAAGTTTTAGATGTTTTGAAAAAAACATCAAGATAGGTAAATCCCCAAGCCTGATGGGATTGGGACCATAATCCCTTCAGTGTGGAAGTAGGCCATTCAGCCTGTTGAGTCCACACCGATCCTCTTACCATTCTACCCAGACTCTCCACCTTGCCTTTGTCTATACTCCTGCATTTCCCATGGCTAATCCCCCTCACCTGCAAATTCCTGGACATTCTGGGTGATTTAGCATGGCAAATCCATCTCATGTACACATCTTTAATCTGTGGGAGGACACTGGAGGACAACCACGCACACACAGGGAGAATATGCAAACTCCACACACAGTCGATCATGGCTGGAGTTGAACCTGGATCCCTAGCACTATGGGGCAGCAGTGCTGACCACTGAGTCACTGTGCTGCACAATCCTGGGTCTGTTCCAGGATATGGAGATAAGCAAGGGAGGAGATTGATGGGACCTTGAAAGAGATCTTTGCTCCTCTAAAGCCACAAAAGGAGTCCCAAAAGAGTGGAGAATAGCCAATGTTATTCCTTGAAGAAAGGCAATAAGGATAATCCAGAAAATTATAGGCTGGTGGTCTCTAAATCAACAGTAGAGAAATTATAGGAGAGAATTAGGGACTGAATCTATTCACATTTGGAAACAAATGGACTTATGGGTAGTAAGCATGGCTTTTGCAGGGGTAGTCTTGTCTCAAATTTGACTGAGTTTTTGAGGAAATGACAAAGATGCTTGAGGGTAGATCTGTTGTCTACATTGACTTCACTAAAGCATTTAACAGGGTCCCACATGATAGGCTAGTCTAGAAGATTACATCACTATAATCCATGGTGAATTGGTTAATTAGCTTCAAAATTGACTTGGTCGTAAAAGATGGTAGTTGTGGAGGGGTGTGTAAAAAAAAAAATAATAAAAAAAAATAATTTGCATGAAAATGTAGATCATCCAATTAGTCAATTTGCAGACGACATGAAAATTGGTGGAGTTGTGGATGATAAGCAAGATTGTCAAAGGATAAGTCAAATGGAAAGTCGAGTGGAGAAATGGCAGATGAAGTTTAATTTGAACAAGTGTGAGGTGATATGTTTTGAGAGGTCAAATGCAAGAGGAAAGTATACATGAATATCAGAACCCTTAAGAGCATTGATATATGGAGGGATCTAAGGGTGCACGTCCCCAGCTCCCCGAAAGTGGCAATGCAAGTGCATAAAAGTGGTAAAGAAGGCCTACGGCATGGTTGCCTTTGTCAATAGAGGCACTGAGTACAAAGGTTGACATGTTGTAAGTTTGCTCGCTGAGCTGGCAGGTTTGTTTTCAGACATTTTGTCACCATGCTTAATAGCATCATCAGAAAGCCTCTAGTGAAGCACTGGTGTTCTGTCCAGCTTTTGTTTGAGTCTTGGTTTCTTAAGGTGCGTGATATCATTTCTAGTTCATTTTCTTGAGGTTGGTAAATGGGACTCAAATGGATGTGTTTATTGATGTAGTTCTGGTTTGAATGCCAGGCCTCTAGGATTTCATGTGCGTGTTTCTGTTTAGCCTGTCCTAGGATGGATGTGTTGCCCCAGTCAAAGTGGTGTTCTTTTTTGTAAGTAAGGATACTAGCGATTAGTGGGCCATGTCTTTTGGTGGCTAGTTGGTGTTCATGTATCCTGGTAGTTAATTTTCTGCCTGTCTGTCCTACATAGTGTTTGTTACTATCCTTGCAGGATATTTTGTAAATGACATTTGTTTTGCTGGTTGTTGGTATAGGGTCCTTTCGGTTCATCAGTAGCTGTTTGTGTATTAGGAGGTTTGTGGGCTACCAAGATGCCAAGGGTTTGGAGTAGTCTGGTAGTCATCTCGGAGGTGTCTTTGTATGGTAGTGTGGCTACAACTTCTGTTGTGTCTACTTGTTTGGGTTTGTTGTTAAGAATCGGGGGACTGTGTTTATCGGGTACCCAATCTTCTTGAATACGCTGTACAGGTATTTTTCTTCTGCTACTCGTATTTTCTGGGTGCTGCAGTGTGTTGTGGCCTGCATGTTTAAATAATGTCCTGATGCAGCTCCGTTTGTGGGTGTTGGCATGATTGCACCTGTAGTTAATTATCTGGTCTGTGTGTTGCTTTCCTGTAGACACTGGTCTGAAGTTCTCCATTAACTGTTGTTCCACTGTGACATCTAGGAAGGGGAGTATGTTGTTGTTCTCCTCCTCATTTGTGAAATTTATGCCAGTAAGGATGTTGTTGGTGATGTAGGTTTCCTCTAATTTGTTACATTTTGTGATGACAAAGGTGTCATCCACAGAGAAGACCCAAAGTTTGAGTTGGATTATGGGAAGGCTGTTCATTCGAGCATCTGCATTATTGCTTCTGCTAAGAAGCCTGATATTGGTGATCCCATGGGTGTTCCGTTGATTTGTTTGTAGGTCTTGTCATTGAAGGTGAAGTGGGTTATGAAGCACAGGTCTACTAGTTTGAGGATGCTCTCCTTGCTGATAAAGTTGGTGCTCCCTTGTGTTTATGCTCTTGGTTCCTCTGGTAGTGCAGTCAGTGTATCTTTGGCCAGGCTGATGTTAATTGATCTGAAAGTCAAAGGACACCTTTATTTCATCATCTTCTATCTTGGTGTCTTTGTTCAGGAATTCTTGAGTGGATGAGTCTTCTGCTAGGTATTTCCATTTTCAGTGGAGTTCCTTTGCTGGTCTGTATGTCTGTGTGCCAGGGAGTGAGACTGTGTGGAGTTGGCACCTGTTGGCAGATGTTGGTATCTACAAGCAGTGAGTTCGCCTTTTAAATGTCGTGTATTCTGTTTAGGATGACGGTTATGCGCCTTTGTCTACAGGTAGGATTATAATTTTTGTTTTTGAGTTCTTCTAGGGTTTTCTTTCCTGTGTGTTGAGGGTGTTCACTTCCTTCTTCCTGCTTAGTGTCTGTTTAATGGTCTGCTGGGTTTCTTCTGTGAGTCTGTTGTCTTTCATGGTTGATTCTGCTAAGAAGTCCTTTCTGTTTGCGTCATATACCTTACATACAGATGAATAAGGCCACCACTTCGACTGGGACAACCATCCATCCTAGGGCAGGTTAAACAGAGACATGCACGTACAATCCTAGAGGTCTAGCATTCAAACTGGAACTCCATCATAAACACATCGATTTGGACTCCGTTTACCAACTCTGAGAAAATGATATCACCCACTTTATGAAACCAAGACACACAAATCGAAAGCGGGACTGAACACCAATGCTTCACCAGAGGCTCCCTGATTATGTTAACTAAAATGGTGACGAAACGTCTGGAAACAAACCTGCCAGCCTAGTGAGCAAACTTACAACCGGAATCTCAACCTGAGCTATAAATCTAAAAAATTGGCAAATTGTGTTGTAGGTGTATAAAACTTTAGTTAGGCCACATCTGGTGCATTGTTTGCAGTTTTGGTTGCCACACTATAGGAAGGATGTGGAGGCTTTGGAGAGAGTGCAATGTTGCCTGGATTGGAGTGCATTAGCTGTAATGAGAAGTTGGACAAACTTGGATTGTTTTTGCTAGAGTATTGAAGGCTGAGTGGTGATCTGTCTGAAGCATTTAAAATTAAGAAACATTTCAAGGCGGCACGGTGGCTCAGTGGTTAGCACGACAGCCTCACAGCGCCAGGGACCCAAGTTCGATTCCAAACTCAGGAGACTGTATGTGTGGACTTTGCACTTTCTCTGCGTGGTGTTCCTCCGGGTGCTCCAGTTTCCTCCTACAATCCAAAGATGTGCAGACAAAGAGCTTTGACAAAGGGTCAGTTAGACTCGAAACGTCAGCTTTTTTTCTCTCCTTACAGATGCTGCTAGACCTGCTGAGATTTTGCAGCATTTCCTCTTTTTTGGTTTCAGATTCCAGCATCCGCAGTAATTTTGCTTTTAAAGTAATACAACAGCGACATTTAGACAGACACGTGAATAGGCAGGAAGAGGGGGATATGGACCATGTACAGGCAGATAGGATTAGTTTAAAATGGCATTGTGTTGGGCTGTAGGGCCTATTGCTGTGCTATACTGCTGTATGTTTTAATTGTTGACATGCCACCTCAGGAAAATGGCAAAACTTTCAAGGAGCAGGAATCTGCTGACCTCTGTCTGATTTTAGCATTTACCCTATTGCCACTGCAATTCCACTGGTGCCTTTTGTTGCCTGCCAAGTGACCACCCAAACTGAAGCAGTCTGGTCTAAAGCTTTAATTCCTGGAAGTCCTTTTGCACTCTACTCCAATGAACTTCCCACCCACAATCTCTCTCCTCTCCAGCACTAGACTACTATCTTTAAAATTAAATTGATACAACTGTTATCTCAACTCTCCGCTTCACAACTTGTTCAGTTTCTCCCCTAAAGTTAGTGAAATACTTGCTTTCATGAAATCTAGTGTCCCTGATTATCATCCTTAGAATCAATCGTATATTCAGCTCTTTCCTCTTGTTCTCAAAACTTTTCTTCTCATCTAATGTTCTTTCTGCCCTTCCAAAACTCTGGTTTGCAAACTATTCCAATTAAAACATTCTTCAGATATTGCTATTAATTCAAAGCCTATGTCCAACCTGCCCTTTTTTTTCAAATACCCAAATTAATTCATATCTTGTAAAATTACTTCAATCTACCTTTGTAACCCACTTGTGGCATCAACTTGGCTGCAGTTCATCATGCTGTCTTTTCTTATCCTTTGTCTCTAACAATCAGTTGACCCATCCATCAGCCTTTCTTCTAGGTTAATTCTGAAATGCCACCGTTACCTGATTTAATTTCCCCGTTAGAAAGCAGCCTTTATATCTCCTTAGTATTTGCGCATGTGATACTTGCACCCATTGATTTTTCACGCTTTCTTAGTTATTTTTGAGTTCAAGATTTTTAGTTTTTACTCAGAAACTTGCAATACCCAACCACAACTACTTCTCTGCCACCACTGTTGACCAGATGTATTTCTGTCCACAGTGTTCTTTTTAATTCAGATTATTGCCTATTCTCACTGCATTTAATCAGAGGTCATTTAATGAATTTAATGTGTCATTTAAAATTATATCAAATACTGGATTTTGTAAAAACATCAAATGGACAGCCAATAAGTATTCTTCCATTAGATAAGAATTCTAAATCATTCAAACTATCCTGGTTTATTTCTCCATGTGGTTGTATTCCTCCAGAAAGCTTCCTCCAATTATTTCATGAGGAATTGCTGATTGTGAAAATGTTGTAATATAACAATGAAAAGTTATTTCTGTCTTACAGATAGTATTAGGATTATGCATTTTCCTGATGCCCTTCACTCCTATGTTTATCAAGACTTTTTACATGTCAATCCATATTTTTACTGGTCTTCTCGTCTTTGGAATGTCGATTACTGCAGCTGAAATGGGAATAACTGAAAAACTTATTTTCTCTCTGTGAGTATAAAATTAATGAACTAGACAAAGGTATATTAATTCTATGTATATAAATTATAGAAATTCCTTCACAATAGGTGAGAGACATAAGATTTAAAAGGGACTTGAGGGGAAACTTTTTCACACAGAGCAAGTGTTTAGAGGCGTGCACAGTTATAATATTTCAAAGACATTTGGACATTGATTAGGAATGCTTTAGAGGGATATGGGCCAAATACAGGCAAGTAGAACTGGTTTAATTTGGGAAACCTGGATGGCATGGATGAGTTAGACCAAAGGGTCTGTTTTCATGCTATGATTGTGACTGTATGACCTGTATACTCTTGAATGTTATGACATTTCAAGCGCTCATCCAAGTACCCGAGGTTTCCCATCTAAAGTATACTGCCAGGCAGTGCACTCCAGATTCCCACCATCATATGAAGATAAAAAAAAACTTTCAAATTGCTTGTCTTTTGTCTTAAAATTATGTCCCCTTGTTATTACCCCCTTAACTAGGAAGACAGTTGTTTCCTATTCATCCTGTCCAAACCCCTCATAATATTATACTCAATCATGTTGTCCTTCTTAACTTGGTTTGCAGGCCTCAGTTAGAGAAAGTATTACCTGTAACATGCTATTCAGGGGATGGTTCTTCAACTGTGACTTCACAGGATATTTAAGGCTTAAACTAAGTCTGGTACAGACAGAATCATTCAGTCTTACTAGTCTGTTGCAAGAGTTGAAACTGGCTTTTTAAGTCCTGTCTTTGCATATTCCTGGAGATTAAAGCAGATGTGTTCTGGAGTTTGCTTTCTGTAAGGAGGGAAGAGATAGTTAGCCAGGATTAGAGTGGTGCTGGAAAAGCACAGCGGGTCAGGCAGCATCTGAGGGGCTGAATCAGCTTTTGCCCAACTCATTGATTTTCCTGCTCCTGGTAAGCTGCCTGACGTGCTGTGCTTTTCCAACACCACTCTAATCTTGACTCTGATCTCCAGCATCTGCAGTCCTCACTTTTGCCTAGAGATAGCTAGCCCCATTATTATCTTGCTGTTAAGTCTTTCCCCATTTTGAAGTTTCCTTGACAGTTTGCGTATGCAATATTCCTTCACCATGACTTTGCCAGTCACCTAATTTAAATCCAGGTTTTTTTTGTAGCCCTTTTAAGAACACACTTTAGAAAGAAAAATTTTAAAAATGTCTATATATACTTCAGGGTTCTGATCCGTTGTCATCAGAATGCTAATATATTTAATTCATGCTCGCTTCAAGCATTCTTCTGGATCATTTGAAATTCTTTTATTTTTTTCACATTTTGTAAAAACCTAGAATGTAGAATACAAATTTATATAGGAAGTTGTGAAAATCTGTGTATAGTTCAGCATTGACATCCAAGGTACAGCATTGGTTTTTCACCTGTACACTTATGATACTTTGCTCTACATCAATGACCTCTTTCTAATCCTCCATTCTTGATGAATTCATAAGACAGCTTATACAGCATCTGAGTAGAAATTTTCTCCAATTGAATTTTGGGGAGACTGAAATATTTTTCTGCCTCTGTTCAAAATTCTGTTTGTGTGCTTCTGGACCCACCTGGTAACAGCCAAAGATTAAGTCAGCCTGATTTTGTTTGATGTTGCATTTGTTCCCAAAACTATCTTCTGATTTCCTATTTGTACCATTTAATGCTGCCCATTTTCACCTCTGATGCATCAAAGACAGTCCAAATTGGGCAGTCAACTGTTGCTAAAACCCTCATTCATGCCTTTGTTATCTCTGGATGCAGCTGTTCCAGAGCCTTTTTAAGTCTCTCTCATTCTCCTCTCTTCATAGCTAACGGTCATTCAAAACTTACTGCAAAATTAAGAAATAAACAGTTAAGTCTCAATCTCCCTTCAACCCTATGCTCATCTACAGATAAAGGAAATATTTTGCTCTTCCTATGCAGAATATTCCACCTAGTTTCTTGGAACTTGTTTTTAAAAATGTTGCAATGTCCACTGTTATTCCTTTGTGTGGTGGTTGGGAGAAGTAGGATGACAATATACTTAGAATTCATGTCACTTGCTGGTGATTTGATTCTGAAAAGGCTCCTCGTTCTTCACAAAACTGAATATGTTTTAGGTATCATAGTCGTATATTCACATTTAAAATGATCTGAATTCCACCTTTTGAAATACATGTAACATCAGGTTGTTTTATAAATATATTTGTTTTTCTTGTCTGAGAGGAAAAGCATCTCATTTTTGACAGCTGCTTGATTCAATTTAAATCTAGAAATACACCAGACATAAAACTGTATGCTTTTAAAGCTTCTCAGTCATGAATTTTGATATTTCAAAATATTTGTTTAAACATTTTCAGAGTGGAGATTATTTTTAGTCAGTACAAAATAACACATTATTATCACTATACTTTCTACACTTTATTTTCCAGACGGTCAGGTAGCAATAATACACTCCCGTATTCCCAGTCACCACCTGAGGCAATATTAGTCAATACTCTGGGAATTTTCATTCTCCTCTTTGGAGGCTGTATCTTGTGGATTGCCAAACATCCAGAGTGGAAGCGCCCTTCGGAACATGTAAAGGAAAACATTGGCAATGAAGAGCGATCCATTTTAAGCAAAACAACAGAAGTTTCTGCTGAAACCAGTAATGAACGTGTTCATGAAAGAGGAGCAGGATTGACGCACCTCAACTTGGAAGATGTGGGTCAAAGGTCAACATTTTAAGAAATGAATTGTATTTTACTGAGATGCTGAATTAGCACAGAATACTTTTGATTGTTAAAAAGTGGCCAATTGTGCTAAGTGAACATGCCAGCCAAAACATCACATTCTTAAATATTTGAACACAGTGTTTCTGGAACAGAGGGAAAATATTGACTAAAACTAAATGCTTTGACACCTTAATGTACAATTAAAATTATTCTATAATTTAAAGATTCAACTCTTGTTTTTGTAGAGGCCTTGTTAACAAATTAAATATATTCCCAGTGCAATTATGTAGTCATGAAGGTCATAATATTGTTGGAATTACTGCTATGATATTATATGTATCTCTGAACTGTACATTGGAATTGATGCTTTTCATATTTTGATAAAAGTCAATGTATTTAGGCACCACTTCAGAAAAGAGAGCCATTTAAAATGCTATATTCAGTATTAATTATGGTACACAGTAAATATCAGCTTGCTCCACCTTATATTTCCATAAATAAAGTATTAGTATATCTGAGTATTTCTCATCCTTACCATTATTGAAGTTTAAGGCAAAAAAATGCTATTGCTTATTTTAGTAGCACAAATAGTTATCCTGTATTTTAGCTCTGACATACAAGTACTTTAAAGTGATAGTGGGAGCTTAGAGCTTCTAAAGGAAAAGGGGAACCTCCGAAAGAGTCAGAGTTCAAATCCCACCTGCTCCCAAAGTGTCAAAACCTTCAGAATTGTGATTAATATAACGGAGAGTTTTTTGTAGTGCAAAATATGGACCTACTGGCTCAGGGATTTCATAATACAGTACATTGGAGCAGGTTAATTAAAAATATTAAAATTTTGCTTGATTGAAACAGGGTTACAATTATATCAGTAATTTGAGATGTAATACTCAGCAACTGCTGTATTTTAAAATTTTATTTTAGTGTTGCATTGGATGTAAAATTAAACAACTTTGGGATACTAATGATCTGAAACAAAAAGAAACTCAACTGGTCTGGCAGCATTTTTGAAGAGAGATACAGAGTTAATATCTTGCATCCAGTGACCCTTCAGATCAAGGAGTGATATGAATATTTTGCTTCACACCAAGTTGTTCTGAATGGGCTTCTGGAATCCTTTCAGGTCAAGCATTTCCATTCAAAAGGGATTGGATAAATACTTGAAGGCAAAAGATTTGCATGGGTTTGGGGTAATATCAGGGATTAAATATCTCTGCTGAAGAAATGGAATGGTCAATTGGCTTCATCCCATGTAATCATAGAATGATGCAACATATATGTTTGCTAACTTATCAGCTTGGTTGCAACAATTAACCTCACTTTTCAATATGCAATTATAAAAAAAAAATCACCTTTTAAAATAGATTAAATTGGCTTTATTTAAAAAGCACATTCAATAACTATCATATTACAAACTAAAATCAAGGAAAATTACAAACTGACTTCAGATTGCATGAAATTCGTCATCTGTTTCCCTTTTTCAAACTTTCAGTTGTTAACAGGTGACAACCTGCTCATGTAAGCTGCCCATCCTGCCTTTCTGTACATTTTTGCAGCTTCCACACGATCCTTCGCAGACAAGATCCCTCTGCCCACAATGATGATGTCAGAGGCATACTTGTGAATCACTTCTTCAGGACTCAGGTACTGTTGGCCCAGATTATCCACTAAGGGGAAATGTGACGCAGTTAGAAATTGATTCTATACCCAGCATATGTTCCAAATGTCTGCCTCTATAATATAGTTTGTAAATATCAACTTAAAATCATTATTATTCCTAAGGCAGAGTCAAATCAGACATTTAGGAATTTGCTTTTGCACTGTATAGTATTTTTTTAAAAATGGTACAACTTTGTTCCAACTTACTGGCCAAGCTATGAAGGTACAGGGGAACCTCGATTATCCGAACGAGGTGGGCGGGCACTATTTCGTTCGGACAATCGATTATTCGGTTAATCGAATAAATACCTTCCCTCTGGGGCTCGGAGTTAAAGACTGCTCCCCGTTCAGGAGACTGCAGAAGCAGATAGCGCGCAAGCCCCTGTCCCCTCCAACCCCGTCCACCTCCACCCACTCTCCGGGGCGGCTGGAGTGGACACCAACAAGACCGCTGCTGCCTTTGTGTGGGGTAATTGGCACTTGGATAATCAAGGTTCCTCTGTATTTATTTTGATTTAGATTAGTGCTGGAACATGTACTGAAAAATGCCACTGCTGTAGAGCTATTTAACAGCTCGTTTAAGTGTTATGATCCCAGCTAATGTTATTACTGATCACGTCTTATCCCAGACAAGAACCTGTCCTCATAGTATGATCATGTTTTTATTTGTTTTGGTTTTAAGTGGCCTATTCCTGAAAGGTAAGCGCACACTACTGCAGACTTTGCTTTTAATAATAAAGCAGAAGTCTATTAGAAAAGTGAAGGCAAAATAGAATAATCCAACTTAAATCTGTTTATAATTCAAAAAAGACAAATTAATAATGAGTATAAATCCATTCATATAAAAACATTCCATTATAAACCTAAACAAAAATATTTTGTATAGTACCCAAAACACTACATATAATACAAACACTTGTGTCCCTGTATCCATTACCTTGGTAGGTTTAAGTCATTTGGATTTCAATGTTTAGATGAGAACCACAGATAGCTTCTTCCTGGACCTAGCATTCACCTGATTAAAATGTACTTGACTTTATGTAATCTCTTCAGGGTTTTAACCGAATACTTCAGGTCCAGGACTAACTCCTCACTCTAAGGTTACCTAGTTCACTATATGTTCCTTTCCTTCCCAGTAGCACTTTTCTACAATGACAGGATTGCTCTGCTCAATGTCAAAAGTGAAACCAGAAGTCTTTCTTATGTATGGATGCTTCCCTTAAGCTTAAAAAGGACAAGTTCCAGAACACACTAACAAACCTTGAAGCCCCATTATTTACCAAAACCAGGTTGCAAAACAAAAAAAAAAATCCAGTTATGAACAAAATTGTATTAATTCTAAAGCTAGCCCTCAAAACTATTAAAATAAATCACCAGCTACAGAAATACATACAATTATTAACTTCAGATACAGATAAATCTAAGTAGTTACCAACTAAAAATATAGAAACCCAAATTCAAAAAACATTAAGTATTATACATATAAACGCCATAGTTTATATCACACGAGTGATTCCTTGAAGAGCATGTGAAGGATTGTTGCGTTATAAATTAAATACTTCTGTGTGACCCCAGACTGATAAATTACCAGTTCCATTTGAAGTTGTATTTTCTCATTTGTACACACTAATGAGGATACTACTAGTTAAGTTATTCTTTGTTGTGCTGCTTAGAACCCTGGGTTAGTTCTGAAAATGACAGAGCTGGTTGGTTTGAAAACACCAAACATCTGAGAAATAATGATTATTTATTTCCTTATATAGGCTATATATTTTGTCATACTTTGACATCAAGAAGTGCACTTCTAGATGATCACTACTGGCAGCTGTTCCTCCAGGTGCCCAAAACCTAACCACTGCAATCTCCCTCTGAACCCTTCTACTTTCTCATTTAAAATGCACATTGAATTCTACTTCTTTGACCCAACCTAGCCTTCAACTGAACACTTTCTCGAACTTTTACAGTCCATGTGGTGTACATATATGCAGTGCTGTTAGGACAGGAATTCCAGGATTTTAATTGAGCGACACTGAAGGATCAATTATAGTTGGTGTATGGTTTGCAGGTGGTGATGTTCCTATGCACCTACCACCCTCGTCTACTTGGATACACTAAAGTATGATGCCAAGGCATCTTTTGCAAAATCATTCAAACTTGGGATCATCAGTTCTTAAAAGGACAAGAGAAATAGATGCATGGAAACACCAACAGCTCCAGGTCACACACTATTTCAACATGGACATACAATGGGTGGCAATACAACCCACCACCACCTGTCAAGAACTTCTTGTAAAGGCTATAAAATACTAATGATGCCTATAACCTGAGAATAATTGGGATGAAGAAACAGATTCACCAGAATAGTTTCTAATACGAGGATATCCAAATACAAAGAAAAACTGAGGGTTTTTTGATAATTCAAAGAGATTTAGAATTATGAAGGGACTGGTCAGATGCAATAAATGCACTTTCAAACATTCAATTATGTACAAGCAAGCAATTAAACCTTTAAATTATGACATAAAAGAGGAATATGAAAAAGCAAACAGGTTGAAGTGCCAGAGATCATATTATTAGTTATTGATCACTTGTCAATAAGTATTTAGGGCTACTATTGGCCAGCCACTTAGTAGTTGGAATGTACAATCCATTAATGTAGAATGCTGTGTAACATTTAACTCTCAATAAGACAACTGCCAGTTTGGCCAGTGTTAATGATTATAATTATTATGTAATCTCTTGATGGTTTCACATTGACCACTATTTCACTAACATTGAGATGAACCCAGAGAGGTCAACTTCAGACACTAATCAACAGAAGAAGTTCAGAGCTCAACTGTACTCTCTCAGGAGCTGAATTAAGCAAAAATCTTAATCCACACAGGAAGTGATATGCAGGATGAGATTATATATTCGTTCTTTAACACTGGATGACACCAACAAATGCGTTTTAAAAATCTATTATGTCTTTGTAGTGCATTTCTGCTAAGTGTAGAAAAAAATCAATGTTGACTTGTTTAAGAAAAAAGCTCTTCCCAATTAAGCAATTGTAAGTAAGTAAGAGTTTGTTACTGGTTGAAACTTCCCATAATCTACTCCCACTACGCTCAAAAAAGATCCAGTGACCAGCAGGAACTCTTTGCCTTCTACCACTGCAATATAAAATGCAGTATTAAAAGTAAATGTCATGTGAAGTAGCACCCTTACCTCCAATCTGCATCCCGACTCCTGGGGTCATATGTATAAACTCTAATCTATTGCTGATATTTGAACCAGATATAAACCCAATGACAAAATCAGAATGTTTTTCAGCCAATTCTACCTACATAAACAAAAACAGGTTAGAAATTAATATTAGCATAAACTTGTAGTAACACATTCTCAGGCTATCCATAATTTTAAAAATATCATAGCAATAAGGACCAGTGATTTGCTCAAAGAGGTATCAAATAAAACTAAGTAGGTTGAACTGACGATTGAAAAAGGCGGTATTATACTTCTAAGAGAGTATACTGTAAACTCAGCAAACATGGAGATAGAAGTGTAAATACGTAGACATATTGCTTGCAAGTGCAGAAACAATAGTGGGCAGTAACTGAGGTGATTTCAACATCAGTCATATTAACGTGGATAAATTTAGTGCAAAAGGTTATCAAAGGTACCAAAGTCTTAAGATACATTTACAATGCTTTTTAAAAACAATATTTGCAAGTCCAGTGAAAGAAGAGGCTGTTCTGGACTCTGTTTGGGAATGATTTGGGCAGATGGAAGGGTATCATTGAAAAATAGTTTCAGAGGTAGTGATCATTATTCATGAAGGTTTAAAGCAGTTCTATCTCAATTCTTTTAATAACAAGTCAAAATGTTTCACATTCAGGAAGCTCAATTTTATGATGATGAAATGTGATTTGGCAAGATGGCACAGTAATTGCAACCAATCTGTCTAATAAAAATGTTACAAAAAGGAGGAGTAGACTATATACACTCTGGAGCTGTTCCATCATTCAATAAATATGATCACTGTTGATCTTTATCTTCAACTCCATTTCCCCGACCAGAGATCCATCTATCTTGACCATAGGCATATTCAATATGTGCATCCACATCTCTCTGTACATAAGTAAAAACTCTGAATCAAGAAATTTCAGAAACAATAATTGGGGGTACAATTTCAAATAAATGGCGAAAGGATTACTGGATAGTAGAGGAGTAATTTCTTCACTCAGATATTAGTAGAGGGTTCGAAGTCAATATCTGAAAAGGTGGGAGAGGCAGAAATTCTCAGTTCATAGAAGGAACACCTGGACATGTACTTGAGGTTGTAAAACGAATGGGGTTTCAGAACTAGAGCTGAAATTTGAGATTTGCCTCAGTAGCCTTTATCAGCTGACAGACACATCAGACTAAATGGCACCTGAATGCAACACAAAGATTTCCATGTTTAAAACTCTCAAATAATTAATCCAAAATTAGTAACTTCACAATGTTGAATATGGCAGTGAAGTTAGTAGATTAGCATAAATAAATTACTTGGTTAAAATACTGAAAAATAAACTGATTATAATGCTTGGCATGGCCACTAGATTCTTACAGTAATTTTACAATTGATTCCTGTGATTCTACAATGTACATCAAATTTACTAAATTATTGGTTTTTGTTATTTACCCATATAAGGCTTTCATACTTATCCTACAAGGTTTTCCCTTCTACTGCAGTGGTTTAAGAAGGCAGTTCACTACCACCTCAGGCAATGAGGCATGGGCAATGAGTGTTCGCCAGCCAACAATGCCCAAATGCCATGAATGAATTTTTAAAAAAAGAATAATTTTCTGAAAAATAAAATTTCAGGGTTACAGAGGGGGAATGGCATAAACTGAGTTGAGAGTAGGCACAAACATGACAGGCCAATGGTCTCCCTCTGTAATCAGTGCATGGATTCTATAACATACATTTCAATTAAGAAGCTAAATCATGAAAGAGAAATGAAACTATTTGTTCCCATAATCTCAATTTAACAAAAGCCTAGATTTGTTGCAGAAATATATTAAAATCTTCTGATAAAGATCCGCCAATTCCACCTCTTACAATTTTCAGATATCTTTTTCACATTACTATATCATTCGGCAATAGGTTAGAATAATTTAATTACAGCTGCTTTGGTGTAGTCCCCAGTAGCTAAGGAACCTTCGGAGCTCATTTCAGCAATCAGCAGGCAGCCTCGGTTCAGAGACAATCCAACTTCCTTCAATCCTTTCACTACTCCAGGGCCAGGAACCACATGAGCATTCACAAAGTCAGACCATGAAGCAATTTTGTATACTCCACCTAGAGAACAAGACAGAATTAATCAAATAAAGCATTTTTACATCGCAGACTCCCACTGCTATACATCAGTAAGGACTCCAAAGTCTTACACAGTAATGACCCAGTGAAACGTAAACATATCAATCTATGCCATTTGAATGCCTGCGTATATCCTTCTTTCTTGGTTTTCACAATGTGTTGACAGTACTAGGAGTTCCTTAAATCAGGCCTAATATTAAGCCACTTCAGTATATGATGCAAAGAGACATTGTACACAAGTCAGCTCTCACACACACATTTCCATCTTATTCAAACATTTATTTTGTCAGTGACGAAGACTATAACCTGCAATATCTTACATTTCCTACAGCACATTCAAAACCAATTCTGTAAAGTACCACTGAAACCAAACATTAGTATTTTTATGAATAGGTACAAAAGTTGGAAAGGAGTGAAGAAATTAAAAATTAAATGTAATAAACTTACCAAACATTTGTTCAACATTGCCCTTGTCAAATAATGTCCAGGAGAAGACAGTTGATTTATGTTGCGACTAATAACTTTAAGGCTTAAAACTGAAGAATACACCACTAAAATATGTCATACTTTCCGATACCAGCAAAAACATGAAGAATTAATATAATCCCTGTCTCAACTATACTTTTCAGATATTACAGGCAGGGCTACAGCTGAATAATTCCAAGCCATTTAGAGGCAAACATCTAAGAAATAAGTTAACAAATTATTTGTTAGAATGGTTTCATAGTAGTGGAAGAGTGAAAAAAAAAACAAGGTTCCATGAAAATGTAAAAGCAAGTCAAAAAGAAAATACACTACATACAAGCAAAATGTTTATGGACTAAATAATGGGACCTAAAGTAGATAAATTGTCATAACCTTATGATTTATATATTAGAGTATTAAAAAAAACCTCGGGATATCGCAGAAGAGTCAGTCATAATCTTCAAAAGCTCTCTAAATTCAGGAATTGAGACTTTGGATTAGAATATTGTAAATGTTATTCAATTATTGAGGAAAGGACACAGCATTCATAAAGTCAGATAGTAAAGCAATTTTGTAAATTATTCATTATGGGAACTTGTTGGAATACACATCCCCCATCACGAAGGACTCAAAGCCCTCCGCTTCTTTCTTTCCCGCCGTACCGACCAGTACCCTTACACTGACACCTTCCTTCGACTGACTGAACTGGTCCTCACCCTGAACAACTTCTCTTTCCAATCCTCCCACTTTCTCCAAACTAAAGGAGTAGCCATGGGCACCCGCATGGGCCCCAGCTATGCCTGCCTCTTCGTAGGATATGTGGAACAATCCATCTTCCGCAACTACACTGGCCCCACCCCCCACCTTTTCCTCCGCTACATCGATGACTGTATCGGCGCCGCCTCGTGCTCCCACGAGGAGGTTGAACAGTTCATCCACTTCACCAACACCTTCCACCCCGACCTCAAATTCACCTGGACAGTCTCAGATTCCTCCCTCCCCTTCCTCGACCTTTCTATTTCTATCTCAGGCGACCGAATCAACACGGACATCTACTACAAACCGACCGACTCCCACAGCTACCTGGACTACACCTCCTCCCATCTTGCCCCCTGTAAAAACGCCATCCCATTCTCCCAATTCCTTCGACTCCGCCGCATCTGCTCCCAGGAGGACCAGTTCCAAAAACGCACAACCCAGATGGCCTCCTTCTTCAAGGACCGCAATTTCCCCCCCGACGTGGTCGACGATGCCCTCCACCGCATCTCTTCCACTTCCCGCTCCTCCGCCCTTGAACCCCCCCCCTCCAACTGCCACCAGGACAGAACCCCACTGGTCCTCACCTACCACCCCACCAATCTCCATGTACAGCGCATCATCCGCCGTCATTTCCGCCACCTCCAAACGGACCCCACCACCAAGGATATATTTCCCTCCCCTCCCCTATCAGTGTTCCGAAAAGACCACTCCCTCCGTGACTCCCTCGTCAGGTCCACACCCCCCACCAACCCAACCTCCACTCCCGGCACCTTCCCCTGCAAACGCAGGAGGTGCAAGACTTGCGCCCACACCTCCCCCCTCACCTCCCTCCAAGGCCCCAAAGAAAACTTCCATATCCGCCACAGATTCACCTGCACCTCCACACATATCATCTATTGCATCCTCTGCACCCGATGTGGCCTCCTCTATATTGTGGAGACAGGCCGGCTACTTGCGGAGCGTTTCAGAGAACACCTCTGGGACACCCAGACCAACCAACCCAACCACCCTGTAGCTCAACATTTCAATTCCCCCTCCCACTCCACCAAGGATATGCAGGTCTTTGGACTCCTCCATCGTCAGACCACAACAAAACGACGGTTGGAGGAAGAACGCCTCATCTTCCGGCTAGGAACCCTCCAACCACCAGGGATGAACTCGGATTTCACCAGTTTCCTCATTTCCCCTCCCCCCACCCTGTCTCAGTCAAATCCATCAAATTCAGCACCGCCTTCCTAACCTGCAATCTTCTTCCCGACCTCTCCACCCCCACCCCAGTCTGACCTATCACCCTCACCTTGACCTCTTTCCACCTATCACATTCCCGACGCCCCTCCCCTAAGTCCCTCCTCCCTACCTTTTATCTTAGCCTGCTGGACAAACTTTCCTCATTCCTGAAGAAGGGCTTATGCCCGAAACGTCGATTCTCCTGTTCCCTGGATGCTGCCTGACCTGCTGCGCTTTTCCAGCAACACATTTCCAGCACAATTCAATAAAGGACAACTGAGCACTTGAATAAGAGCTGATCAGTGACAGTCCACATGACTAGTCAATTTGGGCTTTTTAAAGGTGGGGCGTGGGGAGAGAGGCTGAATTCAGCATCTGCAGATGTTACCATATGGATTTCCACAGTAATTCAGGAATCTTCTAGAGATTAGCAAAAATAAAAATGCAAGGAATTCAACACAGCTTGTGAAACTGATTGGGTGAAAAGGACAGACAGATGTGATAAAGAAAACACTTATGGGATGTGACAAGTGGCAACTCATTGGATTTCAGCTTTTCCCCAGAAAATCAAATGACTGATAAAAGAAGACTGATTCATGAAGGGCTTATGCCCGAAATGTCGATTCTCCTGCTCCTTGGATGCTGGCTGACCTGCTGCGCTTTTCCAGCAACACACTTTTCAGCTCTGATCTCCAGCATCTGCAGTCCTCACTTTCTCCTGATAAAAGAACAGGACAGTAAATCCAAATCTGCAAATTAGACAAAATTTAGGAAAGGTGACAAGGTCTTGGAAAAGGTACAAGAGAAGTTTACAAAGAACGAAAATCACTGGCGAAGTGGAAGGACTAGAAAATCTGAGATTGCTCTCCTTAATTCAGAGAAATGTAAGTGGAAATCCTAATAGAGGTATTCAAAATTGAGAGTTTTTAAATAAAGCCAGGAAGGATAAATTATTTACTCTAAAGCCTCAATAATCAGAGGTTTTACATTTAAAACAACTGACAAGAGCCATAGAACAAATGATAAGAAACTTATTTATATAGAGGGTTGTTGTAATCTGGAATGGAATAACAAACAAGCGAAATCAAATTTTGCAGGCTGAAGTTGAAATTAATTGACTAAATTAGGCAATTCTTTTAAAAAGCTGGCACAGGAACGCTGGGCCACATGCGCGCCCCCCCCCCCCCATCAGTTCCATAATTTAGATGGAATAGTATGTTGTGTAAATTGGATCAAGAAGTTAAAAAAGGCACAGATTGATTAAACAGCTAGGCACACCAATGGTTAATGAGGGAAATCATTTTTAATCCGATACTGATAGATTATACAGACTCTTTGGTCCACCTCGTCCATGCTGGCCAGATATCCTAAATAAATGTAGACACATTTGCCAGCATTTGGCCCATAGCCTTCTAAACCCTTCCTGTTCATATACCCACACTTTTAAATGTTGTAATCGTAACCGTCTCCACCACTTCCTCTGGTATCTCATTCCATACATGCACCCACTCTGTGAAAAAGTAGCCCCTTTAAATATTTCTCCTCTCACTTTAAACCTATATCCTCTAGTTTTGGACTCCCCTACCCTAGGGAAAAGACCTTATCTTTTTACCCCAGCGGTGCCCCTCATGATTTTATAAACTTCTATAAGGTCTCCCCTCAGTCTCTGATGCTCCAAGGAAAATAGCCTGTTTATTCAGCCTCTCCCTATAGTTCTAACCCTCCAACCCAGGTAACATCCTTGCAAATTTTTTATGAACCCTTTCAGGTTTCAGCATTGACAGGCTACGAGCTGCAGAAGATCACAAGGATTTAATTGTCCATAGACACATCACTAACAGCTATTGTACAAGTAAAAAAAGTAAACAGAAAGGCGAATAGAACATTAATCGTATTTTAAGATGAGTAAATTCAAAAAGGGAGGAAATAAATACTTCAGCTGTACGTAGCCTTAGACTCTATTTGGATTACCTCACTTTAAGCATCAGACCTCAGGAACTTTGGAAAGGATCCTGTGCAGACTCACTAGAACTATACCAGGTCATAAAGATTTAAACTGTGATGACAAGTTCATTGACATGGCTGGTATTTACTACTAGCAAAGTTGAGGATTTGCCCTAAGTGATAACAGGATTTGACTGAGTAGACAAAGAAATTGCTTCCTCTGGTGGGGGCACAATTAGAAAATATTTAGGAGTGAACTATAAAGCATGCTTTCATATACCATAGTAGAAATCTGAAATTTCTGCGTGCATGCTGTATCAACTGAAATTTTCAAGGCTGAAAATGACACATTGTTAGATAAGGTTACCAAGTGACACAGATAAAAGGCAAGTAAATAGAATGGACATGTAGATTAGCCTTGACTGAACTGAAATTCAGGACATTTTTGAGAAGCAGAAGTCTACTCCCGTTTAAAGTATGAAATGCAAATGCAAAAAGGAGAGAACAGATTTCTTCCTAGTTTAATCCTGAGCATGACTTATTTCAGGGAATTATGGGTATTTGATTATGAATTAAGATATCTCAAGATAAGCTTTTCATAAATTCAAGCTAGGATGAGAGGCTCAGAAACACCTAACACCAGATGGACTTTGAATCAGACATACAAGTGTGAGGCGATGCACTTTGGCGACTAAATGCAAGAAGAAAGCACGCAGTAAATGGAAGGACCCTTAGAAGCATGGATATACAACGGGAACTTGGGGGGCATGTCCACAACTCCTTGAAAGTGGCAACACAAGTGCTATGGAATGCATTCGGCATGTTCGCCTTCATCAGTCAGGGCACTGAATATAGAAGTTGACAAGTCTGTTGGCGCTATATAAAATTTTCATTGGGTTATTGGAGCATTTACGTAGTTCCGGTCACCACACGATAGAAAGAATGTGAAGACTTCAGAGACAGTGCAAAAGTGGTTTATCGGAAAGCCACCTATTTGGAGTGAAGTAGCTATAAGGAGAGATTGGACAAACCTGGACTGTTTTCTCTACAGCGTTGGAGGTCAAAGGTGACCTGATAGCATGGATAATTGGAATCCAGGGTGGAAAAGTCAAAGAGTAGGGGCATAGGTTTAAGGTGATATGGGGAAAGTTACAATGAGATGTGTGAGGTAATGTTTTTACATACAGAGTAGTAGATGCCTGAAATATGCTGCCAGGGAAGGTGGCAGATCCAATAGCAATGTTTAACAGGTGTTTAGACAGTCAAACGAACAGGCAGGGAACAGAGTGATATGGGCCATGTACAGGTAGATGGTTATACCACATTCATCACAGATATAGTGGGCTGAAGGCCCTGTTCCTGTGCTGTATTATTCTATGTTCTGTAACAAGATTTCACCAGATTATTCTAATTTCCCAACAGTGTAACAATTTCACCCCACCCAACATGACTTACACCGCTACCTAGGCAAAAGTGAGGACTGCAGATGCTGGAAATCAGAGTCTAGATTAGAATGGTGCTGGAAAAGCACAGCCAGTCAGGCAACATCCAAGGAGCAGGAAAATCGACGTTTCAGTTCTGATGAAGGGCTTTTGCCCGAAACATCGATTTTCCTGCTCCTCGTATGCTGCCTGACCGGCTGTGCTTTTCCAGCACCACTCTAATCCTTACACCACTACCTCCCAAGATCTGGCCATGCTTCAGAAACTGAGGTGTAAACCAAGTTTCCCAATATGTACTTCCATTCCCATACAAAATTCTCTCCATCCTCAGCTTCATGCTTGCTTTAAGGCAATGACTTCGCAGCCACAAGATATAATCTGTTCACAAATCAACAGTTAGCAGGTAAGGATAGTTCAAGAAGAGCTTAGATTTTTGTCAATATAGTTCTATAACTGTTGGAAGTAACTATCACAAAAAGTACAAAAGCTAACAGAGATAATTGCTAGCTTCAAGATGCAGTGTCCTTTAGAAATGAGGTGAGGTCGCATAGTAAATATGTACAAAGAAATTGTAGGACGTATGCCAATATCTGATATATATACTTGGAGTCAATCTACCCGAGTATAAATTTATACTGTCATCTTTTGATAAATACAATATACTAATTGGAAGCTTGCATATTTGTTTTAATGCTCGAACCAACTGGAGAATGCTACATTGAGATACACTCTCTTCACTTTGGAGTTTTAATCCTACTTTGCATACTGTTTGTTTCATAAGTATTTAGAACCTGAAAGTTATACCCAACTTATGCTAATTAGATACCAGTGTCAAAAAATGTGGCACTGGAAAAGCACAACGTGTCAGGCAGCATCCGAGGAGTAGGAGTGTCTTTGGGCATAAGCCCTTCATCAGGAATAGGGTGGTGGGTGAGGGTTAAGAGACAAATAGCAGTGTGTGGGTGGGGTGGGGTGGAGGGGTGAAGGTAGCTGGGAAGGCGGCAGTAGATGCAGGTGATAGTGATAGATCAGAGGGAGGGTGGAGTGAATAGGTGAGAAAGATGATGGACAGGTAGGACAGTTCAAGAAAGCAGTGCCGAATTGGAGGGTTGAATCTGGGGTGGGGTGGGGTGGGGTGGGGGGGAAAGAGAGAGATAAAGAAACTGGTGAAGTTGACGTTGATACTGTGTGGTTGAAGGATCCCAAGGGGGAAGATGAGGTGTTCTTCCTCCAGTTGTTGGGCGGGTGGCTTGGATTTGGCAGTGGAGGAGGCCCATGACTTGGTGAAGTGGGAGGGGGAGTTGAAGTGGTCAGCCACAGGACTTTAGGGTTGTTTGGTGCATGTGTCCTAGAGATGTTCCCTGAAACGTTTTGCGAGTTGGCGTCCTGTGTCCCCAATATAGAGGAGACCACACCGAGAGCAACAGACACAGTCCTCACTTTCTCTCAGTAACTAGATACCACTGCACATTTGAATGAAACCTCAAAATTATGAACTCAACAGCTGGGGTTTGCAGGGCAGAGTATGTTCCCCTCCATTTCGGAGGAAGGAGCTAACTGTAGTTTCTGCCATTGCAATGAAGCAGAGTTCACAATTTTCTGCTAGTTTTGCCAAAAAATAATAAGGGAGTTGTTAAAGCAAAACACTGGCAAAGACAAATATTAAAAAACTATAGTGCAAGGGTCAAGCATCAGCGAGAATTGGTAGATTCTTACAAGGTTACACTGCAATTTGCTGAAAACAAAGGCTTGCCTTTGCTCACAGAATGGTGACCACAGAGAACACACTCAGGTACAGCTCAGAAGTTGTAACAATTACTTATTTTTGTCAGAATTCAAAAAGAATATTGGACATTTATCAAGGCCTTCACAAGTGATTAAGCAAAGAAATGCAACCTATCATTGAGGATAAGCTGTAATATACTCAGTTGATTAGTCTTACTTTCAGGTATTCTTTAGTTATTCAATACAGCCATCATAGGCTGTCCAACATTTTAAAATATGACAAGATACCTTCATACTGGTGTTTAACAGTGTTCCCAATATCTGCAAACTTTCGATCTTCAAAAATCAAAAATTCATGCTTATCAGCAATCGTTCTCAGCTCTTTGAACACATCTAGATCAAAATCATTCAAGATGTCAACATGTGTTTTCAATACGCAGATCTCACTACCCAGTGAACAAGCCAGTTGCAGCAACTCTTTTGAGTTTGTGACATCAGCAGCGAGACACAAGTTGGTTTGCTTCTTTTCCATGATCTTCAAAAGCTTTGCTGTGATTGAATGAATCCCAGGAAGCTGAGCACGAGCACCATAACTAATTTCTTGGCAGAGTTTTATTGCATGTGTTCCATCAGGCTGAGTATTAAACTGTTTCGTTGAACCATCCACCCTTTTACTCACCGCTGGCAATGTGTTTTTTCTTATGAATGTCTTGACACATTCTACTGTTTCATTGTCAATTTTTCCTTGGCTATGTAAAATTTCTAATAATTTGGATAGAGAACAAACAGAATGCAAACGTATTTCTTCCTCTTCTAATCTGGTTCTTCCTCCCTGCTCTCGGTCCAATAATACCACTGCATCTGTGACCTTTAATCCTTCCTGACGAAGAACTTCTGCAGTCTCCAAGACACTGGAACCACTTGTGACAACATCCTCGATAATAAGACAGATTTCTCCTGGGTTGATAGCACCTTCCACCAAACGATTTGTACCTTTAATTAGAGAATTAATAATTATAATAAACAATGCAATATTTTGCTTTAAAAGGTTAATGGATTTCAAAGTGAAAAAGCACCCCTTACATACTCCTGTAAAAATTAAGTATTTTAGATACTTTTTAAAGAGTCTAGTTTTACACAGGTAGGTGTATTCAAGGAACCTATTTTCAACTAAAACACATTCACCTCACACACAAGGCAATGAGAAATGCATGGCCACACCACTGTACATTCTCTCAATTTTTATTATAAGCAGCCCCTCCACTCCAAATCACCTACTGGTAATTACTTGATTTCATTACACTTTTGCCATTTGTCCTTTGGGACTAAAGGCCTCATCAGAACTAATGCGTCCATCATCAGGTACATTGTCAGTTGCAGCACTCTGATCCTCATTGCTGTGCAACATAGGATTACGAGCAGTTACTCATCACTTTCTAATAACTTCTATATTATCTGCAAATTTGTAGTCCATTCCAAGCAACCATGAAGAATGTGCTGAGGAGCAGTTAGATGCTCAAGACTTTAGAGCTGTTCTGGTTGAATGACTAGTGGTTGCCCTAATCTGTTCTTATCTTGTGATCTGTTGAAACAGTGCTCTTCAATTCATTCCACAGATGATCTGCAGAATGCCAAGTCAATTGCATACAGTAGTCAATCTTCATGTGAAGAATGATGTCTTGATCTTATCTTAAATTAGCTTTTTATTATTTTGAACTTTATTCACCTGCCCTTTGTTGCAAATTACATTTAAAATAAACTTTTGACCTTTTCCATTCCACACACTTGTATGGAATTGTACACTTCAATCTTTAAAATATTCAATGAATATGGAATGAGTTGTCAACATATGGAATTCAGCTGAAAACTCTGAAATAATTTGAAAAGGAATCATTGAATATTTAGTCAGAGAACATGAAAAATTTTCACAATTGTGTTTTGGGTTGTTTTAATATACAAATAATTCATTATCATTCAGGCTATACAAAAGTACATTGCTGCCTCTCTTTAAGGTATAACCAGCTCTAATCTAAACTAAAGCATATTGTCAATATTATAATTTAATACTTTGTCATGTTTTGGAACAGAATAAGCAACACATTCAAGATAACTTAAAAACCTTGTTTTGCGTTGAACTGTTACTAATATGAAAAATATTTTCCTTCAGGATTAAATTTCAAAACAAATTAAATACCAAAGTGCTAGGTCATCTGACCACCCTGAAGTTCTAAACGTTTCAAGTGTCAATTACCACATGGATCACTGAAAAATTCAGTACAGTATTGAAATTAGTCTCCAGCATGGTTCGGGGTAAAGGGTGCACTGTAATGTGTGCTTACCGTAATTCTTTGCCTCCTTTCGACGAATGAGCATGGAGATATTATTGACAGAACAGATAATAGTTGCAAGAGGTAAGGCAGTGTACGGAACTCCACAAATAGAATTGCATTTAATTCCAGCATTCTGTGCAGTTTTCCAAAGGAGATCAGAAACCTAACAGAAAAAAAAAGGTCCACTGTAATCTCTAAATTAACAGACATTTGGAAGCAAAAGTAAACATTTTGGAGGACCCCAAAATAGGATACAGGACGAAGTATTTATTAATTAATAGCACGTGGCTGAAGCCTCAGTGGGTTCTGTTTCTCACTCCATAGATACTAC
The DNA here is from genome assembly GCF_037043375.1 of Chiloscyllium plagiosum. NCBI lineage: Eukaryota > Metazoa > Chordata > Chondrichthyes > Orectolobiformes > Hemiscylliidae > Chiloscyllium > Chiloscyllium plagiosum. The sequence goes on from NW_028270145.1 coordinate 57,471,883, forward strand.
CGAACCAGTTTAATTTAGATCTCCAGCATCCGCGATACCTTAACTGAAAGTTGGCAAATGCAAGTAATGCCACCGTGTCCCTGCTGACAAAGGAGCAGCCACTTGCACAACCGCCACTGAAGCAAGACAGATGGCTCTGAGCTAGAGTTTAGGCTTAGGGCCTAAGCTAAACCAACAGTGTGGAACTGATACCTGATTAAGCAGAGTTGGATGGGACACAATCACCCGCAAATCGAAATAAATAGGCGACAATACGCCACTTTTTAACACGAAGCTCCCAAATTTCACCGCCTGAACTTCAAACAGCTTCGCTACCAACGACTCCATGCTCTCTGCGCCAAGATCAGCCAGCCAATGCGCCTGCGCGTCAATATCGGACAGGCCACCAGTACGCCTGCGCTCCAGGAACGGCCTGACCGCCGGTGCGCATGTGCGCCAAGATCGGCTAGATTGCCAGTGCGCCTGCGTGCCCACAGCAGCCGGCGTTCAAGTGCGCCTGTGCGTCCAAGTATAGCCAACTTCCCACTGCAAGTCTTCAATGCACTGTCTGTTTATCCGTAATTGCTTTACTCGTTGTTTCTGTGCGTCAGTCCATAGAGCTGCTCTGTCATATCTTTTAATTTTACAAGAGTGTTGTTCAACTCGGTTGAATGTGGTTTGCAATGCAGAGTGACGCCGACAGTGTGGGTTCAATTCCACAGCACTGAGGTGATCATACAAGAATACCCCTTCTGAACATCACCCCTCACCTGAATTGTGCTGACTCTCAGCTTAAACCACCACCACCAAAGACAGAACTTGCTAGAAAAGCTCAGCAGTTCTGGCAGCTTTTGTGAAGAGAAATCAGAGTTAACTTTCTGAGGAAGGGTCACTGGACCCAAAATGTTAACTCCGATTTCTCTCCACTGATGTTGCCAGAACTACTGAGCTTTTCCAGCAATTTCTGTTTTTGTTTCTAACTTACAGCAGCTGGAGTTATTTCAGTTTTTTTTAAAAAAACACCATCAATTGTCTCATGGGAGAGCAGCCTTAGGATCATGGTGACTTTACCTGCTTCTGTACAGTACATTGATCAGTGAAATGCCAAATTAGATTAGAACTCAAATACGAAAACAACACAATTGACATTCACCCTACTTGCAGTATTACTTTTGAAATTAATGTTCAAGTTTCACTATATGCAATACGTATGCCATATATTATTTATAACCTAATATGTGAAAACACCCACCAAGGAACCACATAATGGGAAATGAATTAGAACAGAAAGAGATGTAAAAGTTGGGGATCGTCTAAGCAGTGGTGACCATTACGTAGCAGTTTGTAAAATAAAGATAAATGAGGATATAAGTATGACAAAAACCACATGAATAAAGAGGATAAAAACTGATTTTTGTGGTAATGTGAATAGAACTTGAGAAAATAAAATGGACAACCAAACTGGCAATCACTGCTATTGAACAGCAACTTGAAATATTTAAAATAATATTTAACAGAATACAAGAAAAACATATTACACTAAAAGGAAGAATATGTTTCCATGGTCTCCTTCTGATGAAAGCAGCCCCCATTGTCCCCCTCCCCTCCAGCCCACTTTTAGATTTGATAGATAGGTCTGAGAGTGTCCACACACTTCAGTAACCTAACTGGACAGCCCCGGCTACAGAATTCCCTACAGTGTGGAAACAGGCCCTTCGACCCAATAAGTCCATACCAACCCTCTGAACAGCAATCCACCCAAATCCATTCCCCTACCCTATTACTCTACATTTACCCCAGACTAATGCACCAAACTTACACATTCCTGAACATTATAGTCATAGAGATGGACAGCATGGAAACATAACCCTTCGGGTCCAACTCGTCCATGCCAACCAGATATCCCAACCCAATCTAGTCCCACCTGTCAGCTCCCGGCCCATATCCCTCCAAACCCTTCCTATTTGTGTACCCATCTAAATGTCTCTTAAATGTTGCAATTGTACGAGTCTCCACCACTTCCTCTGGCAGCTTATTCCATACCCTCTGAAAAAGTTGCCCTTTAGGTTTTTTTTATATCTTTTCCCCCCCTCACCTTAAACCTGTGCTGTCTAGGTCTGCACTCCCTCACCCCAGGGAAAAGACTTTAGTCTATTTATCCTATCCATGCCCCTCATGATTTTATAAATCTCTATAAGGTCACCCCTCAGCCTCCAATGGCCCAGAGCAAACAGCCCCAGCCTATTCAGCCTCCCCCTATTGCTCAAATCCTCCAACCCTGCCAACATCCTTATTATTTGTTTTATTTCCCTATAAGATTTTGCCCACAGAGTTTAAAGCAGCATTGATTAATGCAAGAATACAATCTTAAAGAGAAACAGAGTACACACAGCATTGAAGTACTACAGATATAAAAATGCTTCACAGTATAAGAATTACTAAAGAAATTGAGACCAAATGGAAGGAGAATGAAATTTCCTAACAGATTCAAGATCAGAGATGGATCAAACAGAACACAAGATTTGACTAAACAGGATAAACATAAGATGGATGCTCCTGATGACTGGGAATCTAGGCATCACAGTCTAAGGATATGGGGTACATCATTTAGGATTGAAATGATAGAAATTTCTTCACCCAGAGAGTTGCAAGCCTGGATAATTATCTGCCACCAAAAGCGATTGATGAAATGCTTTTAAGAACGAGTTGGATATAGTTCTTTGGGCTAAAGAGATCAAAGAATATAGGGGAAAAGTGGAAAAAGGGATGATCAACCATGATCATATTCATTGGCAGTGCAGGGTCAAAGGGCTGAATGGCACACTCCTGCTCCTATTTTCTATGTTTCTATGACTTCTTGGAGAAGGCAGCTCTTAAATACTGTATGGTGTAGAATTTAAACACCAAATCTGAAGCTGAACAAATTAATGTGCAATTATGCTTTGTAGATAAATATCAAATATTAAGCATCAGTATCAGCACTGTGGAATAGTAAAGCTTCACAGGCAGAGATAATACCTGCCATAACAAAACAATGCTACATCTGTAAGACTGTTGATCATTTCCAGGATGTATGCAGAAGTAAGGCACAGATTCAGAACAGAATAAAGGTCAACTTCTTCCTCATACAACATTGTTAATGTGGCTCAAGCTTCACCTTTGAATAAGGTACCCTAATTATTCATAGGGGTAACCAATTTGGGATTCAAAGAACTTGTATCTAGCAACAGACATTCTGCTAACTTTAAGTTTGATAGAAGTGCCAGTGTCATTGGCCTATCAGATCAGATACCATTCCTGAGGAATCAAAATTTGTAGCCTACAGAGGAGCAGCAAGGGGCAACTGTTGAGATTACAGTGTACAGAGTTCAAACTGGTTATGTTTTCTGCAATCAACAACTCTTAAATTTGAACCTGCATACATGTTTGGTGTTCAATATGCATGAATGACCACTAGGTCAAAGGAGCAACTGATCCAGAAACAATCGTTGTTGACCAACTGGTCATTCCTGATGAAGGGTTTATGCCGGAAACGTTGATTCTCCTGCTCCTAGGATGCTGCCTGACATGCTGTGCTTTTCCAGCACCACACTCCTGACTCTAATCTCCAGCATCTGCAGTCCTCACTTTCTCTTAACTGGTCAAGAGGGATCTATAGAATTCTGGGCTTCCTACACTCCTGACAAAACATAAAACTGAAAAAAAATCTGTTGATGTTATTCAAGATACCACAAAAGAGATGTTTCTGTAGGCACAACAAAACAGTTGCCAGCAAAACAATATAGGTGCAACCAAATTTGACAAGAACAAAACAAGAATGTGTTTCCATTCACCAAAATTATGTAGAAGGATGACCATATTGAAAGGTCCAGACCACCTGCATTTGTAAAGTCAGAGACTTGGGGGTAGATGGTTATCAGTAACTGCAATATAGATATACACCTAAATACATAGAAATGTAGGAATACAAGTAGGAGTAAGCCAGTCAAACTTTCAAACCTTCTCTGCTATTCAATATAATCACCTAACTCAGAACCCTGCTTTTTCTTTTACCCTAAGAATAATATCTAATGCATCCTTGAAAACATTCAATATTTGGCTTCAACTACTTTCTGTGGGAGACACTTCCACAGGCTCATCACTGTCTGGGTGAAGAAACTTCTCCTCATCTTAGTTCTAAGTGGCTTCTGGACCCCCCCAGTCATCAGGAACATCTTTCCTGCATTTACCCTGTCTGGTCTTGTTCATTCTTTTGAACCCCAGTGAGTATTGCCATAATTAATCCAATCTCTTGTCATAATGCCAGTCCTGCTATCCCAGGATTCAGTCTGGTAAATCTTCAACGTAATCCCTCTACAGCAAGAGCACCCATCATCAGATAAGAAGACCAAAACTGCACACTGTTCTCCTGGTGTCTCTTACCAAGGCACTGTACAACTGCAACAAAATATCCTTGCTCCTGTACTTGAATCCTGTCACTATCAAGGCCAGCATACCATTTGCCTTCTCCACCATCTGGCAACATTATCTCAGGGCATGCTCCACGTGCACCTACTATACACATTCCACATCCATAGACATTGTGGCACCCTTTGAGAACCCACGTGGCACATCTTCGATCTACCTACAGGATGTGTCTGCACTCGAATGCAGCATCTTGGGCTGCAACAACAACTTGCTGCACCTTGTGGCACGACAATAACTATCATTGTAATGCTGCAACAAGGATACTTGGTGCTGAGGAGCACATACCCAACTCATTAATTGGATCAGAGTGCATTTCTGGGCTCTTTGTTCACTCTCTTAATGCTTGTCTGGATGCTTACAGCCTTGCCTGGTCTTGCTTTTTTGCCATTGTTTTTCTCCTTAGTCAGAGATACCACGCCTCTATTCCTGCAGACTTACTATGCCAATTGGTGCAGATACCAATGGGAGAAGCTAAGGGCCTTTTCTCAGGGAATCCTAGTACAGTAAGTGAAGGGCAGCTTCTGATACCAGTCTAAGGCCTGCTTGGGGCAGTCAGAGTCAAGATCCCCTTCCTCTAAGGAGGGAGGAGCTGACTTTCTGCTCTATTGTGCGTTCTTTCCGTACTGGAATGAGAGAGAGAGGCAGGTACAATGGGAAATGAAAATGAATGGCACAGTTGATGCAGTTGTGGAGAAGTCCCAACCAAATGAATAGGTAGTGCAGAAGGCATGTAGCATTAGTGATGTTGGGGGTTTGTGGTAGGTGAGAGCAAGTAAGGGAAGATGTTACAGGCAAGAGTGAGAGTGGTAGAGCGTAAGCCTTGGTGGGAGGTGGGTAGAATAGCAGAGAAAGGTGAATGTGAGGGATTAGATAGATGATAATGGCACCTACCTCAGAAGAGTGGATAATGTCATGGATTTTCTTCATACATTTCTGTGCATTCCTCCAGATGGCTGAGACAGCACTGACCCGGGTGGCAGACTTGGGCCAGATTGGCATTGTCTGGAGCCTGAGGAGCTTCCACTGCTGATCCTGGAGGAACAGAAAGTCCCATGTTTGGATCATCCTGTGCAGCAGGTCCTCCAGGACTCTGCCTGCAAGGTGGGGCATGCGTCCTTACCTGCCATGTCCAGGGCAAATGTCAGGAACTGTGTAGGGCAGCTCTGCATTCATAGTGCTTTTCCGGGTGATCGGCCAGCTTTTTAAAGTGGCACAGATAAAAAGAATGCTAATAAATTCCAGGATATTCAATGAGCAGAAGCTGTTTTGCAAATGGCGCATGGTGAGATAGGGTTGGAATCGGAAGTTAGAGATACTAAACCTGGGTGGTAGGTCTTTTATGCAAAACACTTGGTAAGGAGTGGTGGAAGAACACGGAAGGGCTCACTGTTTAAACCCTCCAAAAACATCAACACAACATGGACTTAGCCAAATAAGAACAAGCCAAATATACCTGATGAAAGTAATAACTTTTTTAATTGATTTAAGCAAAATGTCTGTCAATAATAATAATGTTTTGTGCCCGAAGAATTTTCATATAATAAAACTAAGGATAATATAACTGTACCGAATGTATGCCCAAAATCACACAAATTTAAGAAAGACTGAAATAACACACTGTTCAAATCTTTTGTTCCTTTTTCAATTAATCCATACATAGTTTCAGATGATGAACTATAACTATTTAATATAAATTGACAATTAGATAATTTGTCTATTTATCTGCATGCATTTTACATATATTATATTCATACTATGTATAGCAAAGCTGTGTACAAATTTGTTTATATGTTGATTTATTAACAACAGCAGTTTAATTATGGAATGCTGGAAGATATTTTGACACATTGAAATATCTTAATGACAACCATAGCATCCAATACTTCATATATTAAAATTGTAAAATAATAGTTAAAGTCCAAAGTATTACCCAAAAGGTTTTCAGAAGTATTTATTATGGTAAATGCAAGAGCTCTGATAGCAACCCAATCATCAATGTTATTATCACTAGATCAAGTTCAAAACAGTCTCATTTGTTGTCACAAAGAATGATCACAAGATAGCTATCTGGAATGTTGGAACTTCTGTAATTTCCAATAAATTGTGATCACATTTTGCCCTCTTCACACAAAACACATTGGAGTTTCCACCACCACCAAATCTACAGTCAATAAAAAATGGGACATATTCAACACAGTAAGGAGTAAGAAGCACAGCATATCAGGCAGCATCTGAGGAGCAGGAGAATTGACGTGTCGGGCAAAAGCCCTTCATCCTGATTCTCCTGCTCCTCGGATGCTGCCTGACCTGCAGTGCTTTTCCAGCACCATACTCTCGACTCTTATCTCCAGCATCTGCAGTCCTCACTTTCGCACAGTATGGAGTAATGAAAATGATGTTGTGACAGGCAGTTACAATCATAATCATGTTTACTTTGTTGCTTGAGATTACTCAGTCAGACCACTGGATGGCACTTTAGTTACATGTGTAGATCAAGCAAAACCTTATCACTTCATTCACAATGAAGCCAGCTGAGTACAAGTTAAGTTGAATCAGATGTGCAGTAACCTTGTGGGACTTCAGCAAAGGTATTGATAATACAAGTCCAGCTATTGCTAGTCACTCAAATGTAATTTTACGAGAATATATCAGAATGCAGGATGAGAATGCAGCACTGTGAACTTTTAACAGTGATTCTACTTTGGTGTCTACTTTTAAAAGGACTACTAACAGAGCAGATCTTGATCATTGCGTAACAACCTCAGTTTTGTAAATGAACATAGCCATTTTAGAGTGAGTGCATAAGTGAATAACAACTAATTTTTCCCCTTAATTTCACCTCCCACCCCCAAGTACCCATCGTACTTCTTTTATTCATTCATGGGATATAGACATCTTTGGCTGGGCCAGGAATTATTACCCATCTCTAGTTGCCCTTGAGAAGATGGTGGTGAACTAAATTCCTGATCTGCCAAAGTCCTTTTGGTGTAGGTACTTCTACGTTTCTGTTCTGGTGTTCGTTCTTACTTTTTCCCATTCTTCTCACCTCACCCCATTCTATCCCTCACTTATTTGACTGGGAACAATTACAGTTCTGCTCTCTAATGCTGCGAATCTGATTATTGCTTTGGCCTTGAATCTCTGAGTACAATGCTATAGAAGATCAATTATATTTTTGTTAAAGTCTGAGTATTGCTCTGTACAGTAAGGGAGGAATTACAAGACTTTTTTTATTCACTCATGTGTTGTTGGCTGGACCAGCATTTGTTTCACATACCTAGCTGCCTTTGAGAAGGTGATGGTGAGCAATCTTCTTAAACTGCTGTAACTATTTGGTGTAGGTAGACCCACAGTGCAAATTGGGAAGGAATTCCAGGATTTGACCCAGTGACACTGAAAGAATGGTGATACATTTCCAAGTATGAATGATGAAGCCTTGGAGGGGAACTTGCAAGTACCAGTGTTCCTGTGTAACTGCTGCCCTTGTACTTATTGATGGTAGTGATCGTGAGTTTGGAAGGTGCTGTCTAATGAATTTCTGCAGTTCATTTGTTGATGGTACAAGCTGCTGCTACCGAGCAGTGTGGTAGAGGGAATTGAATATTTGTAAGTGTGGTGCCAATCAAGTGGGCTGCTTTGTCCTGAATTGTGTTAAGCTTCGTAAGTGTTTTTGTAGCTGCAGCCATCCAGGCAAGTGGGGAGCATCCAATCAATTGGAACAATCTGCAACTAACTGAAAGTAGCATTCAGGAAAGTCCAGCCCCCAGGTCCATGCCATCTTAATTAGTGATTTTTATCACATATTCAATTGGTTTATCTTTATAAATTCAATAGCCCAGCCAAAAAAAACCCTGAATCATTGATGATTGAATTGTTAAAAATGTTTCATAATTTAATTCAGGTACTTCATAGTCTTAATAAGAATATCACTTTCTGATGGCTCGTTGTGTTTAGCTTAATAAATGATACTAGTATGGGGACAATGTTTACCATGTTTTAACTATTGATATGTGACATGCTTTCAGTATTAAGTTGAATGACTTCCTTGGCATCTGTAGGTATCTTGTTTTGCTCATTTTGGCTCCATGTTGTTATTGAAGCTTGGAGTCTCATTGGCAGTATCTGGCCCAAGGGTGGGTTGGGACAGTTTTCTTGCTTCTGTCCTGCTTCTGAAAAATTGAGGACCAAGTTGCTTTTTCTGGTAATCAATTGGTGATTGTAGGGCTGAAATGAAAATGAATGCATAATAGTGGAAGGACTGCAATAATCAAAGAATACAACAAAAAGTTGGTTGGCAGTGATGTTAGAGAGAATAAAAAAAGGTCAATTGACTCTTGATACCCACAATTCTGATTATACAAATTATAGCAGTAGAAAGATGGCCTTTTGAATAGCAGAACAATCTCTTGGGTCTAAACAAACTAATCCTGCTCCTAATTCCGAACGATGGCTATTCTAATAAAGCCAGCAATTATTTATATTATTGCTCTCTTTGTAAGGAAGATTACAAAATATTCTTGGTCTATGATTTGTAACATATAGTGAAACTCAAAATACTTCTTTTGTCAATTGTATTACAGGGTTCCACTGTTACTTATAGTTATACTTAATCTGACCATATAGATCACTAGGAGACTAGGACCTTTGGACACAGCCTTAGAATTAGAGGAGGTAAATTCAGAACAGAAATGCGGAGACATTTCTTCAGCCAGAGAGTGGTGGGCCTGTGGAATTCATTGCCAGAGTGCAGTGGAGGCTGGGACGCTAAATGTCTTCAAGGCAGAAATTGATAAATTCTTGATGTCACAAGGAAGTAAGGGCTACGGGGTGAATGCGGATAAGTGGAGTTGAAATGCCCATCAGCCATGATTGAATGTCGGAGTGGACTCCATGGGCCGAATGGCCTTACTTCCGCTCCTATGTCTTATGGTCTTATAGCTTACAATCACTCCTATGATAAGCACTTTTTTTTTAGTCATTCCTAACTGGCCAGCAGTCATTGCTCATCCCTAGTGGCTGTTGAGAAGGTGGTGGTGAGCTATTTCATAAGACATCATATATTGCATAAAACTTAAACTCAATCTTGACCAGGTTATATTAAAAGGGAAGTTATGGAGAGGGGATATATGTTTGTGGATTTCAGACCTTACGTTTCTTCTATGGAGATCTGCCCAGACACACAAAAAAAGGATGCGATCTATCTGGACTTCAGTAAGGCATTCAACAAGGTTCTGCATGGTACATTGGTTAGCAAGGTTAGATCATACGGAATACAGGGGAAACTAGCCATTTGGTTACACAACTGGCTCAAAGGTAGAAGACAGAAGGTGGTGGTGGAGGGCTGCTTTTCAGACTGGAGGCCTGTGACCAGTGGTGTGCCACAAGGATCGGTACTGGGTCCATTGCTTTTCGTCACTTATATAAAAGATTTGGATGTGAACATAGGATACCTGGTTAGTAAGTTTGCAGATGACACCAAAATTAGAGATGCAGTGAGTAGCAAAGGAGGTTACATCAGAGTTCAATGGGAACTTGATCAGATGGGTCAGTGGGCTGAGGAGTAACAGATTAATTTAAATAAATGTGAGGTGCTGCATTTTGGAATGGCAAATCAGAGCAGGACTAATACACTATCGAGAGTGTGGTACGAAAAAAGCATAGCAGGTCAGGCAGCATCCAAGGACTTTTACACTTAATGGTAAGGTCCTGGCGAATGTTTCTGAACAAAAAGACCTTGGAGTGCAGGTTTATAGTTCCTTGAAAGTGGAGTCGCAGGTAGACAGGATAATGAAGGTGGCATTGGGTATGCTTGCTTTTATTGGTTAGTGCATTGAGTATAGGAGTTGGGAGGTCATGTTGCGACTGTACAGGACATTGGTTAGGCCACTGTTGGAATACTGTTTAATTTTGGTCGGCCTGCTATAGGAAGGATGTTATGAAATTTGAAAGGATTCAGGATAGATTTATAAGAATATTGCCAGTGTTGCAAGATTTGAGCTGTAGGAGAAGCTGAATAGGCTGGGACTGTTTTCCCTGGAGCGTCAAGGCTGAGGAGTGACTTTATAGAGGTTTATAAAATCATGAAGGGTATTGGATAGGGTGAATAGCCAAAGTCTTTTCCCTAGGGTAGGGGAGTCCAGAACTAGAGGGCATAGGTTTAAGGTGAGAGAGGAAAGATATAAAAGGGACCTGAGGGACACCTATTTCACACAGAAGGTGGTGCATGTATGGAATAAACTGCTAGAGGCAGTGGTGAAGGAGAGTACAATTACAAAATTTAAAAGGCATCTGGATGGGTACATGAATAGAAAGGGTTTAGATGCACTGTATATGGGCCAAGTGCTGGCAAATGGGACTAGATTAATTTAGTTTATCTAATCAGCATGGACGAGTTGGACTGAAGTTTCCATGCTGTACAGCTCTATGACTGTATGATTCTAAGTGATAAAGGCATCATTAATGCTCTTCATGTTAACGGATTTTTTTTTCTCTCTTTTCAGATGAGATTCTCTCTCTTTGAATCGGTCACCATCATCCCTGGCCTCAGAGAATCAGCTCTGGATTTCGTTGTCTTTACAAACTACCACCTATATATCCTTTCCAGAGTCTCGGCATTGTCATCTCCAATATTCACATCCATCTTTCCCAGAATACAATGCTTGACGTTCACAAAGCAGATTTCCACCATTGCCACAGTACCAAAATAGCTCTTAACAAAGTCACAAAAGACATCTTGTGTATAATGAAAAGTAAATATCCCTTACTGTCCTTCTCAATCTGCCTTTGACACAGCTGACAACACCATTCTGTTCCAACACATCTACACTGTAATTGAACTGAGGAGTGGGGCACTGCAACCAACCAGTTCCATTCTTATTTATCTTATAACAACAGTATCAAATATCATGGCTCCTCTTCCTGCTGTCATGTGATTACCTCTTGTGTCCCCAAAGGACCCATGGAAAAGGGACTGCATAAATATGACGTGTAGTTATAGAGTCATAGAGATATACAGCATGGAAACAGACCCTAGGTCCAACCCGTCCATGCCAACCAGATATCCCAACCCAATCTAGTCCCACCTGCTAGCACCCGGCCCATATCCCTCCAAACCCTTCCTATTCATATACACATCCAAATGCCTCTTAAATGTTGTAGTTGTACCAGCCTCCACCACATCCTCTGGCAGCTCATTCCATACACGTACCACCCTCTGCTGGAAAAAGTTGCCCCTGAGGTCTCTTTTGTATCTTTCCCCTCTCACCCTAAACCTATGCCCTCTAGTTCTGGATTCCCCGACCCCAGGGAAAAGACTTTGCCTATTTATCCTATCCATGCCCTTCATGATTTTGTAAACCTCGAGAAGGTCACCCCTCAGCCTCCGATGCTCCAGGGAAAACAGCCCCAGCCTGTTCAGCCTCTCCCTGTAGTTCAGATCCTCCAACCCTGGCAACATCCTTGTAAATCTTTTCTGAACACTTTCAAGTTTCACAACATCTTTCAGATAGGAAAGAGACCAGAATTGCACGCAATATTCCAACAGTGGCATAACCAATGTCCTGTACAGCTGCAACATGACCTCCCAACTCCTGTACTCAATACAATGACCAATAAAAGAAAGCATACCAAATGCCTTCTTCACTATCCTATCCACCTGTGACTCCACTTTCAAGGAGATATGAACCTGCACTCCAAGGTCTCTTTGTTCAGCAACACTCCCTAGGACCTTACTATTAAGTGTATAAGTCCTGCTAAGATTTGCTTTCCAAAAATGCAGCACCTCGCATTTATCTGAATTAAACTCATAGAACATAGAAGAAGTACAGGCCCTTTGGCCCTCGATGTTGCGCCGATCCAAGCCCACCTAACCTACACTAGCCCACTATCCTCCATATGCCCGCTTAAATGCCCATAAAGAGGGAGAGTCCACCACTGCTACTGACAGGGCATTCCATGAACTCATGACTCGCTGAGTAAAGAACCTATCCCTAACATCTGTCCTATACCTACCACCCCTTAATTTAAAGCTATGCCCCCTCGTAATAGCTGACTCCATACGTGGAAAAAGGTTCTCACGGTCAACCCTATCTAAACCCCTAAATATCTTGTACACCTCTATCAAGTCACCCCTAAACCTTCTTCTCTCCAATGAAAACAACCCCAAGTGCCTCAGCCTTTCCTCAGACGATCTTCCTACCATACCAGGCAACATCCTGGTAAATCTCCTCTGCACCCGTTCCAGTGCCTCCACATCCTTCCTATAGTATGGCGACCAAAACTGCACACAATACTCCAGGTGCGGCCGCACCAGAGTCTTATACAACTGCAACATGATCTCAGGACTCCGGAACTCAATTCCTCTACCAATAAAAGCCAGTACGCCATATGCCTTCTTCACCGCACTATTTACCTGGGTGGCAACTTTCAAAGATCTGTGTACACGGACACCAAGATCCCTCTGCTCATCCACACTACCAAGTATCCGACCATTAGCCCAGTACCCCATCTTTTTGTTACTCTTACCAAAGTGAATCACCTCACACTTAGCTACATTGAACTCCATTTGCCACCTTTCTGCCCAGTTCTGCAGCTTATCTATATCCCGCGGTAACCTGCCACATCCTTCCTCACTGTCAACAACTCCTCTGACTTTCGTATCATCCGCAAACTTGCTCACCCAACCTTCTAGCCCCTCCTCCAGGTCATTTATAAAAATGACAAACAGCAATGGTCCCAAAACAGATCCTTGCGGAACACCGCTAGTAACGGCACTCCAAGATGAACCTTTACCATCAACTACTACCCTCTGTCTTCTTTCAGCCAGCTAATTCCTAATCCAAACCTCCAACTCACCCTCAATGCCATACCTCCGTATTTTTTGAAGTAGCCTACCATGGGGAACCTTATCAAACACCTTACTAAAATCCATATACACCACATCTACCGCTTTCCCCTCCTTAGTCACCTTCTCAAAGAATTCAATAAGGTTTGTGAGGCACGACCTGCCCTTCACAAAACCATGCTGACTATCCTTGATCACATTATTCCTATCCAGATGTTCATAAATCCTATCCCTTACAATTCTCTCTAAGACTTTACCCACAACAGAAGTGAGACTCACCGGCCTATAGTTACTAGGGTTATCCCTACTCCCCTTCTTGAACAAGGGAACCACATTTGCTAGCCTCCAGTCTTCTGGCACTACTTCTGTAGACAACGAAGACATAAAAATCAAGGCCAATGGCTCTGCAATCTCCTCCCTTGCTTCCCAGAGAATCCTAGGATAAATGCCATCAGGCCCAGGGGACTTATCTATTTTCACCCTTTCCAGAATTTCCAACACCTCTTCCCTACATACCTCAAAGCCATTCATTCTACTTAATTGTGAGTCAGTATTCACATCGGCAACAATGTCCTGTTCCTGAGTGAATACTGACGAAAAGTATTCATTCAGTGTTTCCCCAATCTCTTCAGCCTCCACACGCAACTTCCCACTACTATCCTTGACTGGACCTATTCCTACCCTAGTCATTCTTTTATTCCTGACATACCTATAGAAAGCCTTAGGGTTTCCCCTAATCCTACCAACTAAGGATCTTTCATGTCCCCTCCTTGCTGCTCTTTGCTCTCTCTTCAGGTCCTTCCTGGCTACCTTATAACTCTCAATTGCCCCAATTGAACCTTCACGCCTCATCTTTACATAGGCCGCCCTCTTCCATTTAACAAGGGATTCCAATTCTTTATTAAACCACGGCTCCCTCACACAACCCTTTCCTCCCTGCCTGACAGGTACATACTTATCAAGGACACTCAATAGTTGCTCCATCTGCTACTTCTCAGTCCATTGGCCATCTGGTCCAGATCCTGTTGTAATCTGAGATAACCCTCTTCGCTGTCCACTACACCTCCAATTTTGATGTCATCTGCAAACTTACTAACTGTACCTCTTATGCTCGCATCCAAATCATTTATGTAAATGACAAAAAGTAGAGGGCCCAGCACCGATCCTTGTGGCACTCCACTGGTCACAGTCCTCCAGTCTGCAAAACAACCCTCCATCACCACCCTCTGTCTTCTACATTTGAGCCAGTTCTGTATCCAAATGGCTAGTTCTCCCTGTATTCCATGACATCTAACCTTGCCAGTCAGTCTCCCATAGGGAACCTTGTCGAACGCCTTACTGAAGTCCATATAGATCAAGTTTGTGAGACATGATTTCCCACGCACAAAACCATGTTGACTATCCTGAATCAGTCCTTGCCTTTCCAAATACATGTACATCCTGTCCCTCAGGATTCCCTCCAACAACTTGCCCACCACTGAGGTCAGGCTCACCAGTCTATAGTTCCCTGGCTTGTCTTTACCGCTCTTCTGAAACAGTGGCACCACGTTTGCCAACGTCCAGTCTTCCAGCACCTCATCTGTGACTATCGATGATACAAATATCTCAGCAAGAGGCCCAGCAATCACTTCTCTAGCTTCCCACAGAGTTCTCGGGTACACCTGATCAGGTCCTGGGGATTTATCCACCTTTAACCGTTTCAAGACATCCAGCACTTCCTCCTCTGTAATCTGGACATTTTGCAAAATGTCACCATCTATTTCCCTACATCTATATCTTCCATATCCTTTTCCACAGTAAATACTGATGCAAAATATTCATTTAGTATTTCCCCCATTTTCTGTGGCTCCACACAAATGCCGCCTTGCTGATCTTTGAGGGGCCCTATTCTCTCCCTAGTTACCCTTTTGTCCTTAATATATTTGTAAAACCCCTTTGAATTCTCCTTAATTCTATTTGCCAAAGCTATCTCATGTCCCCGTTTTGCCTTGTTGCTGGTTTTCTTGCCAAACAGACTGATTGCGGACTATGAAACTAAAATGATATTTTTGAAACATGTCCTATTCTTTATATTTGGGAAACCTGTACCTCCTCATTTACTGTCCAGAATTCCTCCCATAGCTGGATACAAACATACTCCTCAGTTTTTAGGACACCCCATGGGGAAGTCAGTATCAAGGTTACAAATTCTAGTTTTATTTAATTGCCACTTTCTTGTTTTTATTTTGTGTCTCAATATAGCTTTGTGACATAATACATTCTACTATTCTGGTATAAATAAAAGAAGTTAGAAGAATGAGGGATAACCTTATTGAAATAAACAAGGTTTGGGGCAGCATGGTGGCACAGTGGTTAGCACTGCTGCCTCACAGTGCCAGGCACCCGGGTTCAATTCCCGCCCCGGGCAACTGTCTGTGTGGAGTTTGCACATTCCCCCCGTGTCTGCGTAGGTTTTCTCTGGGTACTCCAGTTTCCTCCCACAGTCCAAAGATGTGCAGATTAGGTGAATTGGCCATGCTAAATTGCCCATGGTGTTAGGTGAAGGGGTAAATGTAGGGGAATGGGTCTGGGTGAGTTGCTCTTCGGAGTGTCGGTGTGGACTTGTTGGGCTGAAAGGCCTGTTTCCACACTGTAAGTAATCTAATCTTAACAGGGGAAACGTTGAGAAGATGTTTCTATTAGTGGACAAATCATGAACTAGGGAACATACTTACAGAGTAAGGGGACACTCATTAAAACTGAGATGCAAAGGAATTTCTTCCCTCAGAGAGTAGTGTGTGTCTGGAATTCTCTACTGCAGAGAGGTGAGGACATTAGGTCACTGCAAATATTTAAAGAGGAGGTGGATAGATTTTGTTTTGAAATATGCTGTAATGGGGAGTTGAGTGTTATAAGGAGTTTTTACAAAAGAGGAGTTGAGACCTGGGGCAGATGAACCATGAACTTATAGAATGGCAGGGCAGACATGAAGGGGCTGAATGGCAACTCCTGCTCTTATTTCTTATGTTTTTATATTCTAATCTCTTCCTTATTGACAAGGAGCAACAACTCTCTTATAATCTTTCCTCATAATGGACCATGACTTCACTATTGTACACCATATCATAATTTCCAGACAAATCACTTCTCCATTTAAGATATCCCCCTCTCAGTTGTACATCAGTCTGAAAGGGTTAATACTCCAGAGTGCCAGATTATAATGATGTCATATGGACTCATGGGCAGTACAGTTCAGGATTTCAAAGAAGTGAGACTCAACATTTGGTCCCCTTTAAAGTCTCTCTGATAACATCTATCATATCAATGTAGACTGCAACCAGTTGCTACCATGCAGTAAGTCATGCCTTGTTAATTACAAGAGACTATTCTTATTAGAGCCGGAAATGGTTTTCCCATACCACACTGACCAAGCAGACCCTGTGGTTTCCTGTGCTTCGAAAGGAAGGTGGCAGCAATCTTTATCTGAAGGAGAAATTCAGATGGTTTAGTGAGCTGGTGGGTCCATGCAACACTCCCTTAGCAACATCACCACTGCTCTGTCACCCTCATCACTTTTAACATCGTTGCTTCCTATATTACACAGCATTCTTATGCTCTTCTTCAAGATGCAGAAACAAGACATGACTGAATAATTTCTGTCTGTTCCTGTCTCAGTGAAATTTTCTCATTTGACTCAAGTGAAAAGTGTTGTTTAGTGTCGCCACTCTCTAGCACCTTCTTAAAACATAGAAAATAAGCAAAAAGACAACGTAAAGCCAGAAATATAAAACAATAAAGTGCATCAAGTAGGTTGGGTGGTCTTTGGAACAGCTCCAGCTTTTGGGGGGAGGGGTTCACAGCGATGGGTATGGATCCGAGCTCCTCCACCTCCAATGCCTCGACTCCCCGCTGCTAAACCGACGGCACTGCTGCGACCGGGCTTCACCAAGCCACCGCCGCCGCCGGAACAAAGAGTCACCATTCTCCGGCACCATTTCGCCTTCACCAATGCTAGCGCCACTATGAACTCACGCTGCGCCAACCTGGGTAATGCAGATACTGCCGGAGCCGCAGGGTCCTGCACTGGCGCCAAACTCACTGACATCGCCACCTCAGCCATCAGGCACCGAGTCTCGGCTCAGCCTGCAAGTCTGGACTGGGAGGTTTAAGCCTGGGATTGTCTCCTTATTCATTAAGAATGTACCTATCTCTTTCATAGAAATATTCAATAAACCTGCCTCTACCGCTCTCTGGGAGAAGAGATTTCCAAAGACTCGCCCTCTGAGAGAAATCTTCTGCATCATCTCACTTTTAAATGGGAGACTCCCTTGTTTTTAAACTGTGTTCTCTCGTTGTAACCTCCTCCACCAGAATAAACATCCTTTCTGCAAAGACACTGACAAATCCTCTCGGGATTTTGTACATCCCAAAAGATCAGTTTTTATTCCTCTGAACTCTAGTGGAACAAGAACCATTCGTAAGAATCTTTCCTTTAAAGATAACCATGCCCCCCCCCCCCCCAGGTAGCAGTAAAGTGAACATTCTGTGAACTGTTTGTAATGTATTAATATTCTTTATCAAATAAGACCCTAACTATGCATAGTACTGCAGGATTGGAGGGTTTGAGCTATAAAGTGAGGCTGAATAGTCTAGGGCTATTTTCCCTGGAGGTTTGGATGGTGAAGGGTGACCTTATAGAAGTTTATAAAATCATACAACATAGAACATAGAAAAGTACAGAACAGGTCCTTCGGCCTACAATATTGTTCAGAAAATTAATCCTGATGTAAAATAAAATAACCTTACCTACCTCAATTCACTGCTGTCTATGTGCATGTGCAGCAGGCGCTTAAATGTCCCTGATGACTTGTCTTCCACCACCACCACTGGCAACGCATTCACAACTCTCTGCGTAAAGAACCTACCTCTGATATCTCCTCTATACCTTCCTCCTAATATCTTCAAACTATGACCCCTCATCCCAGTCAACCCTGCCGTGGGGAAAAGTCTCTGGATATTGACTCTATCCATGCCTCTCACTACCTTGTAAACCTTGATCAGGTCACCTCTCGTCTCCAGAGAGAAAAGTCCAAGCTTAGTCAACCTTTCTTCATAAAGCAAGCCCTCCAGTCCAGGACCTTCTTTGCACCCTCTCCAAAGCCTCTGTATCTTTGTGACACTAGGGTGACCAGAACTGGACCAATATTCCAAGTGTGGTCTCACCAGGGACTTCTGGAGCTGTAGCAAAACTTCGCAGCTCTTAAACTCGATCCCCCTGTTAATGAAAGCCAAAACACCATATGCTTTCTTAACAACCCCATCCACTTGGGTGGCAACTTTGAGGGATCTACGTACTTGAACACCAAGATCCCTTTGTTCCTCCACACTGCCAAGAATCCTGTCTTTAATCCTATATTCAGCATTCAAGTTCGACCTTCCAAAATGCATCACTTCACATTTATCCAGGTTGAACTCTATCTGCCATTTCTCAGCCCAGCTCTGCATCCTGTCTATGTCATGCTGCAGCCTGCAATAGTCCTCAATACTATCAAAGGCACCTCCGACCTTTGTGTCAAATGCAGATTTACTAACCCACCCCTCCATCTCCTCATCCAAATCATTTATAAAAACTATAAAGAGAAGAGGCCCAGGAACAGAGCTCTGAGGAACACCACTCAACACTGACCTCCAGGCAGAATACTTTCCATCTACAACCACTCTCTGCTTTCTGTCAGCCAACCAATTCTAAATCCAGATAGCCAAATCTCCCTGTATCCCATACCGCCTGATTTTATGAATGAGCCTACCATGGGAACCTTATCAAATGCCTTGCTGAAGTCCATATTACACCACATCTACTGCTTGACCTTCGTCAACCTGTCTTGTCACCTCCTCGAAGAACTCAATAAGATTAGTTAGGCATGACCTGCCCCTCACAAAGCCATGCTGACAGCCTTTAATCACGCTATGCTTTTCAAAATAGTCATAAATCCTATCCCTCCGAATTCTTTCCAAAACCTTGCTGACCACAGACGTAAGACTGACTGGTCTGTAATTGCCAGGGATTTCCCTATTACCCTTCTTGAAAAGAGAAACAACATTCGCCTCCTTCCAATCCTCTGGTATAACTCCTGTGGAGAATGAGGAAGCAAAGATCTTCACCAGTGTCTTAGCAACCTTCTTTCTTACTTCCTGGAGCAACCTAGGATAAATCTGGTCTGGATCACAATTACAACATTTAAAAAGATGGGTACGTGAATAGAAAGGGTTTAGAGGGATATGGGCCAACTGATGGCAAATAGAATTTGATTAATATTTGGATAACTGGTTGGCATGGATGAATTGAATCAAATGGTCTGATTTTTGTGCTGTACAACTCTGTGGCTCTATGAATCTATGTGGCCTCACCATTTTTGTAAAACTGTGTTGTCTGGACATTGTGCATCTTTGATGTTGGCATATTTTTATTCTGGTTATGTTTTTATTTCACTTATTAACTCTTCCTCTTCAATTTACAGCATTGCCTTATCTATTGCTATTTACTTACTTTAAAATATTGTTTATTGCAAGGCTGCCTCTTCAGGATTGTACATTTGCAAATTTGACATGGGATTAAATAGGTGATGTAGGGTCTTCAAGCAGAACCTATGCTTAGGGTCAGAGTAATGCAGATGCCATCTTTGTAGTTGTAGTGTCATACATAAGATCATTAGAAACCAAACAGGGATATTTCATTAAGTGATCTTTTGGATGTGGGGCATTTCCAGAGATTTTGTTTAAAATTAAAAGACAATAAATTTAATGTGGAGCAAAAAATAATGCAAGGTCTGTATACCGTTCAAAAAGTTTTGTTGCATCTCAAGCACTTTGTTGATGTCATGGAGCCAAGCTTGCCAGATTTCAGTATTTGGCGCCTGTAAGATGTACCATTCAGACGTTCCATGGGATCTCAGAGCAAACTTGCATGATTCGTTGTCCACGTCAGCTTCAATATTTAGCGCACTCACCTTAAATAGATCAGACAGACAAACTGTTGAAAAGATGTACATGTTTGAATCATAGAATCTTAGAGCATAGAAGGAGGCTATGCAACCCATCAAATTTGCACTACATCTTATATTAGAAGCAGTGACTCAGAAGAAAGTAGCCAATGAAACAGAAAGGTTATCAGTCAGTAAAACTCTGAGCACTGGTAAGAATAAGGATTGGGATAGGGAGAGGAGAGAGTCAACCCTAGTTGATGTGAGCCACCCCACGAAAGCCGTAGGTTTAGTATCCATCTATGTTGTATTGATCTTTGGTGTTAGACTAAGCTAACCAAATGATTTAAGAAATGTCAGGTTAAGAAAATGCACTTGATCGCTATCTTGTGCCCTGTTCTGGAAAAGTCCATGTTGTAGATAATGGGACAAGATGTTGCTATGATTTTTCCCATTGTTGAACAGGCTGCCACATTGTGAAAGTCTAGTCTCACCCAGTAGTATCAACCATTTCGTTACATAGAGAAAATCATTGGTACCCATGGACAAGGCAATGATTGAAATGACATAGCATTTTGATTGTCATTTGACAAAAACGCAGGTAGATTTCACAGGCTGATAGTAAAGGACTGAGCATCATTGTCCTTCAAACTTTGTTTACTCCTACATAGAACATAGAACATAGAACAATACAGCACAGAACAGGCCCTTCGGCCCACGATGTTGTGCCGAACTTCTAACCTAGATTAAGTACCCATCCATGTACCTATCCAAATGCCGCTTAAAGGTCGCCAATGATTCCGACTCTACCACTCCCACGGGCAGCGCATTCCATGCCCCCACCACTCTCTGGGTAAAGAACCCACCCCTGACATCTCCCCTATACCTTCCACCCTTCACCTTAAATTTATGTCCCCTTGTAACACTCTGTTGTACCCGGGGAAAAAGTTTCTGACTGTCTACTCTATCTATTCCTCTGATCATCTTATAAACCTCTATCAAGTCACCCCTCATCCTTCGCCGTTCCAACGAGAAAAGGCCGAGAACTCTCAACCTATCCTCGTACGACTTCCTCTCCATTCCAGGCAACATCCTGGTAAATCTTCTCTGCACCCTCTCCAAAGTTTCCACATCTTTCCTAAAGTGAGGCGACCAGAACTGCACACAGTACTCCAACTGTGGCCTAACCAAAGTCCTGTACAGCTGCAACATCACTTCACGACTCTTGAATTCAATCCCTCTGCTAATGAACGATAATACTCCATAGGCCTTCTTACAAACTCTATCCACCTGAGTGGCAACCTTCAAAGATCTATGTACATAGACCCCAAGACCCCATATTTCATATTTACCTTAATGCTCTTCTTGAATTGATATATTGGTGCTGAGGAACCCTTCTTGTGTAGTTCACTAAAGATTAAAACCTGTTCAAAGAGGAAAACTCGTCTTTTCTTACTTCGGGACAGAACTCCAGAAACTTGTTCTGTCACTAGGAATGTATCTTGTTGCAGCAGTTTCCCCTGTGCTGTGAGTCTGCCCTGGAAGTAACAAATGATTCAATTCTGTTAAATATTTTCTCATTTCATTTAAAAAAAAATATTTTTACTCTCATTTCTAAAACAGATAGATATTTTTCCTTCAAACAAAATAAAGAACGGTATGGTGGCACAGTGGTTAGCACTGCTGCCTCACAGCACCAGAGACTCGGGTTCAATTCCCGCCTTGGACAACTATCTGTGTGGAGTTTGCAAATTCTCCCCGTGTCTGCGTGGGTTTCCTCTAGGTGCTCTGGTTTCCTCCCACAGTCCAAAGATGTGCAGGTTAGGTGAATTGGCCATGCTAAATTACCCGTAGTGTTTGAGGATGAGGTAAATGTAGGAGAATGGGCCTGGGTGGGTTACTCTTCGGAGGGTTGATGTGGACTTGTTGGACCAAAGGGCCTGTTTCTACACTGTAAGTAATGTAAGTAAACTGTGGATGCTGGAAATCTGAAACAAAAACAGAAATTGCTAGAGGAACTTGGAAGGTCTGGCAGCATCTGTGGAAAGAACACAAAGTTAATGTTTTAAGTAGGATCATTGGACCCAAAGCAGTTTTATCAAACATGAATGTAGCAATAAGGCACTTCTATTTATAAACACCAAGTTATAGGGGTGTATGCAAGCCCTGGAAACAAACACTTCAGTCCAACCTGTCCATGCTGACCAGATAACCTAGATAAATCTAGTCCCATTTGCCAGCATTGGCCTAATATCTCTCTAAAACCCTTTCTATTCATATATCCATCTAGATGCCTTTTAAATTGGTATTGTACCAGCCTCCACCACGTCCTCTTGCAGCTCAATCCATAGACACATCACCCTTTGAATGAAAAAGTTGCCTCTTTTAAATCTTTCCTCTCTCATCTTAAACCTAAGACCTCTAGTTTTGCACTCTCTCACCCCGGGAAAATACCTTATCTATTTACCCTATTCATGCCCCTCATGATTTTATAAACCTCCATAAGGTCACCCCTCAGTCTTCAATGCTCCAGAGAAAATAGCCAGGCAGAAGACTGAAAAAACACAGCAAGCCAGGCTGCATTAGGAGGTGGAGAAGTTGACGTTTCGGGTGTAACTCTTCTTCAGGCCCCACCCTATTCAGTTTATCCCTCTAGCTCAAACCCTCCAACCCTGGCAACATACTTGTAAACCATTTCTGGACCCTTTCAATTCCAGAACATTCTTCCTATAACAGGGAGACCAGAATTTCACATGGTATTCGAAAAGTGGCCTAACCAATGTCCTTTCCAGCCACAGTATGCCCTCCCTATTCCTTTACTCAATGCACTGACCAATAAAGGGAAGATCAAACACCTTCTTCACTATCCTATCTACCTGCAACTCCGCTATCAAGGAACTATGAATCTGCACTCCAAGGTCTCTTTGTTCAGCGACACTCCCCAGGACCTTACCATTAAGGCATATAAGTCCTGTCCAAAATAAGTCTTTCCAAAATGCAGCACGTCAATTCACAGCTGGAAAGTTTGTATTCCAGAAATTGTTATCTGATAAACTGCCTGTACACTTGATTACCCCTTCCAGAAAACATTTATTCTCATCCTCTACGTGAAAGACGGAATAAGATTTGCCAATGTATTCTGAGTCCTTTTCACTCCATGATCATAAAATTATGGTGTAATGTGTACTGATGAAATAATAATCCAGGGCAGAGGAAAGGGGGTAACCTGACCTTAAAACCCTCAAGTCTTCCCAAATTCATCATGTCATTGCAACGTTTTGGCACATGGTACATCACATCAACCGCTTTCTGCAAAAAGAAACACACTTCAATATTAACAGTTTCTGACACTTCAGCTCTTGCAGATATAAGCATTTTTCACCTCAGACTTTTGGAATCCATCCAACAGATTCACATTCAATTTCACATATTTTTTGACATTTTTTTCCTATAAATTACAAAATTATAATATTGAAATGCCTTAACTTATATTTGAAAAATAAACATGGAGTCATGGAAACAAACTATAAGTCTCATATAATAGAGATAATTTTATTGTATTTTAAGTATTATTGATATCAACTCATCCATTTGAACTGTAATTAGTAATATACATAAAATATTGGTGTTTTCATGTCGTAAATAATTTCAGAATTTAATATTACTTTGCAGCCAAACCTCCAACAACTTCCACCAGTAGAGTGTTTAAATGTCTCCAAGGATGAATTAGCATCCAGCAGAAGTTAAGGGTCAAATTAGAACATACACTCGAAGGAGGTTTTGAAAAGGCAGGATATAAGAAAACCTTTGAAGGTGGTAACAAGTTGTTAGGAACAATATTGCTTCATCCCAGAAACTGAAAATTGAAATTCTGCAAATACAGCTTTGTCTATGCCTCAGGAGAGAAAAAAAATGTTCCTAGGTTACCTTCCTCAATTTTACCAAATCTCAATGAAATAAAAAGCAGTTCAAGCAAAGAAACCTGATGTACTGTAACAATTTTCTAGATGACTTCCTTAACAACTGTGCAAAGGACCAGAGTCTGAAGCCTGCAAAGTACAAATCATTGGTACAGACCGTGAAGATATTTATAAACAAGGCAAAGGTTTTGAAATTAGCATGCTAGTGAAGCTGTCACACCAGAGATTATGCAAAACAAAATTATGAACTCACAAGATTTCAAAGGTAGCATGCAGTCAGTGGAGTTCTGGATAAGTTGAAATTTAAACTGGGTGTGAACAAAAACATTAAAGGGAATTTGGAAATGGTGAAACTAGAGATGACTAACATATATGTCCAAAGGCATAACTTTTGCTCCTGTGTTGGGTGCCCAAAGTCTGGAGATGTCCTGTCCACAAACCTTACTCAGCAGAAGCTTCCTTAAATGGATACCTTACCTTTTCTGGCCTCCATGTGACATTAGACTCAAGCCACTCAATATTATACACCACTGCAGAAGAATTAAATAATCAAAACGAAGCATCCAGTATGATAATTGTATACCCAATCTGGGTTACCAGGTTTCAAAATTGAAGTTGTCCTACAGTTTAATCAACAGCCTGACATTGTCATATTCACAGAAATATATCTTAAACCCTGTGTCCCAGATTTCTTCTTCTCCAGTCTTGGAGTATATCCTATCCTACTAGTGTCCATAAAGCACTGTGGACCAGCAGCGGCAAAGTTGTGCACCACCACAATTTTCACGCTCGTGACCTGAGAAATCCCTCACTCTACCATTGCAAACCTTGGATCAGTGAGGAATGTAAAAGGGCAATGACCAGAGCAGCACCAAAACAAATCTAAAAATGGGTACCAAAACAGTGAAATTACGAAATACACCAACTAAAAGCATGCTTAACAGCAGAAAGAGGTCAGGCATATCAGATCTAAGTCACTCCAATCCAAGCAATCAAATCAAAGCTGCCATATGTGACTATAAATGGTGGCGGACAATTCAACAACTAATGTGTGCTGTGTGAACACCACTTTTCTGAAGGATTTTGGAGCATAGCAAACCAATGCAAAAGAAAAGGCTGAAGAATTTGCAATTATCTTCCACCAAAATTACAAAGTGGGTGATCTATCCTCACTTCCCCCTGGGGATCCCAGCATCACAGATGCCAGTCTTCAGCCAATTCACAGTATTAACAAAGTGAGGGTAGGTGCTATCAAACAGCATTTACCCTGCAATAACCTACATCATGCTCTTGCTTATTTGTGTTCCAGCTTCAGAATTCATTAAAAACTTAGTCCAAACATATTCAAAAAATTGAACTCCAGAGGAGAGATCTGAGAGTTCCCTTAACACCAGTGCAACAAATGATTATATGGCATCAAGGAACTACAGTCAAATGGAATTGAAGAAAAACCTTTCCACTCGCTGGAGTCGTACCCAGCACTTGATGTATATATTTGTGGGTTTTGGAAGTCAATAAGCTCAGTTCAGCCATCAGCACAATCCCAGGTCCAATCATCAATAACTTTTCCTCCATCATAAGGTCAGAACTGGGGGCATTTGCAGATGACAGTACTATTCATCCCTTCTCAGACAACAGAAGTCTACGCTTGCTTGGTACCAGACCTGGACATCACTGAGGCTTGTATTATCTTTCAATTGAAGTGCAAGGCAATGAACCTCTCTAACAAGTCAGAATCTAACCAACTCTCCTTAACATTCAACAGTGTTACCCCCACTGAGTCACCTATCGTCAACACTTAACTGGACTAGCTACTGCAGCTACAAGAGCAGTTTAGGAGTTGGGAATTCTGCTGTGAGTAACTGATGTCACAATTCTGCAAAATCTATCCAGCATTTACATGACACAAGTCTGGTGTGTAATGGAATAGTCTCTAGTTACCTGGATGAATGCATATCCAACTACACTCAAGAAGCTCAACACCTTCCATGACAAATCAGCCACTGACTAGAATTGCAATAAGCATCTTGAACATTCAAATTCTCCACCACTCTTGCACAATAATATCAGTGTGTACCACCTACACAGTGCACTACAATAACTTGTCAATGCTCCTTTGGCAGAAGCTTCCAACTCCCACCCTCTACCATCTAGAATATCATGGACAGCAGGTGCATGAAGACCATGGACTGGTCATAACTAATACTCTGTTTTATCAGAGAGACAAGAATAAGACCTTATGAAAACATATTCAGTTCAGACATTTGCACCTGCTTGAGTATATTATCATCCAAGTGAGGGACCGCCAGGATGTTTGTTAACATTCTGTGCCTGCTGCATGCCAGGACCCTCAGCACAACATCCGGATCTACCTTGGACCGAATACGTGAGCAAATGGAGTCAAGCAAGGCTATATTATCACACCAATTCAGTACTCCTTCTTCTTCATGGCAACACTCCATCCCATTTCCATGAAGCTTCTATCTGGAGTAGAGCTTCTCTATGGGATAAGAGGGAAACCTTTACAGAACTAATTCAAGAACTAAGACCACACCAATCTTTGTCGGTGAACTGCAGCATACAGCTGACACTTGCATGTACACACCCTCAGTGGCTGAGCTCCAAACCATCATCAATGCACCCATAAAGGCCTATGAGTGTAGGGGCATTAAGCTAAACATTTGGAAGACAAAGATCCTCCAGCAGCCTGCTTCCACCAGGCAAAACTGTCACAAACTATTAAGATTCATGACGGGCTCCTGGCCAGGTGGGTCAGTTTCCATATATTAATATATATTATTGACATCAACACTAAAATTCAACATTGTGTCTGATATGTCAGTGCAGTCTTTGGCCATCAGAAGAACAAAGTACTGAATGACAAAGGCTTCAAACCCAGCACCGAGCTTGTGGTCTAAAGGGTGACGTGTTACTTGTTCTTTTGTATGTGTTGGAGAAGAACAATGCACAGCAGACATCTCAAATCCCTACGGAAATATCAGCCGTATATTTCTGCAAAGTCCTGCATATACAATGAGAGGAGGAACATTCCAATATCAGTCTCCTCTCTTAAGGCAACATCCCCAGGACGAAGGCACTGGCTACTATCAATCTGCCACATTGTGCAGGCCACATTGTCTGCATGACTGACACAACACTGCCAAAACAAGCTCTCTACTCCAAATACATGGCTAGCAGTTCTCAGGAGGATAGAGAGAATAATTCAAGAATACCTCAAAACCTCACTGACAAAAATGCAATGCTCCACTGACTCATAAGAATCTCTTGCCCAGAACTGCCCAAACTGGGGAAGGAACATTTGCGAAAGTACCAACTGTCTTGAACATTTCTGTCAGGCCCAGGTTGGGGTCTGTCTCAAACACAGAAAGAGTGTGTGAAAACCTAAGCATCCCACCCCACCTCTTACTTCTTAAAATCCCAGCTGCCCCACCTATGAGACATGTGTAGAACCATCATTGGATTGTTTAGTCACATTAGGACCCCCAACTCTGAAGTCGAGTAGAATCATCCTGAGTCTCGAAGACAGTGTTAGAAGAGGGGATATACCAACAGCACGAGGACTGCAACAGTTCAAGAAGGCAATTTAACTACTCCCTCTCGTGATTGTGGAAACAATAAATACTGAGCTTGCCCATAATATCTTCATTGAACAGCAAATATAAAAGTCGTTAAGGAAATTGATCAGTTATGACATAACTGAATGGCGGAACAGGCTTGAGGAGTAAAAGTCTATTCCTTTTCCTATATTCTTAATGGACTGAAAGGACAACTTAGATGATTTATAAACGTTGAAAAGAATTGACTTCTGCTATCTGTTCACTCACTTCACTCATTGGCTTACAATAAATGCCATCAGGGCTTAGTAAAAAGTTTCCCTTACACTTTTATTTCAGAATTTAGTTAATAGATCGTACATTTACTTCACACTATTATAGTACCTTTCTATTTAATTTATAACATAAATAATTAAAATAATCATAGTAAATGAATGTGATTTATTCAGTTAGTAAATTTGCTTGGCACTTCTTCCAATTTGCTGTCAGTGATACATCAAGAAATGTAGTTGCACTCTAAATGTTTGTCAATCTAAGAAAACAAGTTTTACCGCAATCTCTGAACATTCGAGCCGAGCTTGTTCACTGTACTTAAGGAAGTCCTGCAACAAGATCATTTTGTTTTATCAATTATTATTTCCCATTAAGCAAATAACTTTATTGCATGAAAACAATATGAAACAACTTTGCAGTTGAAGTGCTCATTACAAATTTTGTCTTGTCAGCAAACATTTAAACCTTTGTGAAAGTAGTTTTGGTGCTAATATCCACCTTACCATTACTCTGTCAGTGGTTAGTTAGCTTAGTTAGCTGTACTGTGGGTTCACAATACGGATTTACACTAATAGCAGGGTCCATTTCTTGTACCAGCTCAGGTTACCATCCTTGCCTGAGTTGTAATTATCTGAAGTTAAACCAGCACCAGTGGTCGCTCTTTAATGAGAACGCGAGATTATTGTCACTTGACCTAATCTTTTTCTATCCTTCTGCTATGTCAGAAAACAAACTGCAGTGTTCATATCTCAAATTAAAAGCATGATTGTTTTCTTTTTAAAAAAATCTTCATGAGCAGGGTCTTGACTAACAAAATTCAAATGCTGCATATTTTGTAATCCCTTCAAAACTGTATTCACTGCATTCTGCTCACATACATCCAATCAAATGAATGGAGAGCATAATGTGCATGATTAACTGTCTATCATTCAGATTAGGCAGAGAAACTGCAATGTTATGATGATGTTTTAAATACCCAGAAATTAGATGATATCATCTCTCCCCCTTATAACAAGATGTGTGATGAAATGTTTAATTTGTTAGGTGGTATGCATCCATACTGTACCAGGAGCACATAAGACACCATATTGATAAAGTTCCACTTGAGATATTCGCAACCTTGATCTGAAATGGCAATTAGGCAAATTTGAGGATCCTTTCCCAAAATTAAGCTTCGTTGCTGCATTCATGTCTATTGAGTGCCTAATAATGGTCCTCAAAAGATTAAACTGGAAGGCCAAACAGTTGCCAAGGACAGAATTTAATGTTCTCTGAGTTTTGTGGTGAGAGCCATTTAATTCAGTGGCAAGATGGTCTCTTCCACCTTCCCACTCTTCCTTAATTAAGTATGTGGTGGCAATAGGCAGCAGCTGCTGGAGAGGCAGGGAAAAGAGGGAAGGGGTAATTAGTTCAAAGATATTTGTTTCATGTCTGAGGGACCCAGCATCAGGAATTGTGGGCAGTCTGAGAGTCAACCACTGCCCTTGCCATCAATCTCCCAAACCCAAGAACTCAATTTTGAAAGCCTCAGGCGACTGTCTGTGTGGAGTTTGCATGTTCTCCCCGTGTCTGCGTGGGTTTCCTCCGGGTGCTCCGGTTTCCTCCCACAGTCCAAAAGATGTGCAGGGTCAGGTGAATTGGCCATGTTAAATTGCCCATAGTGTTAGGTAAGGGGTAAATGTAGGGGTATGGGTGGGTTTCGCTTCGGCGGGTCGGTGTGGACTTGTTGGGCCGAAGGGCCTATTTCCACACTGTAATGTAATCTAAAAAAAAATCTAATGTCCCCTCCACCCTTGCCTGTGCCTTTGGTTAAGCCAATACTTGGGTGGGGCTGCAGTGGGTCATGTCACTTCAGTGGCACTGCTTAGCAATGAGAAGTTACAAGTCTCTGGCTAGCCAGCAGTGCTTGGCAAATGAGTCCTCTGTCCAGGGGATCTTTGATCCTCTGTATATGGCAGCCTTTCCCAAGACATAGTGATGAAAGGCTTCCAGCATATCTCCAGTGAACAGATAAGACTCCTGGCATCTCTGCTAAGTACCACCCTATGTTTCTGTGTCAGTTTAACAATTGGATGAACTCTCACCCTGAGCAGCAGCTGATACTTGGTTATCCTCTGTACAGGTTTGATGAGATAGTCACTCAGGCTAAATGTCTCACCCAAATCCAGTTTTACCTCCTGAAAAAAAAAAGCAAAATGTTGAGTCACATACATTATATCTGATTATTTTAATTGGATATCTTATTTGTTCAATGGAAAAGTGCTGTGCAGTACTGTATTGAACAATATAGGTAGATAGATTTTATACGTTGCTTCTTAGGAAGGTCTTGTGTTCCAAAAGTGTCACTAACCTAGGCTAGCATTTGTTGATTATCCCTAATTGCTCTTGAACTGAGTCGCTTGCTAGGCCACTGAAAAGGGCAGTTAAAACGTAGCCATATTGCTGTGGATCTTAAGTCACATGTATGAACAGACAGTTCAGGAGCAGGAGTAGGCTATTCAGCCCTTTGAAACTGCTCCACCATTCCATAAAACCATGGTTGATTCGATTGGAACCCTAGATCCACATTCTTGCCTACACTACATTACCTTTACTTAACAAGAATCTATCTACCTCTGCCTTACAAAAGATTCAGTACTCCAATTCCACCACCTTTTCAAGAACAGTTTCTGAGAGAAAAAGAACATTGAATTTCTGTTTTAAATAGAAACTGCTGTTTTTGAAACTGTGACCCTCAGTTTCACATCTGCCGTAACAGGAATCATCCTGTCCCCATTTATCCTGTCTAGACCCCTCACGATTTTATATGTTTCAATCGAGTAAAACTCCAGCAAATACAAGCCTAGACTCTATAAACTTTCCTTATAAGACAACCTTCCCTTTCCAGACATTTGTCTGGCAAACCTTCTGTGAACTGCCTCCAATGCATTTGCATCCTTAGGCAGACAGGGTAAGAATGGCAGGCTTCTTTTACTAAAGGACATTAGTGAAACAGATTGGTCTTTATAACAGTCAGTGGTTGTAGTCATGGTCACTATTATTGAGACTACCTTTATGTTCCGAATTTATGAATTAAATTTAAGTTCCATTGGTTGCTTTAGTGAGATTTGAACCCTCTCTATTGGGCATTAGACTGGACCTCTGTAGTACTAATCCAATGACATTACCACCACAAGCCACCATCCCCACAACCCTTGGGTCGGGGTTATATCTGATCTTATGATACTTCAAATTAACTGCCAAAAATCTATGTGCAGCTTCTGCTCAAAATTCCAACATGTGCACCTGATCGATGAGATTTTGCAAAATTTACCCTTTATGCTTCAGCTCTTGTCCTAAGTTAGATGACCTATGTCTGTTTTTGTCTGGATTGAAGGGATTGTAATTAGTCTTAGAATCACTGGCATAGGGAAAGGAAATCAGAAGTCAGTATTCCTTCCCCTGACAGATTTATTGAGCACTTGTGAAAGGTGTCCTTTTCTTGCCGTTGAATGAGACCAGGATTGGCCTTGTGATGACATTGTTCACCAATGAGTGAAAAGCTAGCTAACATTGCTTAGAATCACATGCAGAGTTGATATTTAAGCTAAGGAAGCTCTGAGGGCTTCCACCCACATGGAGCTATTACGAAGTAGCAGTCATTCCTGTCTTCAAGAAACAAAGCGAAAAAAACCTGAAGAAATTGCTAGCATGGTTTGTAAAGGCTTGGAAACCAAATTTCAGTCTATTTAACTAGTGAATATTTTAAGAATAGATGCTTTGAAATTTTGATTACAATCCATTTTACACCTTTCAATAAACCTTTTTACAGGAGGCTACTTCATTTGCCAAAATAAGCAGAAAGAAAAATCAATTCTATAGGAAGTAATTATCCTTACTGAATGAATAGAACATTCCAGTCATGTCAGTCAGCATAAATAACTACGTTCTTCAACAGTCAATGATTGCTGTAAACTACTCATTTCCAGTTGATGTTCATTATTTATTATTGCAATTGAAAAGAGACAATCTGTGACTCACCTCGAAATAGGCATCATATTCAATCACAATATGCTCAGATTTTGGCTTGTTTTGACAGTACACTGCATACATGTCTAAGCGTCTCTCCTGCAAAAAGGGCAAGTAGTTTTATGATTTCTAACTTCACCACATTGTCCATTTTCATCTACCACTCTTGGAACTGAGTAGTACATACTATTATCTTTAATGTCTCATGAAAGTTTGATGAAAATACTAACAATAAAATAATTAAAATTGCACTGCTTGTAAATGGAATTGACAATCAAAATCATTCAGAATTTTTATCTCTTCTGTAAGTTCATAGAATAGTGTCTGATAGTAAGTATACAAAATCTTTTCCTATTACTTGCCAGATATTTAGAGACTAAGTAGATAGAAGATTTAAATACTTTCTGTAAACATATGAATTATGAACAGATGCAGGACAGTTGGCCCTTCTAGCCTGCTCTACCGTTGAACAAGATCAGAGCTGATCTGATTGTGGCCTCAACTCCACACTCCCTCCTCAGATGACATTGAATTGAGGAAGAATATAGTACAAAACATGGCCATTTGGTCCACATCTTCATTGGTCCTTTTCTAAAACAGTCCAAACCAGTCTCACCATCCACACATAGCTCTGTTTCAAACATTTATTAAATTTTCATATGAATAATGCAATAATCTAATGACAAAGTATTTCATCCTAGTATCGCTTCTCACACTGTTAGTAGCATTTTTCAAATTCATGACTCCTTGTCACTCATTCTCCAACCACAAGGAATATTAATTTGCTATTTGTTGTATCAAATATCTTTATAATTTTAAATCAGTGCATTAAATTTTTTAGCTTCCACTGTTCAGGTGGATATGGCATTTTTATTATATCAAATTCCCAGCATCACCCAGGTTAATTGATAGTAGATGCTTATTATAGTTTAAAAGTTTGTCTATAATAACTGCTCCAAACTGTTCATAATGCTGGAAATGTGACTCTCCTAATATCAATATAACACTTCTGACAATGTTACCGAGGTGAAGTCAGAGATGGGTGATACCATTTAGGACTAAGATGAGGAGAATCTTTTTTTCATTCAAATTGTTGTGAATCTTTATAATTTGTGAAAGGTCAGTCTTTGAGTATGTTTAAAATAAAGTTTGATAGAAATCTGATGACCAGCAGCATAAAGGGTTATGGTGATAGTCTGGGTTCCAATGTCCATTACCCAGTTTATAAAATGTTTCTCAAATAAAGAAGAGTTGAAAACTCATTTCCATGCCCTTACTTCCTTCTGATTGATTGATGGAATTTGCTCATGTCTGAATGATATCCGCATGCATTTCATACATCGGTACTTTTACTGAAGGAGCACCAAAGGAGAAGCAGGAAACAACAGGTGTTCCTCTCACATTCATATTGTGCCCATATGAAGAAGTGTTATCATCATTGTGGATGCAATTAGTGTAGATTATCAGCATTGGGAAGTCCTTCATCAACCCTCTTGGCTGTGGACTCCCTCCTCATCCCCACCCCCACCCCCACCGCAACCCCCTCACCTTAACCAATAGCAATCTGCAGCTTGTCTCAGCTCTGTAAAGAAAACATAACTTTTCTTATAATTAGGCAAGATCCTACTTTGGTCAGTACACTGTCCCAACTCTTCATCTGTTGCTTCCTTCTAAAGGCTGAGCAACAGCAGGCAGTGAAGGGAGCAGCAGGAAGAGGTTCTAGGTTCCTGAATCTCTGGGCATATCACCTAATTTTTTATCCCTTTGTTCTTATGCACCAGTCCGTAGAAATTCATATGGAAAGACAAAGTACAATTCACAATGGTTCTGAGAAAATGGATAGGGTGTATGCTATTTAAACTCAACTGATTACATATATAAATTAGCCAAAAAAGACTAACGGATTATGATTAGGGGTTTTACTGGAACCCTAGCTAATTTCACCCTCCTAAATTGAATTGGAGACCTGTGACCAATGTGTGCCACAAGGATCGGTGCTGGTTCCACTGATTTTCTTCATTTATATAAATGATTTGGATGTGAATATAGGAGGCATGCTTAGTACATTTGCAGATGACACCAGAATTTGTGATGTAGTGGACAATGAAGAAGGTTATCTCAAAGTTCAATGGGACCTCGATCGAATGGACTAATAGGCTAAGGATTGGCATATGGAGTTTAATTTTGATTAATGTGAGGTGTTGCATTTTGGTAAGGTAAATCAGGGCAGGACTTATATAGGTAATGGTAGGGTCCTGGTGAGTGTTGCTGAACAAAGAGACCTAGGGGTGCAAGTGCATTGTTCCTTTGAAATTGGAATCACAGGTAGGCAGGGCAGTGAAGAAGGTGTGTAGCATGCTTGCCTTCATTGGTGAGAAAATTGGGTATAGGAGTTGGGAGGGCATGTTGTAGCTGTACAGAACATTGGTTTGGCCACTTTTAGAATACTGCCTACAGTTCTGGTGTCCCTGTTATAGGAAAGATGTTGTTAAACTTGAAATGATTCAGAAAAGATTGCCAAGGAGTTTGCCAGAGTTGGAGGGTTTGAGCTGTAGGGAGAGGCTGAATAGGCTGGGGCTATTTTCCCTGGAGCGTCAGAGCTTGAGCTTGTAGAGGCTTATCCCATTATGAGGGACATGGATAGGATGAATAGCCAAGGCCTTTTTTTCCCAGGGTAGGAGAGTTAAAAACTAGAGGGCATAGGTTTAAGGGGAGATCTAATAGAAACTTACAAAATAATATGTGGCTTGGAAACGGTGGACGATAGGAAATTGTTTCCGTTAGTCGAAGAGACTAGGACCCGTGGTCACAGCCTTAGAATTAGTGAGGGTAAATTCAGAACAGAAATGCGGAGACATTTCTTCAGCCAGAGAGTGGTGGGCCTGTGGAATTCATTGCTGTGGAGTGCAGTGGAGGCCGGGATGCTAAATGTCTTTAAGGCAGAGATTGATAAATTCTTGATGTCACAAGGAATTAAGGGCTATGGGGAGAATGCGGGTAAGTGGAGTTGAAATGCCCATCAGCCATGATTGAATGTCGGAGTGGACTCGATGGGCCGAATGGCCTTACTTCCACTCCTATGTCTTATGGTGCTATGGTCTAAGGTGGGAGAAGAAAGATTTAAAAAGATTCTGAGGGGCAATTATTTCACACAGAGGGTGGTGTGTGTATGGAACATGCTGCTAGAGGAAGTGGTGGAGGCTGATACAATTACAACATTGAAAAAGTATCTGATGTGTACATGGATAAGATGGGCTTAAAGGACTATGGACCAAATATTGGCAATGGGACTCATCAGTTAGGATGTCTGATTGGCACGGATGAGTTGGACCAAAATATCTGTTTCCATGCTGTATAACTCTATGACTCTGTAATTGAGAAGTTACTTTGAAGTAAACCACAATGGTGCCAGTTCTATGATGACAAAAGAAAAATTGTCACATTATGACATTAAATAAGCCAAGTTGCTATTTTTATTCAACATTTTGATGTAAACTAGAAAATCTTACATGCTTGATGAAGAGCTTTGCCAAATGTTCTGGCTCCTGAAGACATTTATCCAATTGCCCTGCAAAATAACTGCAAAGAAATATGAACAGATATCATTCCAAAGCCTTGTTACAATTAATACATATTTTTCTTTACCACTTGAATATTGAGTCACATAACATAATCAATCACTTAAGAACTGTAGAAAATTCTTTGCGTCAGAATATGGAGTACATACTCCAGGGATATACTATTTAGAAAATAACCCAACAGGCCAGTTGGAGAAATGGCCAACATTTGTGAATATTAATAAGTACTCACCAAGTCTCCTTTGATAATGTCTTCCAAAAGAACACCTCTAGCTCCTAGAACGACAAGGCTGATGTATGGAAACTTAAAAATTCTCCTCCAATAAGCTGCTCACTGACACCCAGTTTGGGTTCCGCCAGAGCCACTCAGCTCCTAACCTCATTGCAGTTTTGGTTTAAACATGGACAATAGAGCTGAATTCCAGAGATGAGATGAGAGTAACTGCTCTTGCCATCGAGGCCACATTCGACTGAGTGTGGCATCAAGGAGCCCAAGCAAAACTGCATACAATGGGAATCGGTGGGGAGAACTCTGTGTTGGTTGGAGTCATACCTGGCAGTTAGAGGTCAGTCATCTCAGCTCTAGGATAGTGTTCTACAGTTCCACAGGGTAGTGTCCTCAGCCCAACCATCTTCAGCTGCTTCATCAATGACCTTCCCTCCATTATAGGATCAGAAATCGCAATGTTCACCGATGATTTCAGCACCAATCCCAACTCCTTAGACACTGAAGGAGTCATTTTCCAAGTACAACAATATTCATAGTCGGACTGACAAGTGGCAAGCAACATTCACATCATATAAATGCCAGGCTATGAGCATCTTCAATTAGAGACAATCTAACCACTGTCCCTTGACACTCAATGGCATTACCATCATTGAACACCCCACTATAGACATCCTGGGGTTACCATTGACCAGAAACTCAACTGGACTTGCCAGTTTAATATAGTGGTCTATAACAGTAAATCAGAGGCTAGGTATACTATGGTGAATAACTGACCTCCTGACTCCCCAAATCCAGTCCACCACATACAAGGCACAGTCAGGAGTGTGATGGATAACTCACCACTTCCTGGATGGGTGCAGCTCCAACAACAAAGCAGTCTGCTTGATTGGCACTACAACCACAAACATCACTCCCTCCACCACTGACACTCAACAGCAGTAGTGTGTATTATTATCACATTCATAATATTTTGTTAGACACGCTAAGGGATGAATTTGTTCTCTGTCAATTGCCTGATAGCAAACGTATCTGTAGCCTGTGCAGCATCCTTTACTTAACTGTTTGAGAAAACCTACACACATATTCAGATCATGACCATTGACTCTGTCTACCCATGAGAATTATTACAGCTTGTGTAGAGCTGTCTGTAGTGGTACTATATGTATGATAATTCCCTTGCCCCCCTGCATTTGGAACGCTCCTATAGTTTGATCAAACTGCTGTTAACTAGATCTCTAATGTGGAATTTGGGCTAGTTACACAATATATAAATATTTTTGCCCCCAGGATTAAGGATTGGGGAGGGCATATCCATGGGACAAATCAAAGTTCTATTCAGACCCCAGATCCCCCACATTCTAAGCTCTAAGAAGAACTTTATCAAGTTCCATCATCAATTGTATGACTCTCGGGCACAGAAACAGGTTTTTCAGCCTAACCAGTCAAAACATTATAAGAATCTCCTTCCTTTTTCATTGTACTTATTCTTTTTTTAGCATAATTCCTATTCTAAATCAAAGTGACTGAACACTATGCCAGAACAAATGCAATTTGTACGAATGGTTGACACAAAATTTGGAAGTACTGTGAACTGTAAGGAGGATACTGATAGGCCTCAGAAGAAACTATACAGGCTGATGAAATAGGTGGGTGTGAAATTTAATACAGAGAAGTGTGAATATATGTTAGAAGAACGAGGAGAGGCAACATGAAAGTAAAGGTACAATTCTAAAAGGGATTCAGGAGCAGAAGAACCTGGGAATATATGTTTGCAAATCATTGATGATGGTATGGCAGGTTAATAAAGTTTTTAGTAACACATATAGAATACTAGGTGTTATAAATTGAGCAATATAGTGTAAACAAAGAAGTTATAAGAATCTATATAGAACATTTATTCAAATTATTCAGTATTGACAGCTAACCTCAAAGCTAATGTAGAGATATGATTGCAAGGTGACTAGGGCTGGAGACTGAATATGCAGGAGTATTTGACATCTTATAAGGATAAGTAGAAGGTGTAAAGAATAATATTGGGGTAGCTCTGTTAAAAAAGGACAGGAAAGAAATTAGAAAGAAATGTTCGGATCAAGATGTGGAATGAATTTGATTGGAGGCAAGTAATTGTAAGGGAAAAAAGGTCACTCAAGGGTACTATAATCCATTTGACAGTAGCCACAATGCATAATAGATTATAAATTAAAAAAAATGTGGACCTGTACAGTAGATACTGCAATAAATATAGGTGATTTTAATCTTTTATAGATAGGACAAATTAGACTGGTAAAGATAGTTTGGAGGATAAAGTCATTTGCTTCAGTCTTAAACGGTGGACAGGAAGAGAGATGGAGTTGTTGGCTTGAAATAGGGCTCACGGCATTACAATGAATTTGGTTTTGCTAGTTGTAGGAAATTGCTGCTCATCCAGATAAAAAGTCTGACAATTTGAAAAGGTTTAACTGAGTTGTTGGT
Source organism: Chiloscyllium plagiosum (assembly GCF_037043375.1). Lineage (NCBI taxonomy): Eukaryota > Metazoa > Chordata > Chondrichthyes > Orectolobiformes > Hemiscylliidae > Chiloscyllium > Chiloscyllium plagiosum. Next base: position 57,510,185 of record NW_028270145.1, read on the forward strand.
GAGGTGGGTGGGGTATCATTCATGTGAAACTTGTGTTTTTGAATAATGTTGCTGAATGATAGATAAGAAATAGAAGGCAGCCAATGACAAAGTCATGGGGGAGCTTGAGGTGTAATCGTGAAGGACTGGGAAGAGAACACAATGCAGGTGATTCTCTGGTAAAGATAACGCCTGCATAGTTGAAATGGAAACAGCCTCCAATTATAAACACAGCATGTAAAGAAGTAATGTGCAATATTTTCCTACATTTATAGTTAAATGATAAGTATAGAATACTGTGGTTTACTTTGAACAGGAACACTCTTATATTCATGTAATGATTTTGATGATTTACACATAATGTGCAAGAGTACTTCAGCATAACTATTTGCATGCTTTACATTGCTCATATTAATCCAGATCCTTTGTACTGCTTGGTGGCTGGCAAATGTTTGCACTGAGGACATGTGATCTGAATATATAAGGCTGAATCATAAATGGAGGCACTGATTGGAAGGAGGAAGAAAGAAAATCAACATTTATAAGGCACCTTTCAGATCCTCCCAAAATGCGTCACAACCAAATAGATCCTTTTGAAGTGTAGTCACAGCCAGTTTTCTCTCTAATTTTCTTTCTGACTGTGGGGGCCTATGAAGCTCATATGTGGCAATGACTTCCTGAACTCATTGCTGTGTGGAGAAATATGATAGAGCAACTTGTACACAATAAAGTGCCACGGACATGAATTAAATAATTGACTGTTTTAAATGTTTGTCAGAGGATCAATGACTGGGGCACCTAATAATTCTTCTTCAAAAATTAGTTGAATTCTTAACATGCACCTGCGAAACCCATCTCATTGAAAAAATTGCAGCTTTGATCATGTAATGCTCCTTCAAATTACAAAAGGTATTGACAACAGGCCTTCAAAAGGCAGAAAATACTTAGAATGAAATTCAAAAATTAGGATAGATTATACTTTCAATTAAACAAAAGCTAAATTTGTACATTATATCACAACCATTATTTCATAATGTCAGCCTCTGAACCCACAGAGCAAAATGAAAGGATCATGATCTGAAAAGGAATATATGTTCAGGCTTAGTTAAACTAGAAAACATTAAGTAACTGAAAAAGGAAAATGACAACTTGGAAAGTAACACTAACACTATAAATGGCCCCAGTAATGATACCAACAATCTGTGTCTCAATCAAAGAGGGATATCTACATTGACCAATGGATTCCATAAATTTAATCTGACTATGGTGGTTCCTATGTTTAAATATAGAATGTATGTTATACTTAAGAAACTTACGTGAAGTCTTAAACAACTGTTGTCTATTCTAATTCATTCAAATTCCCATTAATAGAAACTCCAATAATTTTACCTAATACTCAGTGCCTAAACTTGTGATTTATTTGTTATATTGTCACAGCTATTGTTAACTTAAATTAATGCATCTGTATGTTTGTCTTCATGTTTTTGAATGATAAATAGTAAATTGCTCATAAATTAATCCTGCACGATGACCACATGGTTTATTTTGGTTGCCATAACTATCATTAAAATTAGGAGGAGATATCTTTTAAAACCTGAAACATATCTGGAAATGCAGGTAACCTGGGAGAACCTAGTGATTGTGGTGTAAGGATCCAAGCATTGTTGCAGTATGCAGGAAAGAGTTGGAGACAAAGGGAGGCCAATCAGGTCTTAGATCATGGGCCATGATCCAATCATAGAGTGGAGACAGGCAGTTAGCTAGAGGTAAGGAGGTTAGTCCAGAGGACTAAAAGAAGCATCCTTCTTTTCCTGGACACCAAGCAATGCTGAAAAGACACCTAAATGAAGGATCCCACTGTTCTAATCTCCCTTTTAAAGCTGCAAAATGTTATATGCAAATAGAAGGTGAAATAACTCCATGGAGGCCAGTATCCTGTCACCAAGTCATCCTTTATTAACATGTGAAAGTGCTTATTTTTATCCCCAGCACCCATGGTGTGTGCGTGCAGGTGTGAGACACAGTGAAAGACACAAAGTGCTCGAATCTTTATTCAATTACACTCCTGTTTATATCTGTCAGCCAGGGCTCCTTGATTGGACCAGATTAACAGTTCCAATCAGGGAATATATTCTATGAGGTCCACCTGGCTGACCTCATTACAATCATTACACCCTCCCCTGAGTCTGAGGACACAGGCTGATTCTTTTTGATACTCCTCCTTGAGTGTTTTAGCACTGAGTCAGGTTCCTCCAACTCTGCCTCAGATATGGGCAGAGTGTAACACACAGTAGCTTTCCTATTATGCCCGGAGTATCGCAAAAGAAATTAATTCTCTTCTTCTGGTGGCAAAGGCAGTGACATCTGCCATGTCCATCTCAGATTCCAAAGCATCTTCAACACTTGACAGAGAGGGAAAACCCATAGGTTCCTGAGCAGTCAGAAAGACAGTCGAGGATCTGGGCACGTTTTCTCCTGAACCGTTTGTGAGTTTGCAGTTTCCTTATTGTCCATGTCCTTGTTCAGGACTGTTGCATCTATCCAAACTTTATACATCACTGGACCCGCCTTCACATCGACCATGCCTTTTACTCATGCAGGGCTTTTCTTGTTGCTCCTACACCAAAAGTCTTCCCTGAAATAAACTGTTTCTCCCATTTAGCGGAGTCATGTGCCCAGTATTGGTGCTCCTGATTCAATTCCCCCCCCCCAATCACAGCTTTGGGAAGATCAGATTTAACCTGGTCCGGCATCTTCTTTCCATGAACAACTCTGCTGGAGCTAACTCTGCAGTTGCATGACAGGTGGTCCCTCAGTTTTGTATCAAATAAGGCTGTAGGCTATTTCTTTCAGCCTGCCTTCAAAGTTCGGACTGCTCTTTCTGCTAGATCATTGGATGAAAAATGGTATGGAGCTGTCCTTATATGTGGAATACCATTTGATTTTATGAAACACTCAAATGCCTTGCCAGGTAATGATGGCCTATTTTCTGTAGCCAATAGATCCTGTCATCGAAAACCATGTCTAGTTTGTGGAAAGAATGCATTTTCTTTTCCAGGCAAATGACATTGGGGCAGTTGAAAAGCAATGGGTAATTCTCCTGACAGCCTGTGGACACACAGCTTTATCGATTATTAGGAGCCTAACTTTCCCTGAGCCACCAGATACTAAAACCTTTCAGGAGTTGATGTATTTAGTTAAGGAATACTATGACCCCAGTCCTCCTCTAATTATGAGGCATTATTTGGTTTTATTCAGCAATTCGAGAACCAGGGGAATCCATATTGGGATTTTTAACAAGATTAAGATGACTGGCAAAAGCATGTTTAACACTTAATAAAATGCTGAGAGACCATTTGATATTTAGGATTAATGATGTAATCGTGCAAAAGCATTTACTGGCTGAGTTCTAACTGGACTTCAAACAGGCACTATAACTGGCTTAAAATATGAAAGCAAATTACTGCGGATGCTGGAATCTGAAACCAAAAGAGAACTGGCTTTATCATTGGAAAGTGCAGTAACTGGAGCACATGAGTTTGAAGATATTCCAAAGGATGTGGGCACCCTCGAAGTATGAAGGAAGGCCACTTGAATGAATGCAATTGCATTGCCTCAGTCAGGACATATCCTAAACAGAGGAACTCGAGGTCAGCCCACAGAAAAACCTCAAAGCAAAGCCAAGCCTTGGCCAAACAGTTAATGATTTCTTCAGAATCCAGGCCAGCAAGCCATTGTCGGTATACGGACTTAAGACAGCAAAAAGTCCCAACTAAATTAAGTAAGAGAACTCACAGCCAGGTATGCAGGAGAGTGCTCACCCTTGAAAGGTCACCTACATCTGGCTTGGAACAACTAAATTGCTTAGCAACATCCAATTCAGAAACAAACAAAATAAATATCTGGTTAAGTGGTCACTTGGTTCTAATGGAGCTTGATACAGGTACAGCTGCATCAGTGATTGCAGAGCCAATTTTTAACAAGATTCGCTCTGGACTCCAACTCTTAAGTTTGCACAAGACCTCAGCTAGACCGAAGAACCTATAACGGGGAACCTTCGCAGATTAAGGTTACAACTTTGGTTTCGGTCTCTTATGAGAAGCTGCTGGTTCAGTTCCCACTGATTGTAGAAATTAATTGAGAAAGATTCACCTAGATTGGCTCCACATTTTTCGATTAGAAAATGGCTGCCTGAATGAAGTACTAATTCCAGAAATTATTCAGGAAGGTCCAGAGACTATCAAAGGAGCCAATGCCACCTTGCATGTTGACCAATTCCATGATTCTAGAAGGCCTGCCTAGTGCCATTTGCCTTATATGCAAAAGTAGAGATAGAAATCAGAAGGCTGGAAAATGAAGGAATCGTCAAACCAGTCCAGTTTATGGAATGGGCAACACTGATTGTGAAGCCCAATAGGTTCGTTTGCCTTTAAGGGGATTTTAAACAAATGGTAAACTGCTTTTTGTAGCTGGATAAATACCTAATCCCTTGCAAAGAGGATTTGTACACAAAGTTGTTGGGAGGGGAGCTATCCTTCATGACAACTGTCCTCCTGGACATGAGCCATGTGTACGTGCAATTATGATTAGAAGAGGATTCCCAGAAGTATGCTACAACTAATACCCATAAGGCTTTGTACCAATATACAAGACTGCCATTCGGGATTTTGTCAGCCAATACAATTTTTCAGCAGAGGTTGGAAAACACTTTACAATGTCCTACCCCAGGTCAGTATTTATCGAGATGACTTGCTCAGAAAAGAGAAGATCAATAAAGAGCATTTAGAGAACTTGTATGTAGTCCTTAGATGATTCTCCCAGCTGGGTGTATGGCTTAGAAGGGAAATATGTGTGTTCCAGCCACCTCATGTGACCTACCAGGGTTATAGAGTCAACAAGATTGGGTTAGACGCATTGGAAATAAAATGAGGGGATAAAAGGTGCCCTGGCTCTTAAATCTGTACAGGAACTTTCTTGGGCTGGTGAGTTATTACAGAACGTTCATACTTAACCTGGCCTCCATCCTGGTATGCTTGCATCAACTCTTTTAAAAAAAGGGTCAGCATTGGAAATGGTTGTGTAGCCAAGCCCTAGCTTTCAGGGAAATAAAGAAACAACTATCATCCTCGAAGGTGTTGGCATAGTATGGTCCCAAGCAATATCTGGTATTGGCATGTGACATTTCCCCATACCTCTTTAGGGTAATATCAACTTATAGGTGGCCAAATGCAGAGAAATACTCAATATTATATGAATCCAGGACTCTGGCTAATGCAGAGTGTAGATATGCCCAGAGAGAGAAGAAAGGTTTGGCAGTTATATGTGGAGTCAGGAAATTCCACTAATACCTTTATGGACATAAATTTGTAAGAATAATGAACCACCACAGTGGCTGCTGTGGCCAACACTGCAGCCTCTCAACGCCAGGGACTCAAGTTAGATTTAACCCTTGGGTGTCTGTCTGTGTAGAGTTTGCACATTCTCTGGGACTGTGTGGATTTCCTCTGGGTGCTCCAATTTCCTCCCACTGTCCAAAGATGTGCAAGTTAGGTGGGATTGGTCACTCTAAATTGCCAATAGTATCCAGAGATATATGGGCTTGGGAATTAGCCATGAGAAATGCAGGGTTATAGGATAGGGGGGTGGGTCTGGGTCTAGATAGGATGCTCTTCGGAGAGTTGGATTGGACCCGATGGGCCAAATGGCTTACTTTCACACTGTAGGGACTCTGTTTCTATAAATCCCCGCTAGTTCTACTTAAAGAGGACAAGGTAGTGCTGCCCATAGCTTCAGGCTAAATTCAGTGGTGGACTCTAATACTAATTGCGTATAATTACAAGTTGGAACACCGTCTGGGAAGCTAAGTAGCAAATGTAGATGCACTGAGCCACCTCCTGTTGGAAGATACACGACTGGTGGTGCCACCACTGGAATAGTCTGTAATGGATTTAAATTTCCTGGACACACTTGCAGTCACAGCTGAGAATATCGGACTTTGGGTGCAGAAAGATCCGATCCTGGCAAAACTGAAACAGCTGGTGGTGATAGAGAAACCAAAGGATTCAGAACTGAAAACCTTTTTAGACCTGGAGAGTCCAGATCACAGTCGAAGATGACATATTATTATGGGGAGCAGAAGTGATTATCCTGAACATTACTGGGGCAATGCCCAGAGTACCAACGAGGACACAGATTACTGCCAGCAACTCCCCCACATTCATGGGAATGGCCAGGTAAACCCTGGACTTGGTTCCACCTGGACTGCGCAGGTCGTTCTTAGTCATTGTGGATGTCCCCTCAAGGTACTTGGATGTGTTCAGAGTTCATTTGTCTAACATGGGGACAACGATAGAAAATTGCATGCATCTTTTACAATACAAGGACTCATGGAAATGTTGGTCACAGATAATGGGCTGTAGTTTACCAGCAGAGAATTTGGGAATTTCCTGAAGTCAAATGGCATTCAACCTATAAGGACAGCCCCATACCAAGTCAGTTGGGAAAATATGGTAAGGTTGAAAAATTTTTGCTCTTGAGATGAGATCAAAGTCTGATTTTACACACAATGTTTTACCAGCAAAATGAGAATCTCACAACTGAGTGACAAGGGCCCTAATTGCTTATGTTTACATATCATTACCTATTCTTGCCTCATTTATACACAAGTTGCTATGCTCCCAGCGAGCGGAGAGAAATTAGACTGTGACAATTCTTGATCACAGATGCATAATGAAAAATGACTGCCACCACACCCAGGGTAGGTGGGGAAAGTATTTGTTTTCCCGCCTGAGTGAGCAGTTTCCACATATCAATGATACAAGCCCTTCAAGATGCAAATGCTTTAATCAAGCACTAACTCACTGCAGTTTACAGACACCAGTAATATAGAACTCTGCGTGTGAACACATGTAATGATCAATGCTGTTGAATATCAAACCTAGCCACAAGAAAATTTGATCATGTCATTTGGCCTTTGCAGATTGATCATGGTCATCTCTGTGAAGCAGAAGCAGTTAAAGGGGACTGAAAAAGCATCATATACAAAATACATTTCAAGGGTATGGAGCTGCTTTCCTCTCACCTGGAAGGATTTGACAGCATGTCCTTACACGCGATACTGCATTTCTTGGGTGATGTGGGGGCATGGGGATGGGATAAGTTTTCAAAAAGCTTACTGAACTTACATTCTCCTACACTACTTGCATGACATGGTTTGTCTATATGTCAAAGGTTGATGGAATCCTATGGCCCTTTATTTTGGAGACTTCCACGTCACGCTGTATCAAGGATTATGGTAGCTACTCATTTGCGAGTGCAGCTAATGCTGCCTGTTCACATTACCAAGGAGCTATTTCTCCCTTCCCCAAATAAGCTAATTAGAGCTGTGACAAAGGATCCATCCACTGAAAGGGTTATCATCACTATGGACAACAGAAATGCAGTGACATAGAAGAGGAACACATGCTTCAGCAAGCCTAGGACTAGCAACAACTTGCAGCTTCTGTTGAACTGTCTCCATGTGAAGAGGTTGCAGCAGATGGGCAGCACAGAATGTGGCAAAGCTACAGGAAGTCCAGAATCTATTGTTCATGATATCATTTCCTTCAGATGAGCAAGATGCAGTGCCTGTGCTGAGTATGGATGTCCCTGGATACTGTAACAGCACTGGGTCATCTGCTGGAACACGACCTGCAATCTGAAGAGGTAAGTGACCATCCTGTGTCAGTGGCCATCGAGGTGACAGCAGCACTTAACTTTTATGTAATTGGCTGTTTCTGAGGATCCACTGGGATGTATTGAGGATCAGTCCTCAAACTACAACTGTATCAAGGCTGATATCACCAAATTTTTGACACTATGTCATCTGTTTCCCCATGACAAGGTCAGTGCTCAGCCTGGACAGTAAACATTGTTGATGTAACTGGCATCCTCCAGGTGCAGGGCACTGTAGAATGTACATACATTACATTGAGAACACCTTATCATAGTCAAAAAGTGTAGTGCTGGAAATGCCCAGCAGGTCAGGCAGCATCTGAGGAGCAGGAGAGTTGACATTTTGGGTATAAGCCCTTCATCAGGAATGTTGGGGGAAAGGGGGATGAGAGATAAATAGGAGTGTGGGGGTAGGGGTGAGGGTTGGGAGAAGGTAGCTGGGAAGGCAATAGGTCGATGCAGGTGGGGGATGATGGTGATAGGTCGGAGAGGAATGTGGAGCGGATAGGTGGGAAGGAAAATGGACAGGTAGGGCAAGTCAAGAGGACGGTGCCAAGCTGGAGAGTTGGATCTGGGATGAGATGGGTGGGGGGGGGGGGGGGGGGGGGGGGGGGGGTGCGAGGAGGGTGGGGGGGTGGAAATAACGAAACTAGTGACGTTGATGATACCTTGTCGTTGAAGGCTCCCAAGGTGGAAGATGAGTGGCTTGGATTTGGCGGTGGAGGAGACCAAGACCTGCATGTCCTTGGTTGAGTGAGAGGGGGAGTTGAAATAGTCGGCCACAGGGCGGTGGGGTTGTTTGATGCATGTGTATCAGAAACGTTCGCTGAAACCTTCAGCGAGTTGGGGTCCTGTCTCCCCAGTGTAGCTCACTGAATGTCTCAGGGAGAAGACAACCTTCCAACTCAGCACCCTCTTGATGGATGTGAATAGGGCTGTTATGTCAAAGGAGACCATTACGCGAACAGGCAGACAGAAAGCCTAGCCACTCTCCCCTACATCAGAGACATCTTGGAAATGACTGCCAGACTACTCAGACTTCTTGGCATCATGATAGCCCACAAAATCACCAACACACTAAAACTGCAGCTAGTGAATTTGAAAGACCCTTTACAGACAACAAGCAAAACTAATGTCATTTACAAACTACCGTGCAAGAACGGTAACAAACACTAAATTAGACAAACAGGCAGAAAATTAGCCACCAGGATACATGAACATCAACTTGCTACAAAAAGTCATGACCCAATCTCGCTTGTATCATTACATACAGATGAGGAAGGACATCACTTCAACTGGGCCAACACATTCATCCTAGGACAAACCAAACAGAGACACGCGCGAGAATTCCCAGAAGAAGAATGGCACTCCAACTGGAACTCTATCAACAAACACATTGATTTGGATCCCATTTACCACCTGCTGAGGAGAAGAACAGGAAATGACATCACTACAGGAAATGACATCACCAAACCAAGGAAACTTAAACACATAAATAAAAGTGGGTCATACCACCAGTGCTTCACTGGAGGTTCAATGATGATGTTATTTAGTAAGGTGAGGAAACGTCTGAAAATGAACCTTCCAGCTCAGCGAGCAAACTTAGATCCAGAACCTCAACCTGAGCTACAAATCTTCTCAAAACTCATGAGTATAGTCAATGTTGAGCAATTGTTTAACAATACTTTGTGGTATCCAATGTTAGGTGATCTACCTGCTTCATGGTATTGGTCAACAGAGTTGCTCAACCCAAGTTTTATTCTCTTTTGTCCCTTCCCTGGTCCTGCAAATGTATATGGAACTCACCTTGCCTGTGTAAAAATAATATGTAAATCAGTCTACCTTGCAAAACCCCATCGTATCAATTCTGTTATTGTCTATTTAACGTATGCTATGTTGCTTTCTCATTTGCTTATCCAATTGAAATGCAACATTTCCCTCCGACTACTAAACTCCGGGGCGGCACGGTGGCACAGTGGTTGGGGCGGCACGGTGGCACAGTGGTTGGGGCGGCACGGTGGCACAGTGGTTAGCACTGCTGCCTCACAGCGCCAGAGACCCGGGTTCAACTCCCGCCTCAGGCGACTCTCTGTGTGGAGTTTGCACATTCTCCCCGTGTCTGCGTGGGTTTCCTCCGGGTGCTCCGGTTTCCTCCCACAATCCAAAAATGTGCAGATTAGGTGAATTGGCCATGCTAAATTGCCCGTAGTGTTAGGTGAAGGGGTAAATGTAGGAGTATGGGTCTGGGTGGTATACGCTTCGGCGGGTCGGTGTGGACTTGTTGGGCTGAAGGGCCTGTTTCCACACTGTAAGTAATCTAATCTAATCTAATCTAAACAAGATGGGACTGATTTGCACTGTTATTTGATGCAAGTGTTGCAAGTGAACAGTTTGGAAATAGTTGTAAGAAAAGTGCAGACATCAAGAGTTAAATTAGGACGGATAGTTTGGTTAATGTTGTAAATGTTGAAGGTAGTCATAATCAAGGAGAAATATGTAAGTTTTAAAACAAAAAGTTCATTCATGTGACATTGGTGTTCATGGTGAGGCTAACATTTATTGCCCATTCCCACTTTCCCTTAAGGAGGCAACAGCGAGCTGCCTTCTTGAACTTCTTTAGTCCTTATCATGCAGTGATATCCACAGTGCTGTTTGTTAGAGAGTTTATTTTGTTGGTTACCAATCTTAGGCTTTGAAAACACAAGTTCAGTATTGCCTAACCATAATTTCCTGATTTACTGTTTTCTCCTTTTCATATCAAAGGATTAGATAGAGTGGACAGTGAGAGCCTTTTTCCTCAGATGATGATGGCTAGCATGAGGGGACATAGCTTTAAATTGAGGGGTGGTAGATATAAGATAGATGTCAGAGGTAAGTTATTTACTCAGAGAGTAGTAAGTGCGTGGAACACACTGCCTGCAACAGTAGTAGACTTGCCAACTTTAAGGGCATTTAAATGGGCATTGGATAGGCATATGGATGAAAATGGAATAGTGTAGGTTAGATAGGCTTCAGATTGGTTCCACAGGTTGGCTCAACATAGAGGGCCTGTACTGCACTGTAATGTTCTATGTTCTATATCAGTTTTCTAAAATGCCTAATTTGTCAAATGACTAAAAGGTGACTGCTAGCTGTGTCACTATGTGAAGAAAGTTTTAAAATCTTCAGAGAAAGAGGAAGTATTAGCAGGGAAACATTAAGAAAATGATTAGAAATTCTCTTCACAAACTCTTGATTTTGTTTCTTTAGCAGTAACAATCTAAGATGGCTGCCTACATACTTGTTGTGCCATTCGTAGATCTGTTGAAGATTTCCAAAAATGATTTTGTCTTTTCCTTTCATATCATCAGGAATTCCTTTCTCTTCCATTTTTTTCATGTAACCCTAAAATGTCAGAAATATGCAGAAATTTGGTGTCACAACTGAAGTTTCCTATAATTATGCCATGCTAGTACAATTATTATAATTTCTTACAAATGCAGAAACTCAAATTAATAAAAGTCCTGAAAATCATAGAATCCCTACAGTGTGGGAACAGGCCTTTTGGCCCAACAAGTCCACACTGACCCTCCAAAGAGTATCTCACCCAGACCCACTCCCCTGTCCTCCCCTGACTAAGGCAGGGTCTACACATAGTGTCTACACAACCCTAAACATTATGGGCAATTTGGCATGGCCAATTCACTGAACCTGCACATCTTTGGATTGTGACAGGAAACCGGAGCACCCAAAGGAAACCCATTCAGACGCTGGGACAATGTGCAAACTCCACACAGACAGCTGCCCGAGGCTGGAATCTAACCCAGTCGCTGGTGCTGCAAGGCAGCAGTGCTAACCACTGAGACACCGTGCGGCTAGTGTTAAAATCTTTATGTCTGCCCCACCAACACATGTAGCAGAGTAAGTGCCACTGCCTAGACTCTGCCAGAATTCAGATATTAGACTGGTCACCTAGCTTTCGTATTGCTGGTTGCTGCCCTTAGGCTTCAAGTGCGGGATGATTGCCTGGGTCCCCTTTAAATGTTCAGATTCTACAGCCTTATTTCAATCATTCATGGGAAATAGACATCACTAGTTTGTTCAGAGTTTATTGCCCATCTCTAATTGTCCTTGAGAAGATGGTGCTAAGCTGCCTTTTTGTCCGCTGCAGGACCCGGTAGTCCCACTTCATCAATGCTCTGGCTACAATATGCTTCCTGACGTTATCATCACTACATAGATTTGATTCAGATGTGGTGAATCCATTTGAAGGAATGCTTTCCTGCTGGCCCTCTTTCCCATTCCAACATTAGCAAGTAGGAGAAGGACAAAAGTTTCTGGGCCTTGGTCTTGGCTATACACAATATGACTGAAATACAATTGATCTTTTGTAATTTACATCACTAGAGCAAAGAGATGGCTGTAGGGCATGAAGTATAAATTTTCTATCAATCTTCTGATTTCCCCTCTAGATGGTAATACTAGATGAGCCAACTCTCAGAGTGAAACGTTATTTGGTAGATCTTAACTTTGTTTTTTAAACCGTAGAGGTCAGTTACTGAACACATTCACAGAAGGCTACCCATGTACTTTGTGGGTGGCACGGTGGCACAGTGGTTAGCACTGTTGCCTCACAGTGCCAGAGACCCGGGTTCAATTCCCACCTCAGGCGACTGACTGTGTGGAGTTTGCACGTTCTCCCCGTGTCTGCGTGGGTTTCCTCCGGGTGCTCCGATTTCCTCCCACAGTCCAAAGATGTGCAGGTCAGGTGAATTGGCCATGCTAAATTGCCCGTAGTGTTAGGTACAGGGGTAAATGTAAGGGTATGGGTGAGTTGCGCTTCGGCGGGTTGGTGTGAACTTGTTGGGCCGAAGGGCCTGTTTCCACACTGTAATGTAATCTAATCTAATCTACTTGTATCACAAAGAATAAAATGTTTACTAAACAAGAAAAGGAAATGCGAACGATATTTCACAAGACAAATGAAAGGTTGGAAAGACTCATCACAGATATTAGAAAAGGATAGAAATTAGCACTAATCCTATTTTTGCAGCAACATCCTTACAAACACTCAGACTTCAGAGTTTCTATCATCTTGACACTAAGGCTCAGACTCAGGTTAATACAGCTATAACCAGTTTCCTTTCAGTAAATTTCTGTGCATTCATCAGATGCTTTCCCTTCTTATCTCGTGTCTTCATCTGAGGTACCTAAAATAAACTGCAAACTAAACTCACGTGACTTTAACTTCAGTGCAATTACATGAGTTCCCTATATCCAGTGTCCAGCAGTCCGTCACTCTCTGTCATACATCACATTGGCTAATAGATTTTTCTAGATTGTTGTATCTTTATTTGTATGTCATTGGACCTCTGTCACTAAGCAACAGCACAGTATTTTTCTCCACCTTTTTATGATGTGTTAAATTGTTTTAAACTTCATGAAAATGCATGTTCATAAAACAGACCTCCAGACACCTCATTATCAGTGCTTTGAGTTCCCACTTAAACTCTAAAAATGACTAACCATATCTGCCTTTTCTCAACACACAGAATACAAAATATGATTTAAACTTAAAGTTAACATTGTTCTTAACAGCCAAGGTTCCTGTTAAGAAGGTTAGAAAACGTTTTAGCCAGTTGCAGGTGCAATCTTTAATATCCTGTGGGAAAACTCCCTAATGTGCCTTCTCCAAATTTGAGTGGGATCTATTCAAATGACTCTGAATCTGGAAAATGGGTTAGATTTGGTGAGCAGTGAGGAGACTAATATTATAAGTGAAGTCTTGCCACAGAGATGCACTGTAATAAGAAAATGTTGGCTCCCAAATCACCCACCTGGATGAGGGAGCTTCTCACCATGAATATTATTAAACTTACTCCAACTTACTCTAATTAGATCCAATTCATCTTACCTCAACCACAGCTCCCAAGTCTTTAACGTAGACTTTCTCTGTTTGAACAAGTTCATTTAGGACATACCTATAAATAAGATAAAGAAGAAAAAACTAAATGTACCAATAGTTAAGAATTCGCTTTGGAACTTAAGAACAAGGAGCATGGCCTCTATCCCCTTGAACCTGATTCACTGTTCAATAAGATCAATCTGATCTGTAATTTAACACCATGGGTGGAAACCTCTGCTCCAACTGATAGTGAGGGTAGAGGCAGCAATGGCATTTTATTAGGTTGAATGGTGGCATACCAGATCCCCACTACCATTCTCCTGTTCATGTTGCTGAACTCCCAACACCCATTTCCCAATAGCCTCCACCCAATGAAGCACCCCACCTCCACATTACTGTGGCCCGGATTGCTCCAGAGACCAGTGACTCAGGAGCTCAGGTGAATGTTCTCCCTGCAAAAGCTATGGCCTCCCCAATGGCACAGTGAGCATAAGAGATGCTGGCCACTGATAGGCTGGCAGTTCTCACTAGGCAATATTTGTGTGAGGAAGGTCTGGTGGTGGCCTTGCTGATTTTCTTGAGGATCAATTGGCCTTCCAATAAAGCAGGTGCCTCTCAGGTTGTCCAGCCAGCAGGGCGAAACCACAATTCAACATTGTGCCCCATATCTTTCATTAATATCCATTAATATTCTTTTGTTAACGGAAATCTATAATCACAGATTTAAAATTAACATTTAATTGAACTGCTATTTAATAGATGAGAGTTATTTTCCTTTGCAACAAAATCTTTTCTAATTTCACTCCTGAAAGACATGCTGTCTTGTTTGAGTGTTGTCCCAGAATCACAGATCTTCCAATCAGTAAGAATTACTTTTCTCTATCTTCCCTTTCAGTCTCATTAATACCTCAACACTTCCATCATGTTAATCCTGAGTGTTATAAATTCATGGAGCACAATCCTAATTTGTGTAACCCGTTCTTGGAAGTTAATCTGCAGAGTCTGGGTATCATTCTGGTAACTTTATGCTGTGATCCATCCATTGCCAATATATCCTTGCTCTGCTATGGTATCCAGAACTATGTTGTGTTTTCCAATTTCATTGACTCTTGCCTGTCACCTGGAAAAGCCTAACAAACCACTTGATTGTACTATAAATATGTGCCTAAATAAACCCCTTTGGTATCGGGACAGTGATGGTTCAAGGAGGCAGTTCACCATCTGTCTTATTTAGGAATGGGTAATCAATACTGGCCTGGTCAGTGACATCACATCCTTTCATGAATCAAAGAAAAGCTGTGGTTTCACCAGCATTTCGTATAACTGCAACAGAGTTTCCAACCCAAATAAAAACATAAAATGCTAGTGAAACCCAACAGGTCTGATAGCATTTGCACAGAGAGGAACAGAGTCACTGTTTTGAGACAAGTATGAGTCTTCTTCAGAACTGAAGGGAAAGAAAATTATTTTTTTCTATGATGTTGAGAAAGGAGAGGAAGAGAGGGGTGGGAGGAACAAGTGAAACAGATGGTGATGGTGCTCAGAGCAAAAGACAAGAGGGAGCGCATATTTTATTTGAGGAGGGATAGAGATGAAGAAAAGATGTTCATGGTTGACGTTAATGCCAAAATATAGGTTACTTTTGCAGAGAGCAAATGCATACAAAAGGCATGGCAGGAGAGAAAGGTGGTATTATAAAAATGAAGGAGTTTGTTAATGGTCTGAAGATGTTGAACTCAATGTTAACTCCTGAAGGCTATAAAGTGCCTAAGCAGAAATGGGTAGCTGTTCCTCCAGCTTGCATCATGCTTCACTGCAGCAGGTCTAGACAGCAATGTAAGTGTGAGAGCAAGATGGTTCATTGACATGGCAAGTAACTG
Organism: Chiloscyllium plagiosum; assembly: GCF_037043375.1. Lineage (NCBI taxonomy): Eukaryota > Metazoa > Chordata > Chondrichthyes > Orectolobiformes > Hemiscylliidae > Chiloscyllium > Chiloscyllium plagiosum. The sequence continues at coordinate 57,525,641 of NW_028270145.1, forward strand.
TCAGTCTGGCTCATTGCTATGGACAGAATGGAGGCATTCCACAAAGTGGTCACCCAGTCTGCATTTGATCTCGCAGTTGTTAAGGACGATGCTTAATGAGCAGCAAAAACTGTGGGCTCAATTGAACGAACTATACATAAATCACTGCTTCACTGGGAAGGTGTGTTTGGAACTTTGGATAATGAGGAAGAAAAAGGAACAAGGATGAAGTCATTCCTCTGAAATGTGCCATGAGGGTAAGGTGATGATAAGGTAATGGGAATGACTGAAGAGTGGATCCAGGGTGTCACAGAGGGAGTGGTCCCAACAGAATGCTGACAAGGGAGAGAAGGATGTGTTTGGTGGTGACATCCTGCTGGAGGTGGCTGAAATGATGGAGAATGATTCTTTGATTGCAGAGACTGTTGCAATGGGAAGTGAAAGTGAGGGGAAGCCTACTGTTGTTCTAAGAGGGAAGGGAAGGGAAGGGAAGGGAAGTGCAGAAAATGTGTTGGACAAAGGAAGACATGTTGGAAGCAATTTCTAACCTTGTTATTCTAGTCCTCAGATTGTAATGGACAGAATTCCATTTGTACAGTCTTTTTATATTATCCTGGACATTTTAATGATCTGTGTACATGATCCCTACATCTCTTTGGACTTGCATAGCTTCTGGCCTTTTACTGTTTAGAATGGATTCTGACCTATCATCTTTCAGGTCAAAGTGAATGCTGTCATAGATCCTTATATTGAAATTCATTTGTCACAGTTTTGTTCATGATGAGCTTGAACCATTCAAAGGTGTCCTATCATTTTACTTTCATTTCTGCTTCTAACAAATTCCAATATCAGATGTTAGACTAGCTAGTCCATAATTCCATTGTTCCTTGCACTTTTCTTAAATAGTGGAGTTACATGTCCATACTTCCAATTAAAAGGACAATGTGGATGGCACAAAGGCTCAGTGGTTAGCCCTGCTGTTTCACAGCACCAGGGACCTGGGTTCAATTCCACCCTTGGGCAATTGTCTGTGTGGAGTTTGTATGTTCTCCCCATGTCTGTGTGGGCTTCCTCCCACAGTCCAAAGATGTGCAGGTCAGGTGGATTCATCATGCTAAATTGCCCATGTTGTACAGGGAAGTGTATGCTAAATGGATTAGCCATGGGAAATGCAGGGCTAGGAGGATGGGGTGAGTCTGTATGGGATGCTCTTCAGAGGCTCAGAGTGGACTCCATGGGCCTGCTCTCGCACTGTAGGGATTCTAGGACTGGTTCCTGACTTGATCAGAGTTTGTAATGTCAATGTCCTCATCTATTTGTTTCAAACTGAGCCCCAGAGATTTGTTGAGCTATTGTACAATTACATTCTTGATTATACTTCATTTGACCATGTTAAGTTTTGTCTTATGGTGTCCCCAACACTGATTTAAATGTTAGCTTTCTTGCCATGTCTTACATGCTATTTTCTTCCTCAACTACAAATGCTTATGCTAAGGGCTGAACCATACAGGTTTTGGCTAAGTTGAGTTGGTGGAGTGATTCTCGCTGGAAGGCTGAGTGAGTGTTCTTGTCATATGTTACAAAACTTGGCCACATTAGTTGGCATTTCAGCCCTTATGGTGAATAGGATGTTCAGACCATCTTATGACAATTGGTTTCCAGACAACTTGCCACTTACATGTAGATCCTGGAATTCCCTGGCATTCCTGCCATATTTAAAAGGCCTTTGTGCACCTGGACAAGCACTGTCAATCCAGAGCTGCCTTGCCCAGTTTTTGACATTAGCCCTGCAGGAGATGCCAGCCAAATGGATATTGGTGCCCTTATTTTGTGGGTATGGTCCTGGAGATCCTGCTGGACAGGATGGTACACAGGCAGGTCTTCCTTTACTCCCAGGACCAGAGGTGGAGATAACGATACCCAGACCATACCCATCTGATCACCCACATTACTTCTTAATTCACCTCACAAGTATGCATTTCCCCATTTTCCTGAAACTAGGTGTCGAAAATCCCCGACATGGAAGTTAGAGCAGGTATCTGCGATTCTAGCTTGCTGCCATT